>NW_020897742.1:8670011-8774407 GCF_003984885.1 Neopelma chrysocephalum
AAAAAAAAAAAGTTTTAAAATGTGACTTTTTTGTAAATATTTGCAGTAATTTTGGATTATTTCTGGTCAGAAAGAGGGGTATTATTCCAGGAAAAAAACCAGAAATAACAAAATTTTAACAGTTCTAGACATTTGATAAATAGTTCTTCTTTTGATAATATGTGAGAATTTCATGAGAGTGAATTGGAATGATTTTATTGCTGACCTGCCTGACTTACTTGTGGCTTTGTCACTCATAAATAATGTATTCAGCCCCAACTCATGCCACTGAAACATTTATACCACAACACATCATTGTGTATGTTATATAAATATTTATTATGATGAATTATTAAACAGAGCAATGAATATTTATTCCTCTTGCAGCATGAGTACATGTATGTATGTATATTCTGTGTTTATATAAATATGCACATACAAAAATATTTATGTAGCTCTATACACACAGGCATATACGTGTATATTCCATGTATGTGTATTCCCATGTATATACATCCATTCATACACATATGCACATCTAGATGTACACATACAATTGTAGTTCTGGAAGGTTGTAAACATACTTTTTATAGATATGCATTATTTATAAATGGAAGCATCCACATGAAAGTTGGAACTACGTACATTTAATATTTTTTTATTATCTATGATTAATTCTGACAGGATCATGGTTTAGCTGCAACTATCATAACAAAGGCAGGGCAAAGGCCTCAGCTGAGCAGCATCCAAGCCTCTGAGTGCATGACGTCTTTCATTAGCCAAGAGTTACAACACAGGAGATTCTTTCAGCCCCTGTTTTCATATATTTGTCTGCTTATAGTAAAAAAAAAAAAAACAAACAAAAAAAACCAACCCCAACCAACCACAAAAATTACTGCATAGTTTTGTGATACCCAAAATGTATTTAAAAGGACAATGCTGCATTGTGGTTCAAATAGCTCCCTACAACATATGCCTGTTGAATGCTGGAGCCTTTCTAGGTACATCCATTTAATCACATCTCATTTCAGAGACTGTTGCCATATTTTAAGAAATTTGTCAGGAAATCATAGGATGGCACAGAGAGAAAGAAAAGAGAGAAAGCTATCTATGACCAGTGCTGGGGGAATACAGATGATGGAAAGTGGTTAGAAACCAGTCATGAGGTACATTTTCCAGTCTCTGAGAAACTTTTCATTGCACACCAAGACATAAAATGTGAAGGAGCAAGATTCAGGATGGGAACAGTTCCCAGGCATGAAGAAAAGCATACAGCAATTGGCAGGACTTTATTATATGGACCTTACAGTTATCATATGGACTTTACTGTTATTATGTGGTTTCATTGTATTCACACTACACAGTGGTCGTGCCCAGGCTTGCCATGAGTTTGCCTGCTGCCTGCTCCCTGCTTCCTCCACTCCTCCCCCTTTTGTCCATGTCCCTATCTTGGTTTGTTCCCCTGCTTGTCTGTCTCATGCTCCGCCCTATGTTCTGGCCCTTTCCCCTCCCGAGCTGACAAAAGACAGGGTGCACGCGTGAATAGGGCATTCTACTTGCACTCTTCCTCGTGTCCCATCCCCTCTTCGGACAGCGGCAATAAAACATTCCAAAGCGGGAGGAGATTTGAAATATTAATAGGAATGCATTGAGCTCCATAGACAGCTGCTTATTTCCCCATTTGCTATGTACAAAGCAAAGGATTAACACTGGTGGCAATATTTGTGTCAGGCCAAACTGATTAATTTAATATTCTGATTGGATGAGCAGCAGAGCTTTAACGGCTGTTAACTTTCTGGCAAGCGGGGCTGAGAAGGTGATAATGAGATTAACATTTGGAGGACCTGATTTGCTTTTGTGCTGTATTTAATTACTACTTTGACACCAACTGGTATGGATTGTACAGATATGCTGATAGATATCCATATTTGCAAAACTATAATATTGGCTTTAAAGAAATGTGTTAAACTCTGAGATTTCAAAAACACTTTGCACAAGCCATGAAAATTATGTAATCTCGTGCTCAATTAATAACATCTTAGAAAGGATATTTGGAGCAAGCAGAGTGCCTACAGGGAATGAGGAAAGGTATTAATCAGCAATGAAAGTCGTACATTAAAGGTTAAGAAATAAAGGAAATATAGGTTTCCAAAAATTGACTGTGATGATCAAGCTGACTTAGATTTCAAAAGTGAAATTAAAGCAGGACTAAAAAGATCCTGAGATCTATGAATAAAAGCAGAGGAAAGAGAGGAAAAGGAGACATTAATGCAATCAGATCTGCTTAAAGATTTTGGCATTTCTTTCTTCCTCTTAAAAAAAAAGCATGGTTTGCCTCATTTTTCAGGAAGAAGAGTCATGTAAATTCATGTAAAGTCATTAATTAAGAGAATAGGGCAAAAAACACAGAAAAAACTGCAATCTTTCCCTAAAACCAACTCGTAATTGCCGAACTTGGTTTTCTGAAAAAATGGAATGTGATGTTGACCATCCATGGATGAAAGGAGAACAGACAACAGACAAGGCTAGCAAGTTGGAGGGTATTTTTTATAGAGATGCTCAGCAATTACTCTTGGGAATAGTCTTAAGGACTTTTTCAATAAGATTTGCTAAAGGCAGGAAGATAACATTTGCTGAATGAAAATTTGAATTTATACATAAAAAATAATACTGTTATTATTTGGTTTACCAAAAAAAAGCTTATTAGGACTATAGCCAACTTATATACAGTTCAGCGTTTGAGGAAGCATAGTGTTTTAAATGTGTATCCTCTAAACACACAATTTGTACTTGTGTGTACAAAACCATATACATTGTTCTCAGTTTTCACTGGCTGAGCAAAACACATATCCAATTATCTTGACCTCCAAGAATGAAACTCAGGAGAGGCCTCCTTTTAGACAGCTATTGTTTTGGACCTAACTTCAGGCTGAAACAATCACTGTGGAGAAAGCTGAACACACTGGGACTGTTAATACGTACTGAGTGTGTCCTTCAGGACCATTCTTCTCTCAAGAGCAGATGTATTGGAAGGCAGGAAATACAATCCAATTGACATATACAAAAGCCCATTTTGCTGTTCTACAACTTCAAATACAATTTTCACACACTGTGTAAGTTCATTTGCACTGTTAGTGCAGTGGAAAAGGCCATAGGCTAAAGGAGAATCAAGTCTTTTGCTTCATATACTGCTGTCTCTTTGTAATAACTAATTGATATCCCTTGCAGCCTTCTTTTGCTGATGGAGTAAGTGTAGTTTAGATATCAGAAGTCAGGTTCACCAAAAGTTATGCTGGGATGATTTTCTTTCTCTTCTGTTGATTATTTGTGTTGTGTTAAGTATATTATTTATTTTAATCTCACATTTATAATATTTTACTCCTACACAACACTGATAAATTTACTCACTGATGAATGATATGAAATGATAGAACATGTAGTTGAAGTGGTGCTGGTGTGAATTGGTGATGTGTAGAATCCAGCCACCTTTCCCATCAGATTTGTGAAAATCAGACAGACCATCCAGTTTCAGCCTTTGCTACTATTTCAGCTTCAATGTCAACTTCACAGAAGCTGTTTGACATAACTTCAAAGCTAAAACACCCAAATGAGACAGACAGCCCTGAACCAACTGAAGGAGGATTTTTGAGCTGCTGTGACCAGATATGTAAAACAGGAGGTTGTCCTAAATGCTTCAACAGCATCATTCAGGAAATCTGCCATCATCCTGGCATGCTGAGAACACCATGTACGTGCTGTACCGCTCCAGCAAAAGGATGATAAATCTGATGCTTGTGGGATTCCTTAGATTTGCTGTGCGTCTGTCATGGTTTTCATTTATACAAATGCAACCATGAATTTTTAATGTCCATAAGGGTAAAGGATGTCTTAAATCTGAACCTGATTAAGCCGTCACTTCCCACACTTCCTTCAAATTCCTTTCTGAATGACCAGGGCTCAATGCTCCTCCAACTGCAAAGCTCTCAGGACCAATAAGAGAAATAAATTTCAGCAAGGCAGTAATGGAATTAGTAATCAATTACACTTAAGAATTTGCATCCACTTTGCTAGGTCTTGAACTTTAAGTTCAAGTCTATAGTGTGTTCTTTTGCTTCAAATCCATGGTGTATTCCCAGGAAATCTTAAAACTCTAAAAAAAAACAGACCTAGGGAAATACCTACAGTAAAGATTGAAAGTGTCCAGACTGACTTCTGGCTTTTCGGCACCATAAAAGGAAAATTGTCTGAACTGTTTTGAGTGGCTTTGCTGACTGATCAGATGTAGGAGTCTTGTCCAGGGGTCTCTTACTGAAAAATCTGACACAGACATTGCAGAGACATTTTCTGAGTTGTTGAGGAGACCAAGTAACAATTTGGTGGAGGAACTGTAAACATCATGACTGTCTAGACCTAGCAATCAAACCAAGAAATGTTATAAAGAGCAAGATAAAAATGTTAATAATTTAAAGAAAAGGTTATTACTCAATAATACACAAAGGATGGGCAAATTTACATTTGAGCAGTAGCAGTACTTTGTGCAGAAGTGTCCCTGTTGCAGATTTATATTTTTAATGGTGCCTTCCAGTCACACCCCGGACATTACACATCTGTCTGCCCACTAGAAGCCTTTTTTTCTCTTTTTGTTTACTTCACTAATATTTGAAATACAATCCAAGGCATCTTGCTTATTAAACTGGAGAGCCGTCAAATTTGCTTTTGTACAATAGGAGCTAATTGCCTGAGACAATTTACATCCATCAGTGCAGTGTTTTATGGCTTTCAGACTCAGTGTAAAATGAATAAATAAGAGAGCTGAAATCATTATTCTCTTTTATTACTGGAGATGTGCTGGCTAATCTGAGAGCAATCTGAATGCTAGAGGCCCTTCAAACACTGGACATCTGTCAAGCTCTATCTACAACCCCTAGTTCACAATCTGTACTGCTTAGTAGACTCTTTATCCTATCCCAAATATTTCCCAGGCAAAAACAAAAGTTGGAGTTAGTTGTTTAGCATGTGTATTTTTTTGTTTTCTTGTTTGAAGTGTTATTTGGAAAGATTTATATTTTTACTTTTTCGTTAAGCCTGGTTGAGACTTAAATTTCATGCTGTTGGAGAGTGATGCTTTGATAAATTTTTTATGAGAATTCTAAGATTTCATTGCTATTTTAGCATCATTATCAGATAGAAATCAGAGAAAAAGAAGACCATCTGTCAATTACCACTATCAGTTTCCCTCATCTTTCCAGAGACTGCAGCTGCTGTACACAGAATTCCAGAATTGTGCAAGGAAAAGAACAAATGGAAAATGTAGGGGAAAAAAAAGGGGGGATACACATCTAGGAGGGAGGCCATAAAAAAATAACTGTGGGGGACAGAAAGATTTAGCAAGAGAGGAAACAACATTTGAGGGATATGAAGAAAATAAGTGTGTGAAATAGTTGGGCAAGAAAGAAAAAGAAACCAGACAGAGACAATATTTATAAGAAAGAATTTGGAAATACTTGTTAAAAATTAGGAGAAAAAAGAGGAGACCTGGAAAAAAAACCAAACTATAATTGAAAATAGAATAGGAAACATGTAGAGAAATTAGGTAGCTAGAAGTGAGGCATCATAAGAATGAAGATTTTAGATGACAGGCTACAGATCAGTTTCAAAGATGAAAAGTTCAGTTAAAGAGAAGAATATTATCTGTTGCATAAAAAAATCAGATTTTTAATTTGCAATAACAAAAACTATGCATTACATGAAGGAAATATCTGAAAAAAACCACTTCTGTAATGTTTAGTTGGTATCAGAAATTTCACAACAGACATACTTATGCTACACACTCCTTATTTCTTCCTCCTTTTCTCCAGGGCAATAGATGCCTTTATATTGAAAGATATCCTGATGGGAATTGCCTTTTGAGTATCCAACACTTTTACATGGTGTTGGTCTATGGCTGCAGAGCCCAGAGAAGGAGTAGGTAGTCAGGGATCACCGGGTGCCAGAGGAAGCTTTACTCTGGGCCCACAAATCATAGGAATTTCCAGACAACCTATGTAAATCATGATATTGCATGTCAAAATGCTAGATATTCTTGTCATAAAGGTCACTTACTCTTTGAATGAAGTGTGTCTGGGTTTCAGTATCATTTAGCAAGGAAATTATATTGTCTTATTATTGTCCCGTGAGATACACTGAACAGCAGGTCGCAATGTATTTTTCTAATGACAATAATAATATGCATAATTTTATCATTTCCCCCTTCTATTATTTGCTACCTGAAATAAACCATCTCATTCTTTTTATGCATGCTACGAATTTCTTTGCAGAGCTTCAATCGTTGTCCCCCTTCCATAAATTATCTTTTATTCTTCTGTCTCTGTTTTGCCCAGGACTGAACACTGTATTTTGGATGCGGAGCTACCACTGAGATACATGTTGTACTACTTACAGCTATCAAGTATTCCTTCTTAAGTATTCAAACGAACCACTTGGAGAACATGGTGCAAATGCCCATGGGTAATTTTCAGCCTCAAGGGTTATGAAAGTGCCTCCTGCAGGTTTATTTATGTTGGAAAGCTTTTTCATAAAAGTCCATAAGGCCAAGCAAATGTTCTTGCCAAACACCAACTTTGAAACAGAGGTGATTTTTTCTGCAATTAATACCATATGCATCCTTTATTCCTCCATGTAGTAAAGCTTATTTATGTCTATTAATCATAAATTTTAGAAAATTCAGCAAATTTATGAAATCGAATTTGCTTTAGGAGTATTCAAACATGCCTATAAAATGTAAAATAATAAACTAAATTAAACTGAGTTAGAAACCTCTATTTCTACCTAATCTCCTAAAAACAAAAATCTAGTTCCCTTTGTTTTAAGTATACTTTGAATGCAGACTTCTCCCCAAAACTACAAAATGCTTTACAAAGTAATTACTATGTTGATATGGAAAGAATTGAATATTATACTACCTTGTTCCTGAGAAACTGCAATAAGGTCCTTTTAAATTTCTGAGGTCTAGTGCATGGTTTCATATCTAACAACTTGCTTGGATGTTCCAGGACTGTAATGGTTTAATCCCAGTCAGCAGCTCACTCCCCGCTGGCGGGATGGGGGAGAGAATTGGAAGAGTAAAAGCAAGGAAACTTGTTGGTTGAGATAAAAACATTTTAATAGGTAAAGCAACAGCTGCATGCCCAAGCAAAACAAAACATAGGCAGGCAGGTGTTCAGCCAGCTTTATATGTTGAGGATGCCACCACATGATATGAAATATCCTTTGGGTCAGTTGGGGTCTGTCCTGGCTATGTGCCCTCCCAACTCCTTGTGCACACCCATCCTCTTTGATAGGAGGCTGTACAAGCAGCAGAAAAAGCCTTGATTCTGTGCAAGCATTGCTCAGAAATAACAAAAACATCCCTGAATTACCAACACTCTTTCCAGAAAAAAATCTAAAACACAGCCCCATACCAGCTCCTATGAAATAAATTATCTCTATCCCAGACAAAACTAACACAAGGTCATCATCAGTAGCGATACATTACAGAACCTGATTTACAAAAGTGCCTCATGTTTCTCTGTATATGGAAACCTGGTGCTGTTCATCCATGGTCTGTCACATGAAGGCCTTGAGATGGTAGAGCAGTCACTCTGGTTTTGGACTGAAGCCACCTAATGTTCTCCCAGGCAATTTGGTTGTGCTGTTTGGAATTATTGCCTGACAACATTCTGCATGATGCTACTGTCTTCTGGAGGGCAGAAGAAAGTAGCAGTGTGGCTGTACTATGTGACATCCAGTTGTCTGCAGCACCAGTAAACTGATATTGAACTCCCAGGTATATTACACCTGCAAATATAGAAATAGATTGTGCACTAGCTGATATACTACATAAAGCAAGAAACAGTTATTTCTAAAAGAGATTGCTCTGAAAAGTGAAGGATGCAGTAACATCTCCTTATAACTAATAAGGAACTGTGAGATGAGTGACTGCCATATTTTGAAAACCAACTAGTGCATCAAAATAAATCACTTTATTTTTACAGAGCTAAGCTTACAGGATGTATTGTCCCTCTCAAAGCTCATCAGTAAACATCACAAGAAAGGAATAGAAGGGGAAAAAACTTTGGATTTTGGATAATCTTGAAAATAAACAGCCCTGTTGTGGTGAAAATAGAGTTGTTTTGATAATATAGTCCCACATTTCCACAAGAAAACATCAACTGAATGGGGAATTTAGTCCTCTTTCCTGGATCCCACAGATGTACTGCTGACATTTGCAAACAGTCTCCCCTACGGCGTGGAGGGTGTAAATGACTCAGATTATACTCTGCTAAAATATAGCTTATATATATATTTTTTAAGATGTTACAGTGAATGTGCCATAAGATTTAATTAACAGGATGTAAAATGCTCTGAGATTTTTAAATATTCAGAAGTTTGACATTGTTTTTTCACTGCACCTTTATAATTATAATCCTTCAACAGCCAAATTACAATACATAATATGTGTGTTAGTTTTGTGAACTGTTGTCTTGTTTTTCAAAAGTAGGTTGCTCCCTTTTTTTTTCTGAAAATAAAAAGAAGAACAAAGGGAAAGAAAGAGCTTAGTAAATTTATTTTACAGATGATTTTCCACTGAACTCAAGCATTTATACTGTTGTAGCTGTGATCAGATTAAAATTTATTTTAGTACAGATTGATGCTACTTTAGTGACCTACGCAAAGCATGGAAGAGAGATGACTAATAGTAATCTCTGTTTGAGAAATTATGTGTCAGGTACAGTATGAGGTAAATGATCCTCTGAGGTTGTACATCAATTAGACACATACAATAATTGTGCAGGGATAAGGATTTGTGAATTATTTTTAAAATAATCATGAAGTCTTCAAAACCTGTATGATAATAGATTAGATAGTGCAATTCTCAGTGTGCACTGAGAACACTGAGAACCCATATCCTCGGGTTATGATCTGACTTTGGTGGATCTGCAGGTTAACAGTAGCTGAGGGTCTGGCCCCTAAACTAAACACGTGAATGCGGTTTTTTCTGCATCAGATGCCAGGGATTATGAAGCCTGTTTTAGGTAGTGATCAGGAAGAGATGCTGAGGGAAAGAGTATAAAATCAAGGTACATGTAGTTTCCTTTTACATTCTTGCAAATAGAGCATTACATCTGAAAATGGATCCTGCAATAAGAGTGATAGGGGCCAAGGAAAGGAGGAAGATCTCTCTGCTTGGATGTACCATACAACCAAATTTCATAATAATGTTAGAATTTAATTGTGCGACTTACTTCCAGGTTCTGGTCTCCTCCACTTGTCCACATTGAGTAAAGCTTAGTTTATTTCTATCTCCAATATTGGAATGAACAATCTAGTTCCCTCTAAAACCAATTCCAGATTTATATTCCTGAAAATATTTCGAATTAGACTGATACCAGCATTACCCCATATGGAAAATAACATACCGATTTTGGCTCCCTTCGCCCTATACAGTCTTCTAGAACCATCCCACTATCAAAAACTTCCAAACACTCTCATGTTAACTGGAGTATGTCACATATGGTGGTTGTTTCATGTTATACAGACAGTAAAAGTGGAAAGGAAAGTGTTATCAGCAGCATCTCCACTCTTCTGCATTTGTATCTAACATAGGAATGTGTTTCAGCTCTATTTCTAATTACATTTAGAGGAGGAATGTTTCAAATCAAAATTACACCTAGGGAAACACCAAGAGGCTACCTTAATACTGGATTCTTTGGTTGTTCGGGTTAGGGCAGTGTCTTTTCATTATCCTTTATTGCATACATTGGTCTTTCAGTGATAACTAAAGCTGGGGATTAAGGGTCTGGTGTCTACTGATTTGAGAGCAAATCTATAGCTTGAGTTTGTGAGGTTCAAGGAGTTAGAAAGAGAGCTGGTGTTAAAAATTTATTAGATTTTCTTTTTGTGTAGATATTAATCATTATAATAAAGAATTTCCAAGTTGGGCTAGAGTTTGGGAATACAATCCCTAATTATGTAATTCATTACTGGGCTCTTTAAGGCCCAAGAACTAGATAGAAAGAAGTATTCAGAACTTCTAAAATCTTCTGTTTTCCTGTAATCTATTGTTAACTTTTACAGGCCCTGGAGAAAGGGAGTCAGTGACTGTTGATGAGGACCAATGCTGCTTTTTATTTATGTTTTGTTGGTTTTTTTGTTTTGTTTTCTTTCTGTTTTTCCTTTTGTTGTTTTTGTTGTTTTTTGGTTGGTTGGTTTTGGGGGTTTTTTTGGTCATAGTTACCAATCCATTTGGCATCTTAATATTTGGATTAGCTTTGGTGTTATGGCTTAGTAAGAATTAGTAAGAACTGACCACTCACCTATAATTAAATTTAGAGCTAGGCCTGTAGTTTCATGTAGAATTTGGAAATATAAAGCTTCAAAAGCTTCATTACTACAGAGTTAGAAGCTAGGAAAAGGGAATGCTGTTCACAGAAGATAGTATTATGTGTTTCATTCACTATAGGCTGTGAGTGGAGACAGGAGTAGAATGTGAGTTTGGGGAGAGACTTTGGAATAAACCTTCAAAATTCCATTTTATTAACAGTCACTGAAGGGCCCACAGAATTACGTGAAGGTCCAGTGAGTCATGTTCTCTTTTAAGATACAACTGGTCCTTCAATAATTAAAGTTAAGTTTAATTAGGGTTAGAATTCAGGGGTGTTGTTAGGGTTAGAATTTGAGAATGCACACATTCAGAGCCGTGATTACTTCTGGATTCAAAAGTGCCTGCAGGACTAGGAAGAGGGCATAGTGTTAATAGGATCAAAATAATAGGATCTCATTTAGCTCAGGGATTCATTTCCTGGCTCTAATTACCATTATAGTAAGGATAGGGTTAGGAATAAAAAGGCTTGGAAAATCTGTGTTTTCCAGCTCTAGTAGTGAGATTTTCAAGGACTGCAGAGTCATGTAGGAATGAACTGTGAGAGTAGTTAAGGATCTTATGATTGCAATTTGATTATCTAATTCATTTCTGAGCTTTTATTTTAGTGTGCACAAGCAGACATCAATGGATGAGGAAGCTTGTTTTTTATCAGACTTATCCTCTTTCTAATGGGCCTTTCAACTTGCAGAATGTGAGGGCTTTGCACAAGTTTACAGGGTTTTGAAATTATAAGCTTAATTGGTCCACTTAACCAACATATCTGCTAGAATCTGCAGAGTGAAAAATAGAGTTAGTATTCATAACCATCATGGCCTCATCTTTCTTTAAGACACCTTCACCATAGGCTTAGGATTAAGGGGAGAGAAGTGCTGGAATTCAGTCTGGGTGCTCACAGTAATAGAGAAAACACACCAAGGAAGATGATGGTGGCAGTTCTTTTACAACCCTAATACTGTCAATGACGATCATCAGGGCTCCTGCTGGTGGTAAAAGTAGTGGGTATGATGGTGGTCTCCTTTTCAGGCTGGAGAGGAGTGCTGGCAGTGGTGATAGCTGCAGTTGAGGGCAAGATTTGGTGATCTTTAGGATGGTTCTGAGAGTGATTTAGGGATTAGTATCCCCCAGCTCACCTCTCAAGGATAGTCAGCAGGTCACTTTATCACATCTTCAGAAGATCCTGACCATCTCTGATTTAGGATTAGGATTCTGTTCCCTAACCTTAAATCATACAAGCTATTGTATTCTCTTCAGAAATTGAAATAAGATATGGGTTGAACTTCATTATGAACTACTGTTCATCTTGCTTGTGTAAAGCTTAGCTGTGAAGTTAGGAAGAGGTCAAGGTTCCAGGGAAAGCTGGTGCCTTGTAGCTTTAAGGGAACTACACTTGAGTCATAAAATACAATATATTGTCTGCAGTGTCAATCACCCCAGCTACTGAGCCCAGCATTTTTCTCAGGTTGTATTAGGGTCTATTGGGTCTGGCTGAGCTGGAGTTCACTTCCCCACAGTAGCCCTCACAGTGCTGTGCTTTACATTGGCAGCTAGAATGGTGTTGCTAACACACCGGTGCTTTGGCTACTGCTGAGCACAGCACCAACACTGTAACATTCCTTCCTCAGTTGAGGGCAAGATGCTGGGAGGGGACCGAAGCAGGCCAGCTGACCCAAACTGACCAAAGGGACATTCCATACCACATGACATCAGCTCAGATATAAAAACTAAGGCACAGAGCAGGAGGGGGGGCATTCATTGTCTAATGGCTGCCTGCTGAGAAATCACCATGCACACCGAAGCCCTGCTTCTCGGGAGTGGCTGACCACCGCTGCTGATGGGAATTAGAGAATAAAACCTGCTATCTTTCACTTCTGCATGTGCAAGCTTTGCTTTGATTTTTGCTTTAAATAAACTGTCTTATCTCAACCCACGTGTTGTTTTCTTTTTTTCCTACCTTATTCTCTCCCCTGTCCCACTGGGAAGGGGAGTGATAGAATGGCTGGGTGGGCACCTGGCATTCAGCCAAGGTAAACCCACCACATGGGGCAACTGTCCCTTCAAAAGACCAGAGGGTTTTTTGTTCTTGAAACTCAGAGAGTAGTTGTAGGGATTTAGAAGATCAGAGTCTGTCAATTCACTCATCCCATCGTCTCACAGATGGTTGACATGTTATCAAGTTGCAGACAAAAATGCCATTAGTGTTATGAGTGGGCAATAAAAAGATATAGAAACTCTGTATTGGTATATTTTTGTAAAGGATTTTGAGATAGGAAAAGGGTTGCCATTGTATTATCTTCCAGGTGGTGGGCTCATCAGGTTTGTATTTAAACACACAGGACACATAATTATGGTCAGGACTTGGAAATGTAATCCTTTAGGGAACTGGTTTGGAGAGTATGCTGAACTCAGGAGGGGAATCACTTTGCCACCATCAGAGCCAACCTGCGTGAGTTCTGGCAACAATGTGAGGATTCAGCTCAGAAGTTGAGAACTTATGTATCACACCTCAGAGGGTCTTAAGACTGAGTCAGAAGCTCTCTGTCCATCACTACACTGAAGAGATCTTCTATAAAGAGCTAGTTCAAGTAATTGGGGATGAAGTGGCTAAAGCCAGGCGAAAAAGACAATTTAATGTAAAAACATGTTTAATAATTAGAAAAAATTCCATAAGTCTATAATTACAACTTCACTGGTTACAAAACAAAATTGAGTTAAGGAACAGATATAAAACTAAGAAAACTGTAAGTGTTGATAGCAGAATAAAGTAATGCAGTTCAACCAGTAAAGCTATAGCACATAAGAAATATGTGTCACCAGAAGAGTGAAAGATAATAACTTTGAAAACTCCTTATAATAATAATAAAACCACAATTTGTAATAGCTGAAGAAATGACAGAATTTTTAACTCAATGCAGGGAAGTTCTCTAGGCTACAGACGTTGTGGATATATCAAATTAAATACATTGTATGTAGTGGTAAACTGAAAGAGGAACATAGCATATACTGAATGGAGCAGAAATCAACAGAATGAAATTATAAACAAAGAATCATCACTGAGGTGTTGCACTTGTATTTGGTTCTATTGGTAGTGATATGCTGTATTTAGTGGCTTGTAAGAAAACAGGAAAGTCATCTCGTATTACTAGATGCACTGATGCAATAACTGAGGACAGGTGACCAGTTTGGAAAAAGCTAAATCACTTTGAGACCTGGCAACAAGCAAAGTATATGGGGGTGTACCCATATAGAGATTTATGCAGGTAATAATAGAAAGAGTAAGATATGTTTGATAGGACAGGGCGGGGGTATTTCTCTGTGAAACCATAGATTCCAAAAGGACTTTGGGGACCGTGGTAAAAGTTTAAGCATATATGTGCACCTGATGCATCAGGGCTAACAAGGCTAATGCCAAACTTATAAGGGAATCTAAGGAGGAAAACATCTTATTTCCATGCTTGTCACACTTTCAACAATTTTTTGCAAAGTGTACTAGCTCCCATGTTACCATCACTATGTTTTACTTTATAAACTTATTTATTTATATTCATTTTGAATATAGCAAAATAATACAATGACTAATGGAGCTTCACAATTTCCCCTCTGCCGAGATAGTTTCAATATTGCTGATAACTTTCTTGTCTAATAGTGTGTTTTGTTTTTCTTTTAGATCTGACTTTAATAAGTTTGGCAACAGAAGATCCCTCGTTTAAAGGACATTTGAGTGTATCTTCATTCTGACTGAACTAAAAATCCAGTCATAGTTGGATATCCAGTTCCCATAGCTGAGGTTGTAAAACACTGGTCACCTTTCCCTTCTGTAACGAGGGCATGCTTATCAGTTTCTAGAGTTGGATGCATATTTGTGCACCTATTTCTAATATGTCTAAGCACAGACAAGTTCATCCTTAGCAGAGAGATTTGTGGTACAAGGTGTTTCTCTCTATCTCCAGTCTCATTGACTGCATAATTTCTGTGATAGGACTTTATTTTTCCCTCTCCAATTAGAGAAGTCAACCTCAGGGGGAAAAAAAAACCCACAGGGTTTCTAAAACAGGTCATTTGTCTTCACTGTATATATTCTACAATAAATACTGACTGCAACTACTGAAAGGTTAAAATACTCTCTTTCCTTATTTCATTGAAATCATCATTGCTCTCAAGTGCTGGAACTGAGATATTTACTTTCAGGAGTACAAATAATGATAATATTACATTTTTTATACTATACTAAAATCATATTCCTGTGTGCAAGCTTCATTTTTCTTATAATTAACTGTCTTCAAGTATTTAAGATGTATTGAGAAGGCAGCTGTAATACGAGTATTACTAGGAGAAATGTATTTTCAAAGAGCTCCCCATCAAGTGAGTTGCCATCTCAGGCTCTTGCAACTCTGCATAACACAGTGACTTTAAGGTTTGGTGATCCAATATTGAACTTTCTACAGCATTCCTTAAACAAAATGCATACTGGATTAAATGTTTTAAAAATATTTACCAGATTACACTGTTCCTAAGTGCAATTTTAATTGTATTGTGTGTGTTGAATTTGTAGGACAGATTATTAAACAATTTCAATAACTTTCATTGACAAGAGTGGGCAGTACCTGGCACAACAGGTTCAGGAACCAGTGCAAAATGTTTTGTATGTATGACTTACCCAAGAAAAGAAGAGTAACCTGAGGATATGCTGACTGCAAGGAGTTATGACACTGCTGCATCTATGCCATGACGGTGATGAAACTCTCCAGTTCAGCACCAGTATAGTGTAAGGGAACTGTACATTAGGTTGCCAGGATCCCTTGGCATTCAAATTAAAGGGAAGAGAGCTCTTACTTTTTTAAAAAAGACAGAATCTAAAAACAAGTGAATAATTTCAGGCATAGAGGCTACTTTTCTGTAGCTTCTTCTATTTCTAATTCTTAAAGTGCACAGATTTCTCCCTCGGACTCTGCTCTGACCAGAAGTGCTAATCCATATGTTCCTTGTCTTTGGTAAGAATACAGAGACAAAACTCACTATTTAAAATAATTTTTTGTCTTACTACTGCAAAAACAATACTGGAAGCACTAAAAATGAAAAAAACTTTCATGTGATATTTTAGCCCATTTTTGTATACTGTAAAAACGCAGAGACCATAGTCTCGGGATGAAAAAGGAACAAGTAGTCACAAAGAAGAGCATCCCACTTTTGGAGATGTGGGCTTTTGAGCACTATTTCCTCTAACCTTAGGTCCTAGATTTAATTTAAATTTGAAGAGTTATGGTGTAATTTACTTATATATTTGATCCTACCCATTAGATTTTGATGGAATAGTGAGATGTGAATAGACAGCACAAACATGGTATTCCACTTACGCAGGAGTGATTGTTCATCTTCTTTTTCTTGTCTTTGGCCAACATCAAACCCAAAAATATCTTTTATTTTGCCTGTGTTACAGACTCTGCAGAAGATACTGACAGTTTGATCCTTTGACATTTAAATGAATAAGGCAAAACAAGACTTATTTGATTTTTGGTCTGGCTCTAGACTTGACAATAAGAGATCAAACAAGTGATAGAAGTGTGAAATAAAGGAGGTGGAGAGGAAAAAGGAAAGGAAAGTCATTGGTATTGAATATTCAGTCATCAAACATGATTAATGCAAGTGATTTAAGGGCAAAAACTGTAAAATAATAAGGCTTTGACTGTTTTCCTGATATGGCTGTTATTAAACATGAATCAATACTTAAAAACACACTTATGTCAGCCAAAACTTTGCAAGTAATAATAAAGTGTAAGATTGATTATGACAAAACATTTAGACCGAATAAGACTTCAAGTACATTCCTTTTTGGCTATTCATAAAAAGAGATCAAAAGCAAAGCCTGGAAGAACTGATAGCTAATTTTTAATAATACATTCAATCTATTTGTAGGGAGGTCAGTATTATTTTAAAGTTATTTATTAATGATATAATTTGTCCAGAGTAATAGAAACAATTTTATGTGGAGAATGGAAAGGGTAGCAAGTAGCCTAGCTCTCCTTTATTCAAAACAAAAGGAAGGATGAGCAGGGAATGTGTCTGGAATGTACTAAAGGAAACTAGGAAGACTATGACAAGACAACATCAAGCCTCTTGCAGATAAAAAGACCAGTTTCCAAAAAAATAACCTCAAACTCAAACATGTTAAACATCCAACTTTCGTTTTTGAAAGTTACATTTTTTGCCTTACTCTCCCACAAGACTATTTGATTCTAAGGATTAAATGTTCTTGAAATGAAATAATTTTGCAATTTTGTAAGTCTAACTTACATCTTAATTCTCATATGGATGTTAGAGCTGCATCATGCCAATATGAAAATACCCTTTACAAGCATAATTATTCTGATGTAATGAAATCTTACAGTTTAGGAACACAAAACCCATCACACCCTCACTGTTCTGATCACAGAAAAAGATCTTGAACTACAGTTTTCATTGTCCAAGTGACTCCACAGAGAGTGGAGGAGGAAGCTGTATAAAAGATGAAAATTGTACTGTCTTTACTCGTGATTTCAATTTTTTTAAAAGATGCTCTTTTTTTAATGCCATGCTCCAGACATATTGAAGGAGTGATTAAATCAAAATAAGGATTGTCACATATATGTTCCTTTTTCTAGCAAAAAAAAAATTTAAAAAATTGTTAGAAAGTTGAAAGAAAGAGACAAAATAAAAAGAATGAAATGGAGTGGACATGCTGGACCCCATTAATTCCTGAGTTAACTCCAGAGTGTGTCCACAGCACATGTGAATTCAGTTTGATTTAACATGTTCTATACCTACGCAGTGAGGCAAATCAGGTTCTGCTGATCTTCAGCTTGGATCACTATTTACCCCACTGTAAATGACATAAAATGCTTCTGAGTGAGAGAGTAGCCCTTAAAATTACTAAGCAGCCACCTAAATGATGACACAAAATGAACAATGATTAGACAGTTCTGAGACAGGTGGAGAGTTATCATAAGAGCACAAAAGACAGCAGAACATAAGGGGAGGGGAATGAATAAGCAAACCTGGAAGACTCCAGAGTGACTGATGGCTCCCACTCTGTGAAGGTGACAGGACAAGATGGCAACAAAAGCAAATATGGACTTCACTGGGTGGGCAACAAGTGGTAACAGTACAATTGTGCTCAAAATAGTCAATTTTTGGAGCATCTAGCAGAAAATATATGCGAATTGTGTGCTCTAATTTAAAAAAGCCCACTTTTCTCATTTCTGGTTACTGAGAACACTACATTTGTATTAATCATGTAAAACAGTTACAAGGTGTATAATGTTTGCAGGAAAAAAAGTTAGAAACCAAATGCAAAAGTAATGTTGAGTATCTGTTTATTAAAAAGTATTTGTTTTAATAATTTAAAGTTATATGGATTTTCTAAGACTTCAGGGATATTGTAATAGCAAAGGATGAGCATTATTTTTATTTCTATTTTAATTTTAAGTTAAAACCTTCTTTTTATTCAAACCTGGAAATAGATAGATAGGCCTTCAGTATATAGTCAGTCATACAAACTTCTCACAACCTTACAATGACTTTTTCGTTTTATTATTACTACTACTTGTACCAAGGTGGGAATTTTTTTTATTTAGGGACTGGATTTTTTTGCCTTATGGCTGCTTTTAGAAAGAGTATCAACCCATTCTTTCTGTCATATTGCTTATTTGAGAGGAGACTAAGTCACTCCAAATCAGTGCTGCATTTCTTCTTTTCCGTGAATATTTTGATGTCGCATTAACTTGTGTCCTGGTTTTGGCCAGAACAGAGTTAGTATTTTTCAAGTAGCCATGAGAAGGTGGAGCCTGGAGCTCTATGGACATGTCTAGGTTGTTATTCTCTATCACCTCAGGTCTCCAGTGGTGGGGGGGGAGAAGTGGAGAAGGGGTGGGAGTGGGGAGCAGAAGTAGGGTCCCTGTTCGCCAAAACTTGTTTTCAACAGAACAGGTCTCTCTGTCCTGTTGTCAATAGACAACAGGCAACCACTATGATTTTCCTCAGGATAGACCTACTATTTGTCTGCTTTGGCCTTTACTTCCACTACTGACGATTTCATTACTGGCATAACCCCTCATAGGAGCCTTTAGTACAGCAGCATGAGCAGCACTCCCTAGCTCTGTTTTTCTCTAGCTGGTACTGCACAGTACCAGCATTTGAATGCCACAACATTTCTGCTGTTAAATTATCCACTTTTTCTAACCTAATGGGTAGAAGTGTTATATTCCTCTGACTCTCATTCATATATGACACAGACTTCTAAGAGAGTTGCATTTCAGCACATCAATGAAATTAGGAAAGCATTTTTGGCTTTTTTACTCCTAGAATTATGGTGGCTGATAGCATATCAAAAATATGCCTGTAGTTAGAAACCATGTAAGAGTTTCTGTGTACTGATACTGTTTTGCATGCGTATGGACCTATTAGTGTGTTGCATGGAGAAAAGCCTAGTAATATTACATTACTGACCACCACATCACATTCAAGTTATTTTTTTCTTTTGGTGATGGTGTCAGTTCTAGGGCCTATGTGAACAATATCTGTCTCTAAATATTGTATAAAAGAAAAAAGAGGCTGCTTTCTATAATATTTGCCAATAATTTGCCAGTCTTTCACATAGATTTTTGAAAAGCTGAGTTACTCAAAATAAATCCGTGGTTATGCAATTCAAGGCTGGACAGGGGAAGGAGAACCTGTAAATGTAAAAGTGAATAGAAAAAATTATAGTTTGCATACCATAATGATTTGTGTGTATACGCTTATATGCATATGTGTATGCACACTACTGTGAACTGCTGGATAGAGCTGGAACTGTTCTTTTATCAGATAATTATTGCTGAGCAATAACAGTCTTCCTTGAGCAAAGGAACAGAGACAAACACAAGCTTTTGGTGAGCAGCAAGATCTAGCTGTGTGTCCTCCTATTGACTGCAAGGGTGAGAACAGATTTGGGGTGCTGAGCAGAAGAAGACAGGAATGCTATGTCAAAGGAGCCAGGGCAAAACACAAGACGCAACTTTGTTAATGAGCCTTGGAAACTTTTTCCTGGCAGATTGGTGCTTTCAGAACAGCAAATTCTGAACTCTTTGGTCTGCATTTCTGGGATGTTTCAATCAACCACTGTGTCCCAGATGCTGTCACATGCAAGGTCCTCTGTGCCCCAAAATCCTTTATAAATAGACAGGGGAATTACCTGTAATCTATCTTTGGAAGTTTTCCCAGTGAACATGTGCAATATTTCTCCCAGATGGATCTTTTCTCTTGCAAGAAGTCAGTGCTGTGCTCGTTCAAAATGTGGAACTAGGTAGCCCATTATTGACAGGTGAAAAAGAAGAATATGGAATTCATTAGATACTTTGCTTCTGCTTTGCTTCCTAGTTAATCAGGTGATAAAAGCACCTAGTATCATAGTTCAAGTAAGTAAGAACATGGATAACTGACTCTAAATCTTAAAAGGATTAAATGAGCTGTACTCTGCTAAAACAAAATGAAGTAGTCTCTGCCAACAGTTATACTCTTGCAGTTACTTGGACGCCAGGAAGACTGTGTGATGTTACTGCCACCAGATTTAACCCATTGTATATAAATCAAATGGGGCTTTTCAGATAATGGCTAAATATCTCAGATGCAGTAAATCCATGGAACTCCAAAAGGCCCAAGAGATGTGGGCAATTTTACACCCTTTAGGACTGCTGGCAGCAATATTACAAAGGAAGGAAAGGATGATACCTGGACTTGGAAAAGGCTGGGAAAACAGTTTCAGTGGAAATGAGAAAACTTTTCCTCTCTCTCTCCTCTACTCTTCCTCTCTTCCTTTCTTTCTCTTTCTTCCTTTCCTTCTTCCTTTCTTTCTCCTTTCTTTTTTCTTTCTTCCTTTCTTTTTTCTTCTTTCTTTGTTTTTCTTTCATTCTTTCTTCCTCTTTCTTTTTCTTTTTTCTTTCTTTCTCTCTTTCTCTCTTTCTTTTTGTTTCTTTCTTTCCTTCTTTCTTTCTTTCTTCTTTCTTTGTTTTTCTTTCTTTCTTTTTTCTTTCTTTACTTTTCTTTCTTTTTTCTTTCTTTGTTTCTTTCTTTCTTTCTTCCTTCCTTCCTTTCTTTTTTCTTTGTTTTTCTTTCTTTCTTTCTTTTTTCTTCCTTCCTTTCTTTCTTTTTCCTTTCTTTGTTTTTCTTTCTTTCTTTCTTTCTCTTTCTCTCTTTCTTTTTCTTTCTTTCTTTTTTCCTTTCTTTTTTCTTCCTTCTTTTATTTCTTTCTTTTTTCTGTCTTTCTTTCTTTTTCTTTCTTTCTTTCCTTCTTTTTCTTTCATTTTCCTTCTTTTCTTTCTCTCCTTTCTTTTTTCCTTTTTCTTTCTGTTTCCATCTTTTTCCTTCTTTTCTTTCTTTTCTTTCTTTTCTTTCTTTCTTTTTCTTTTCCCTTCTTTTCTTTCTTTTTCTTTTTCCTTCTTTTCTTTCTTTTCTCTCTTTCTTTCTCTCTTTCTCTCTTTCTTCCTTCCTCTCTTTCCCTCTTTTTCTCTCTCTTTCCCTCTTTCCTTCTCTCTTTCTCTTTTCTCTCTCTTTGTAGCTTCTTCCCATGATTTCAATTCAAAAGTGTTTTAAAGAAGAACAAAATTGGCCAAGAAAGCCAGATGTGGGCTGTAAAGTGAGTAACACACTACCAACCAATGAATTTTCATTTACTTTTCTACAAATTTTGCCTATAACATCTCAAAACTGTTTTCTATGACAGGTGAAGAGACATGTAGTTCAGGCTGTAGACTATACATTAAAGTATCAGCATGGTGTTCCCCAATGGCTCTGCTTTGCAGCTAGTTTTGTCTGTGGTTAATTCAGATTTAAATGCTAATCTAGTTGTGTAATGTGGATTTCCTCTTACTTTAGACAACTGAAAATTGTAGGGTGACTTGCCCCCAAGAGATAATTTTTTTAACTTTATCTAGAGATGGATCCTTAGAAAGCCAGCTTAGATTCAGCGTTCACACAAATATAGCTGAGGCAGACATGATCCTAAAACTCATCAGTCAATGTCTTTATGATGCCACTCTCCTAAATTTGGGAATGAATCTTGTAATGTAAAACTTCAACTTCATACTGCATTTTGATCACTGATTTCTAGTATGCTGTGATTGTATTGCACAACTCTTTCCGCATTTCTGTCAAAATGGGAAAAAATACTCCGGAAGTCCAATGCCTTAGGAGCACTAAGACTTCTATTTTATAAATACCAGAGTAGTTCTCAGATCAAATAGTGACAATAGGAAGACTGACTGCAGAACTCTAAAGATCAGTGTGTTACTATCTGAATATGTATTAGTGTATTAGCACAGGTACTGACACCTCCATCCACACAAAATTAGTTCTGGATAAAAGCTGTGAAAGTTATTAAACAGAAAAGTGGTAGCTGAAATGCAAAGCTATGTTGGACAGAGTTGGTAAATTCTACAATCTCACTTCTGTAAAGTGACCATTTTTACCTACATTATGCAGCAACGGAATAAAAAAAGTAAGCAGCATTTCAGAGATTGACTCAACTGAATGAATCAAATATTATTTATTGCAGCTCTTGATTTGTGAAAGTGCATTTGTCAGAGTGTTATTCCTTCTCTATTCTTTATATTCTCAATTGCTTCAACATATTTTAGACATTTAGATGAGAATTTCAGTATCTTTCATTTATGTATTATGTTTCATCGTCCTAGAGCACTTCACAAATTTAAGAACAGAAAGCAGAAATTCTGAGCCAGATTGCAGCTGGCTTTTTTTACACATACAGGGCCAGACTTTCCACCTAAATATCCCTCCTCCCAGCTACAATTCATGCAATCTTCTGAATGCAAAGGATATTACGCACAAATACCACCTGTACAAAGAAGTGGTCAGAGAGAAGAAATATTGTATGCTGTTTTATTTGACATCAAGTGAGTGCTTCTTGCACAGGGGAGCATATAAACAATCTTGTTTGCTGTATGCTGGTATCATTTACCTTGAAACCTACTCAAAGAAAACCTCAAGCAGGTCACATATATGTCTGTCTAGATATGTGTGTGTATGCATATATTTACATATAGATATGTTTACTTTCATCATTTAGAATTCAAAAAAATAACAAAATACTAGAGAGTTTTCCATCAAAAAAAAATGCTCTCAATAAGATGTAGCAGTAACATCCAGCAGTTTAGGAAGAGAGTTTTCATTTCCTTTTGAAGCAATCAAGGGGGATTTTAGACAGGTGAAATGTAATTACCTCTTACAAACTGGATAACAATGTTTTCATTAATTTCATTTGAATATCATCTTTCAATGCAATGGATCTGCAGATTTTTGCAGGTGTGAATTTTTAATTACCTGTTGACTGGAAAATGTAGTTTATAACCTTTTAAGGTAAACCTAAACTAAAACCAATAATACATATAAGCTTATAGACTTGGAGCGGTCTGAGTCTAAGTAAATTAGTTCTATTGGCTGAGAAGTACTTTCAATGGTCATTAAAGGAATAGCTAATAGAAACGAAAATTCAGAAGGTCATATGTACATACAGTGTACCACTCATATGGCTTCTCTGACAAATTGTTTGGTTATTTCCTGTTGTATATTCCTTTGGACAACATAAACAGATATTTCTAAATTAATATATCAACTGAAAAAAACAAAACAAAACCAAACAATGAACAGGCAGGTTGTTTGTGGAAATGGACTTTTGGAACTGTTGAAGAAATATTTGTTTCATTTGAGGATGTCTTTATGGAGCTAGAGCTTTTCCACGCATGATACTTAAACCAGCTTTCTTGAAGGATAAATTGTCTTTCTTTTCATCTGCAAAACTAATCTGAAATGTGTGTAGGCTTCAAAAATAAATAGACCACTCACAGACAGTACTACCGCTGCTGAACTATGAATTCTGTCTACTACTAAGAACACTGCTTTTCTTGGTGAGATTCTGAAGGGAAATGTCCATTTATGCCAGTAGGATTTACATATCTAAAATGCTTGTTGACACGCACAAAATACAAACTGACTGAAAACTAAACTGAGAGATGAGGTTCTATGCCACAGGATTAAAGTAATGGGAGCAATCTGAATGGAAAGCAGCTGACACATTTTGGGCCAGCTGTCTGTAAATTGCCCCTTCTGTGCTAAGGTACTGTGTGGTCTTTGCCTCACTGCGTCATGCTGCAGCCATGCTACAAAGGCAAACTGAATACCAATATTCAAATGAGGCCCGAAAACGAAATACTATTTTTCTCCATTAGAGGGTGGTCCCTCCTCATCATGGTTCAGTTCCGCTGGCAGCAGGAGAAGACCTGCAATGCAGTCAGCTGCATCGTAGATGACACATGAATCAGGAGATGTCTGTGCCCTTCCTCCTCGTGTCTTACTCTCCCTTTTGAATGTAGCAATTAGAGGACAGAAATGTACTTGGCCACAGGCCAATTTTGAACATATGTGCAGTACCTGTTTTTATCCATATATTATGTATGCTTACAAACAAGGGCCCCTGCACATACATGTATTTGTACCATGTAAACCATGTAAAAGCCAGTTTTGCTGTAGAAGCTGTAGTAAAAGGGACTGAATTCACCATTGCACAATTATTCTTCTGTCAATAGCATCTACTTGATTTCAGCCATGCTAATAAACTGTACATATTTTAAAAAACATTTGGCATATGCATATAAGTGTACACAAATAATGTATTAGAAATAAAACTTTACATTAGGGTAAAATTGTGATTAGAAATTTGAAAGCCAGAGAATACCAAAATGCTACTTGCCAAGCAAATCTTGCTGCACTCTCATGTGAGTTTGAACAATATAAAAAGCCTTTCACAACATGATTGCATTCATTATTGTAATACCCTAACTCCATGCAGCAACTCTATTCATTCAGCTTGTTTTCAAGATTATATATACATGAAGTAGGATCCTGCAATGTCTTTTTACAGTTCAAATTTAATAATAAGAAAAAATTTTCAATAGAATTTCCTACTGTGAAGCATACTATGGAATAAGTATTACAATGAAATATAAGAAAGAATTTCTGCTGGCATAATGAAACCACTTACACTTTGTATTTCATTAGCTTAATAGTAGTAAACTGTCTCATTCACGGCATTGCCTATTACAGATTGTACATGACATATAAAACCCACAGAAAAAGGCTTTCAGGTTGTGGGGAGGTTTCTGGTTGTTTGTGGGTTTTTTCATTTGTTTGTTTTTTGTTTTTCTTGGGGAGTTTTTTGTGGGTTTTTTGTTTGTTTGTTTGTTTGTTTTCATGGTAAAAACCCCAGAATTGCCTTGAATAAGGGCCAAAATAGAGAAAGTTATCCCCAAAGGAGGTTTGGACACTAAGCACCCATGAAAGAAGACTGCTGCAAACAGATGAATATGGAAGTGTAGGGCAACAGTGCTTCTGTTTTAAATTGACATTCCTCCATTAAAGACACTTCGAACTAGATGAGGGTCTGCTTCCTCAGCACAGCATATGCCTATGAATACATTTAATTCTACAAGAGCAATCTGACATTGGAACCAGCGAAATAGTGAAATGCTTCATACTGCGCACATATTTAAATATTCCTGGTCAAGAACACAGTATATGTCTCCTCCCAGAAACAAGCTTTAACTGCTGAGCAGTCAAACAGATCTATTCTCTATTTTCTATTTTCTGAATGTCAGTTTTACTGTCTAGTCTACATCATTCGGCTGCAAGTCTAAGGAGCATGTCCCCCATGAACACTTATGTGTGAGGATTTTTCATAAGGTTGTCATAATCACCTCATCTACAAACAGAGAAGTAAATGTCAAAGGTTTTGCTATGCTTAGAAACACCTATTCAGAAAAGATACCAATAGAGAATAGAAATTTCTTTTACCCTCTCTCTCTCTATTGTTCTCCTTCATTGTAATGCTAAAAGAGGGCATTTCATATGAAATATTTCCAAATCCTTACCAGCAAAAAAACCAAGAGACGTACATTTGCCTCAGTAATTCTATATGGTCAGATTCTGAGAACTGAAGCAATCCTTTCAGGATTGTTATTCAGCCTTGAGATTTTAAAGCTGCATGGCATATGGGCTTGCTATCCATCAGCTCAGCCTGACTGTGAGCCTCAGACTTAACAAAACTGCATTTTAGAAAGAGCACATGAGCATTTCCTTGTAGATGGTACAGCAGAGTAGCAATAATTTGTGAAAAATGTAGATCTGCACAGTGCACACTGCAAAACAATTTGTGTGGTACAAGTGTAGAACAGTGATTTTATTAGAATAAGGCCATTCTTATTCAGTGAAGGTCTCTGACAGCTGTTGTATGAACAAAGCTTAATACTCCTTCATTTCCCATGCAAGCCTATTTTTCAAGTCCATAATGTCCCCAGTCCACCAAGTTACATTTAAAACTACCTGGAGAGCTTTTTCATGCAGAGCTTGTGTTACTCATTCTACATATGGTGTGAAGTTCACAGATGAGAAATGTGAGTGCCTAAAATAAATACTACATGAAACCTGAGATGCGTGAGGGCCCTTGGGAGTTCAGCAAATGAAATGCCTATCAGTCTCTGACACAGCAGACGCTCCCTACAATTGGCAGCTTCATGCTTCATTATGCATGGATCAGATATATAGGTATGGCCCCAGGCAAACTCCCTGGTTTAAAGGAGAGGTGCATGCTGGGGAAAGGCAAATGTCATTTGCCTGTGAATTTGAAAGATGAGGGGAAAAGGGGAATAGAGTTGATTAACCAAATGTATGAGGGGTTTATTTTGCACCATTTATCCTAGAGTTTCCTCATTATACGCATTGCACCTTTGATGTTTTGTGGATTTGACAATGTTTAAAAATACAATTATTATTGTCCATCCAGCTGAAGGGGTCCAAAATAGATAACAAGCAGCCATGTTTGTTACCTGCAGGAAGAAAAATAAAATAAAGATAATTTCTTGCTGCCTTTTGTAATCTTTGTAGTATACCCCATGTTTACAGCACAAGGTCAGCAGACAGACTTGCTGAAATTATGCAGATTCTGTTAAACATCATTAAAACATATCATGCTACCTTAATAAATAAAAACTCTTCTAGAGACTCAACTACTGCAGGATGTTAGTCATGGGTATTTCCTGTGCAGGAAAAAAACACCTAGTAACAGATCAGTTTGCTTCACATACGCGTAGTTCTAATTAAAAGAAACAGTGAAAATGGTAAATCCATCCTAATCCACAATTAAATGAAGTAGAAGAGAGAAGAGGGAAAGAACAGAGGAGAAACTCATTACTGACAACCTCTTAAGAAAGCAAAAAAGCCTAAAATGTTTATGGGAAAGGAAACTGTATTTCATCATTCCTGAGAAAATTATGACCCTGAGGGATCAACTGAAAAAAAATGCTACTGAGTATTTGGCGTGTCTTAATGAAAACCCTTCTTTCCTCCTGCAGCGCTTTTATTCTGAGATTTCAATCATGCTACATTCTGTCATTTAAGCTTTAAAGTATAATTGTAAAGCTTTTTTCTACCATACCAGTAACAATCATGTCAGATTTTCAAGGTCATTTGTATACATACGTATACATACACATATATGCACACATACACATTTATTTACATACACTTATATATTTATATATCTATCTATGTGTGTGTGCATCTTTTTC
The DNA here is from genome assembly GCF_003984885.1 of Neopelma chrysocephalum. Classification (NCBI taxonomy): domain Eukaryota; kingdom Metazoa; phylum Chordata; class Aves; order Passeriformes; family Pipridae; genus Neopelma; species Neopelma chrysocephalum. The sequence continues at coordinate 8,697,057 of NW_020897742.1, forward strand.
ACTGCAAACATTCCAGGAAAGAATGACATAGAATTGTTTGGAGCTTAAAAACATAGATGAAAATAAAGCAAATCAAGTCTATAAAACTGAGCGACTTAAGAAGATAAGCTTTCGGCAGCTGTAAAAAAATAGAATGACAGAGAAAGAAAGAGAAAAAGAATGCCACTAATGTCTCTCAATGCTCTCTCCGTGTGTTCAGACAAGTTATGGCTAGGAATTTAAAACTTGAATTTAAAGAAAGTGCATCTGGTGGAGATTAAAAAGGATAAAGAGGAGAAAATCAGTTTGATGTACACTTCAAAATGCTGCTCATAATATAGTTTGTTCTATTACTTGAAAAGAGGGTATCACTGTTCTTTTATGTCTACTTTTTAATCCTATGCTTTTAAAGTATCTTTTATTTGCTCCTATTTGAGGTGAATTGCCTCACTTCAAACCTTAAATCTAGTTTGAGGATTTTGATTTTACAGTGGCTTCCTTTGAATATTCTTGTGAAGTTATATTTTATCTTCCATTTTACCAGTTCTCAGGTTTTACTGGGTAGTTGTGAATTCGTGATTTTCTGCAGTGAGGATCATCTTCAGGCTCAAGAATGCACGTTTCATACTAAAGCTGTCAATATGTTGTATCAGGGTCAGGAGAGAGGTATTTTCTCAAGTTTGCTGAATTGTACACATGAATATCGTCACACTGAGTCATGTGAATACAAATCTCACTTTATTGTTATTTTTATATCCCACACCATGACCTATCATAAGTTGCTGTTGGAAAAAACAAACAAACAAAACCCAACCAACTAAATGAAAAATACCCACCACTTTAATTTTGGTCAGTTTTGGAGTTTGTTAGAATTTAAAAGTGAACTTCACAATCTAATTATGAACCCATAAATCCTTATGAAATCAATTAGAATATTTATCTATTAGTAAACTACTTAGTCTTTTATTAACAAGGTGATAGAAAGAATGAAAAATTTGAACTTCTGCTGACATCCTTGAATGAAGACCATTAAACTAAACTCAAGGGGCAAGAGTCCATAAGCAAAACATGACAATCCTAATGGGATACTTGAAAGAGTTGAAACAAAAGCAGAAGCTCCCTTGGACTCAAGTGGACCTTGTGTATGTTAAAATTTTTCATAAAAAGTACAAGGAAATTAGGAATTTTCCTTTCAGGACACTGTGTCCAAATTTTTGGAAGGTCTTTGTAATAGTTTCAATATTTTTTATTCTACGTTTTAGCATCACTTTGCTTGGTGAGATATTGATGGATGACCAGTGACTGCAGTTCAGAGGCAAAAATAAAAAAACAGTAAGAGAAACTATGAAGTCACTGAAGCATGACCATCTGAGACTTGGTGCTTCTCACCACGTTAATTTGTAAGTTCAAAATTCAAAATATACACGTGTATTGGATAAGATTCTCATTCACATTCAAGCAGAGTGGTGTTTGTCTCTCAAGCAGATATAAATTGAATAGAATTCAACATAAAACCACTTTACACTGCCAAAATGATATAAAATATCCTCAGTTAAAAGTTTTATATTTTATTTTAACTGAAAAAAATAATTTAACTACTGTAGTCACTCAAACCCTTTGGCATGCTTCAACTGCTAGCATATATGCTAGCAGTGTGCAAATTTCACTATCAAGGGAAAAAGCACAGATATTTCTGGGCTATAAAGGTACCTGATTTGGCTCAGTCAATCAGCTCTATCAGACACTTAGTTAACAGCCAAGTGCAGAATAAATGATATGAACCTGGTAATATGAACAACAAAAAATTTATGTGTGGAAAAATACTCATAGTTAATATATTTTAGAATTCTTGTTGGGAGAATAAAATGGACTTTTAATATTAACCTATTATTTAAAAACAATATTTTCCCCAAATGGAAGCGCATTCCAGTTTTCTGGATGCTGTTTTTTCCTTCATAACAGAAAGATCAACCATAATGCTTTGTTTAAGTCAGCACAACTACAACAGGACACAATTGTCCATGCCATATACAATCCAGAAGTTTTGCAAATTTTAATGCAGGTGATACAACCAGAATTGATTTTTGTAAGAGTGCAAGACCTTTGTAAGTCTCAGGCTGCCACAACTAGTTCTCTTCTTTACAATTCTTAATATGCAAAGTAATTGCACTTGTCCCTCTCATGCAGGAAACCCAGCTACATCTCAGTTCTAGATACGTGCAAGACTCAGCCACATATATGAAAAGATAGAGTCCCACAAATGAAGCACACTTAGGCCTTATTGAGTTTTTCAGTACACCTCAAGTTTGGCAACAAAATGCAAACTCAAAGCCTGATAAATTTTAAGCATGACTTCAGCAGAGAGTGTTTGAATAGGTTGTCCTATCTTGCAGAGAAATCTGAGGTTTGTCCCTGCTTTATGACCTTTCTGCAAGCAATACCTCAGCTATTATCTTCCTCCACTGCCCTCAGAAACCTTTTTTCTTCCTTGTTTTCTGACTCGTGCTTTTTTCATTGAGATTTAGAGTGCTGCTTGTTCAGACTGATGTGTGTGACTGGTGTTGCAAACTGAAATGAAGGATGGTTACATCCTAACGAGAGCATCCTTCTCACTCCATGCTTCTCACACAGCAGCAGCAGCAAGTGATTAATGGAGTGACTGGAAGGGAGGTTTGTGTCGATGGGTGAAACCATCCTGTGTTGCTGTCAGGATCCGGGGAGAGCAGCAGGAAAGCATCCACCTATATTTACATCTCTCTGTTCTGCTTCAAATATTTACTGTATACCTCTTGCCTCAGTTTAGCCCTATTCAATATTTTCATTCCTAATCTCACTTCTCCTTCAAATATCTTGTTTTTTTCTATCTTTTTAATAACCTTTAAGCTTTGCTGTTGCTCCTCAGTGTGCAGATATGTATGGTGAGTTGTTGGAAAGCTTGCTTTTTTCTATGAGCCAACAGCAAGCACTAACCACGGAAAGTCCAGGGCTCTTAAGTTGTGAATGCTCGTGGTTTAGGACACAATATAAATTACTCTCCTTGTACAATTGCTTTAGCTGCCCCAGTACTACTTAAGGAGAAGAGGAATAGAAGGGGAAATGGGATCAACCAGGAAGACTGTGCCTATGTGGGAATACTTAGGCAGGACATCATGATACTGAAGATACTTTCAGCTGGAAGATCAGCTGTTTTCCCTGTTCAAAGCTGCAACTGGAACCACTAAAATCTGTCATCCATTATACAGGAAAATATCATTCCCTCTTTTTATCTTTTTCATATAAAATTTGGGAAGTAAAACTCATCTTTTCATTTAGCCATCATCCTCAATCATATTGTCCCTTTTCAGTCCTCTATCCTGTCCTGTCCCCTTTGCTCTGAGCTCAGCTCAACAACATTGCAATATGCACAAACACATACTGTGCTGCTCCATGACGGGTGACCACAGCTCTACAGTTCCTGATCTGCAGATTGCATCACCTCTTCATAATTAAATCAGAAGCAGTTAAAATGAAGTTATCAATTTTCCTAATAAGTAGAGTGAACTTGCTTAGGGGGCTCTAATGGCTGGATTTCCATTTAATGTTTTCTTGGACCAGATAAACTTCCCTCAAACTGCAAAAGTACTTATTTCCATCCTTTAGTGTTAACAACCCGAATCACTTTCTGAAACAGCTAATTTCATTGGGTAAGTAGCCCTTTACTGGGGATCTTCGTGTAAAACAGTGGTCTGCTAAACCCTTTCTGCTAAAGAAACCAGTCTTTAAAGAGACATCCTTACCCCGAAACCTCTTGACCCAGAAAAGATTTTAAGAAATACCATTAAAAGTGAGTTGTTATTGTCCTTTTGCAGGTTGACAACCCTGCAAACTCAACAAACTTGGCAAAATTCCCTCAGGTTCTGCAATAGTCTTTGTTAGTGTTAACTTCTGTCTTGCATGTTATCAATGTACAACTTTCTGAGACAAACAAATATTGTTTGTACAAGCGCTAAAAACAAAAGCTGCTATTTCATAGAGATCAACATTCCATGATTTAAAAATGCATAAATTTGATACATATATGATATTATATCAATGCCATTTCATTCACTGTAAAAGAGGCAGTAGCTGTCCTTTCCTGTTCAAAAGGTGCTTTCTCAGGTTTCACGATACTTTTCAGATTATGTATGAAAATATTTTAGCTGTTAGTTTCAACCATGTTCTAGTTGCATTGACATATGATCCCAAACCAGCACAATTCAGTATGTTTTGAACAAAATGTCATTCAGTTAGACTGTGAGTGTGGAGTGAGATTAAAAGAGAATGAAAAAATTATATATTTTGTAATGATATGTTGTTTTTCTGTACCATTGACAAAGGTCTACCATGGCAGCTGACATCAGCAGAGATGTCAAACCTCTCTGATGAGCAAAACCCTTTACAGAATACAACTTGCACTTCCATTTTCTAGCCTTGTTAAATCCCTTATCAGTGACACATATGCTCTTGGTAATAAGCTAACTTCTGCAGCAAAAGTTAAATCTCTGCCTCTAGAATGTAGTAAAATACTGTTTATTTCACCTAGTATCAACATAAATATTATAAATTTAATTCACTTAGCTGCTGTGAGTTGTTGTGGTGGGTTGACCTTGGCTGGACACCAGGTGCCCACCCAGCCGCTCTATCATTCCCCTTCCCAGTTGGACAGGGGAGAGAGTAAGGTGGAGAAACAACCGGTGGGTTGGGATGAGGCAGTTTATTTAAAGCAAAAGCAAAGCAGAAGCTTGTGCATGCAAAAGCAAAGCAAAAGATAACACGGTTTATTCTCTAATTCCCATCAGCAGCAACGTCTGGCCACTCCTGAGAAGCAGGGCTTCAGCACCCACAACAGTTCCTTAGCAGGCAGCCATTGGAGACACTGAATTCCTGCCTTTCTGCTCCTTGCGTTAGCTTTTATATCTGAGCTGACGTCATATGGTATGGAACATTCCTTTGGTCAGTTTGGGTCAGCTGACCTACTTGGGTCCCCTCCCAGGTTCTTGCCCTTGACTGAGGAAGGAATGGTACGGTGTTGGTGCTGTGCTCAGCAGTAGCCAAAGTACCGGTGTGTTATCAACACCATTCTAGCTGCCAATGCAAAGCACAGCACTGTGAGGGCTACTGTGGGGAAATGAACTCCAGCTCAGCCAGACCCAATACAGATGTGTTTAGGGAAATCTGCTTCCAGCCTTTAGAAACAGCTTTTGTCATTTCCCACGATATGACATTACAGTAACAGGAGTTACACTGTGTGTAACATTAGAAATGGATGAATAAGCAGTTACTCTTTAGAACTCCAGAAGGATGTAGCTTTCTCAGGTAGTTTGGAGGCTGTTGCTCATGAAATTGTTTCAGAGTTCCTTACTGTAGGAATGCCACTGACATAGAAAACTTCACTGTGGATTATTTCTTCTTTGTTTATACACGTATTGATGCTTCATTCATATATAGGAGTGAATAAATGGATTGATGGAAAAGAGATAAATAAAAATGCCTTTTATTTACATACTGATCTTGCAGACATTTTTCATGATAGAAGGCTACCCATGAAGCTAGTTTACTCAGGTAACCTGAGAACCTAATGGATTCTCCTTGAGAAGGGATTTGCCAAAATTTTCCCTGTAGGTGAGGGGTTTTTTTCCACACCATGCATGATAAGTATTCTGAATCCCCCAAGACTTTTAGGGGTGGGTGGTAGAAGTGAACTGCTTTTCTGCGGAAATCCTCTGCAGAGGTCTCCTGACACCATGTTGGTGCTGGCATGGTCTGGCCATGCCAAAGTGCCAGGCAAGTGCTATTACAGCACAAAGAAGCGGGTAAGACATATGAAGGAAGAACCTTCCATTTATAACCTTCATAGAATCATAGAATCACAGAATCAACCGGGTTGGAAAAGACCTCTGAGATCATCAAGTCCAACCCTTGATCCAACACTGCCCTGGTTACTAGACCACTAAGTGCCATATCCAGTCTCATCTTAAAAACCTCCACGGACTGTGAACCCACCACCTCCCTGGGCAGCCCATTCCAATGTCTTATTACTCTTTCTGTAAAAAATTTCTTCCTAATATCCAACCTAAACCTCCCCTGGCACAGCTTAGCACCATGCCCTCTTGTCTTACTGCTGGTTGCCTGCCTGGGAGAAGAGACTGACACTCACCTGGCTACAACCTCTTTTCAGGGAGTTGTAGAGAGTGATGAGGTCTCCCCTGAGTCTCCCCTTCTCCAGGCTAAACAACCCCAGCTCCCTCAGCCTCTCCTCATAGGACTTGTGCTCGAGTCCCTTCCCCAGCCTCATTGCTCTTCTCTGGACCTGCTCCAGCACCTCAACATCCTTCCTGAACTGAGGGGCCCAGAACTGGACACAGTACTCCAGGTGTGGCTTCACCAACACTGAGGACAGGGGAAGAATCACTTCCTTGGACCCGCTGGCCACACTGTTCCTGATCCAGACCAGGATGCCATTGACCTTCTTGGCCACCTGGGCACACTGCTGGCTCATGTTCAGCTTCCTGTCAATCCAAACTCCCAAGTCTCTTTCTGCCTGGTTGCTCACTCTGTCCCCAACCTGTAACGCTGCAGGGGGTTGTTGTGGCCAAAGTGCAGGACCTGGCACTTGGCCTTGTTGAACCTCATCCCGTTGGAATCAGACCATCTCTCCAGCTAGTCCAGGTCCCTCTAAAGAGCCCTCCTGCATTCCAGCAGATCATTGTTCCCCCCCAGTTTGGTGTCATCTGCAAATTTGCTAATGGTACAGTCAATCCCCTCATCCAGATCATCAGTAAAGATATTAAGCAGGACTAGGCCCAACGCTGATCCCTTGGGGACACCACTAGTGACCAGACACCAACTAGATGCAGCACCGTTCACCATCACTCTCTGGGCCCGGCCCTCCAGCCAGTTCCTAACCCAGCACTGAGTGCCCCTGTCCAAGCCGTGGGCTGCCAGCTTTTTCAGGAGTATGCTGTGGGAGACGGTGTAAAAGGTTTTGCTGAAGTCCATCCACAGCCTTCCCCTCATCCACCAGGCAGTCACCTGATCATAAAAGGCGATCAGGTTGGTCAGACAGGACCCGCCTTTCCTAAACCTGTGCTGGCTGGGTCTGATCCCTTGTCCATCCTGTAGCTGTTGTGTGATTACAGTTAGGATGATCTGCTCCCTAACCTTGCCAGGCACTGAAGTCAGGCTGACAGTTTCCTGGGTCCCCCTTGCAGCCCTTTTTGTGGATGGGTGTGACATTTACCAACTTCCAATCATCTGGGACCTCCCCAGTGAGCCAGGACTGTTGGTAGATGATGGAGAGTAGCTTGGTGAGCTGTTCTGCCAGCTCCCTCATCACCCTAGGATGAATGCCATCTGGTCCCATAGACTTGTGAGGATCCAAGTGGCTCAGCAGGTCACTAACTGTTTCCTCCTACATTACAGGGGGCTATTTGTCTTCCTGTCTCTGTCTACCAGCTCTGGAGGAGTCTCACTGTTCCAGCCCACACACGTCCTTTAAGGTGTTTTTCCTGTCTTACCACTAGTAACAGTACTGGTTACCAGCAGCTAAAAGACAAACAAACAAAAGATACTTGAAAAAATATACTACGATAAAACAAATAGTGCAGCCAGTATAAAGGAGTACTTGTGGGCAGAGCTGTTCTGCATTACTACTGAATTTGCCACCAACTCCTTTCAGTTACTCACTGAACTATCTGACAATCTGGGTTAACTCTGAAATACATTAGGGGTTCTTTTTCATCTAAGCACTACCTTGGAACCAATACAAAGACATTTGCATTGTGTTTTTTGCTTTCTGAGCTGAATTACTAGATTCAACTGCGAAGTAAAGATGTGGTGGGAGTGTAGCAAATCACTTAATTGGAAACAGAGGAGAGAGGAATACCAGTCAATGAGTGTGTACCCAGCTTTAAATTGATAGGTTGCTCACAACACGGTGATCGTAAACTCCTTGTAATCCAGGATCTTTCTGTTTCTTGTCTCTTCTGACCATAGGCTGTCTGAAAAATCAAGTCACTTAGCAAGAGTTAAGTGACTTACCTAGAGGTAAGCTCTCTGGTCCTCCCCTAGTGTCCACAGTCTCTGCCTTTGCCTCTATGAAGTCTCTAAATTCATTTTTTTACTTTTCTTTCAAAGATCTCCTTAATCATTACCTTATCTTCCAAAATCTTTCCCATGACAGACCTTCTATGCTTCACCTTATGGATCCGCTCTAAAGCAACCACAACCACAGAGACTTACACTTTTGTCAAATGCACTGTTCCCCTGCTCCACATCTGTGGCATCCCATCTTCCAGTTGCAGTGACACCATTCCTGAGTTCACCAAGATTCACATCAGTATCCGCTGATCTTTCAGACACTTTTTTAGCCCACAGATTTAACCTTCCTTCATTCCGTTATCCTAGTGAGACTTGCTATTGATGACCTTAAGAAACACATACGATTAAGTCCATTTCACTCAATCAAGATGTTGCTTTCTCAGGAGAGTCAGCTGCAACAGTTGAGATCTGGCAGAATTAGTGATCTTGTGAAAACACAGACTTTTTAGGATTTAATCTTACATCTAAATATCATCAGATAACAACAGAACTATGAAACAAAAGAACAAAAATTTAAGGAAATGAAGCTGGAAATGTTCACAGAGGTGGCTCTGTCTGTTTGCATTCCCCAGCACATGAAGTAATGTTGTTCTCAAGAAAGGAAAGAAGGCAGGATGATGGACTCATCCACAGATCCTCTGCTGAGGATGGACCTATGCTGGAGGCCGCGTTGGAAGGCTTGTTGGAACAGTGCCTGGAAGGTCCTGAACCATGGTAAGTCTTGTGTGAAAGACTCAAGAGCTCAGACTCAGAAGTGTTTACAGTAAGCTGGAAGGTAGATGAGTTACTGCAGACCAGCTGATGTGCAGTAGCTCATACTCCCACAACATTAGTCCCTTAATGAGCCTAAGCACACACTTGGAGTACTGCTTTTAGGTAAGAACTATTGCTAGACCTTTTATTAAAAGAATTATTGCTTCAGCACTGGAAACTCTGGCAGTTTTATTATATTCTGGATACAGTTAAGATATTGTCTTCAGAGCTGGATGAAGAAGAATAAGAAAGAATAATTTTGAATATGGCAGTCAAATTCACCAACAGTCTCCATCTACCTTGTGCTAGCCTGAAGTCATAAAGCAGTTGTTGACCACTCACAGCACAACAGACAGCACAGTTCTATTGTTTCCTTGCACTGCTGGAGTGGCACAAAATAGTCAGGATGTGCCAGTTAATCTCATTCTTTTTTCATGTTAACATTTCAGTTCAGTTACACCAGTTCTGAATTTTTCAGTATTCACAGAACTGCGCAATTTCACAACTGATTTGAAAACATTCATATGACATATGGATGTCTGAGCTACCCAGGCTCAGATCACAAATAACAGTGTTAAAGACTTTTCAAATATTCTCATTTGTGTACAGTGCTAAGACATAAATTAATTTTTAAATTGCAGGAATGTTCTATAAAAATAAAAGACAAAAATAACAGCATACTATATCCATAAGCACCATTCAAAGAGCTCTAATTTCTGTATAGCTCATACTGTGGCATTCAAGCTTTATGGGCTTCCAGAGAGATCTGCAGCTAGAGTTATTGTTGATCTTTACAGTACATTTCCTGACATTGAAATTGATGTGTACTCATATTTAATTTTAATGGCATTGGAGAAGATACTTATGTTCTGTAATAAGTATTGTCTTCAGAAGTCACAGAGCTTAAGGTTGGATCACAGCTCTCATTTAAGTATCAGTTCTAATGCTGCTAATACTGATCCTATTAAACTTCACATAAACTTCTTAGACACTTAAAAGTTACATATGTCTTCATTAATAGAGTTCAGTGTTCCTTTGGACTGCTGTGTCCAGGAGGACAGTAATATTTATATGGCTCATGGAAGATAACACATTTGCCCTTACTTTTTCCTCCTTTCAAGGAAAATATTGTAAATTATTTTTCCCTTATAAAAGAGAAGCTTTCAGAAAATGGCATTGTTTTTACTGAATCTTACTGTTCTAGATAGCTGTAGACACTTGCCTGTCACTTAGATGAACCTCTTTCAGACCCTATCCTAACAAGCTTTCTGAAATGGGTTTGATAACATTATAGCATCTTAGAAAGTCCAGATTCATACTAGATTTTTTATACTCACTGCATCTGTAGATGGCAGACAACACTTCAATAACACTTCAACCACAAATCTTCTCTAGTTTATGGGTTGCATGTGCCTTCAAGGACAACAACATTCATTGCTTGAAGAGGAAGAACATACAGTGAAAACATGGTATGACAAGTTATTTTAAAAAAAAAATCAACTCACCCACCTTAACATTTATTTGGGAAAGGACTGCATTACTAATACCCACAGGAACTTAGTGAAAGTCTCTGTCTCCCACAGAGGCATGATATACCTCATCACTTTCCACTAAGTGCCAAAATGGGCATATCTTGTTTGACTGCGAGACAGTTTCAGACTCCCCATTCCCTTTGAGTGCAGACCTTAGTGGGAGCCTGGACTTCTGCATGAACAAACGACTGAGTTATTGGGCTGGAAAGGCCAACTCTAGCTTCTTCTCCTCTTTATCTCATCCATTTTGTGCCATTTCAAGTGTGCATGAAAATTGGTTGAATTAGGCATGGTCTCAGTAGTCCCATCAAAACTGTTGGATGAAGAACAAAACAGCAGACAGCTATGCTGGCCGCACGAACTACAGAGAAACCAGTATCACAGATGGTTCAGGTTGTATATACTGAGGTTCTGAACTTTCTTGTGATTTCATATAGAAGTGCAAAGTGTGTGTGAGCTCTTTCACACCTGTTGGCCCTGCTTTGGTTGTCTTCTTAAGCTTACAGGTTTCTGAAAGATCCAAATTACAGTCCCTATTTATTTATTTCAAAAGCATAGTGAAGAGAAAGCAGTTCTGAAAATCCTCATGGCATTATAGTAACAAAATAAGGTCACAAGACTGCAAAGTGTTTTTGTTCTTAATTGAGAAAATGTCAGTTAGGCTTATGTCTGAAACTCCAGGTGATCAGAAAAATTAAAGGCATCTGCAGTGGCAGACTGAGGTTTTTGACCAGAATATTTTCTGAGCATTTTGGAGTGTGATTAAGAATTCCCTGTACCTGCTACCCCACATTCAATTATTAGAAACCAGTGATAATACTGAAATGTAAAAGATCATATTCAAACAGCCTTGTTACCTGTCAGCAGTGCTGTATGGAACCTTAGGAGGAATGATGTAAGGGAATTGTAAATGTATGTCATACAGGGAATGCTGAGTTTACTGCCATCCTCTGCCTATGGGAAAGTATTTGAACATCGTGTGTCAGCATCTTCTGTACATTTTAAGGATACTAAACAAAACTGAACAAACTGCTAGTCTGGGCATTTCTAATTAGATGTACAGCATAGATATATTCCACACGAGAATATTTCACAGCAAGCTGTGCAGGTTATTTAGCAAAACTGCTTAGTACAGTAGTGTACAATACAGTTATATAACTCCTTAAAATAATTTGGTTGCAGATCTTCAGCAATGAAGCTGGAACAAAACAATTAAGAATTAAACCAGAGAAGATGTTAACACCTGAGATGGAAAAGAGATGTATGAAAATGCTAACACGAGGTACAGCCATATGAAGACTGAGGAATCTAAACTCCAAAACCAATTCTGTTTTTCTCTTTTACTCTAAATTTCCCCAGATACCTAGAGGTACACATTTACAGATGCTCAGAATTTGGTCTGTCCTGGAAAGGATGATCAGAGACATTTGGCACATCCTTTAAGCCAGTTAGCTGTGAACCAGAAATTGTGTACTCCTCCCCCATGTCCTTGGAAGTGCTCACATGGGAACCAGTTATCACTCCCCAAATGATTTTTGTGAATTGAGTGTATTCATATGTGTATACATATGTATTTTTCCTCATTCTTTTTAAAAGTCCAAAGTAGCTCTGGGATCAGAATTTAGAAAACATACTTCTTCCAAGTCTATATGATATGCTAAGCTATAATTACAGGTACACATGCATACATGCATTCCTGTTTGGATTTTGTCTGTTCCATTCTTTTCCTGTGACCTCTTGAGCATTATGGATTGTATGTTGTTCCCCTACTCTTATAAAATGGCTTGCAAAATGACCCTTTAGAACTACTATTTTACAGGTTGCTTCATTCCAGGCTAATGTTGTTAGATGTTACATCATCTGGTGCAACAGATTAAGCATTGTCTCATCACCAGAACTTGGAAACTATTCTAGGGGAGCCTGGGCGGAACCACTGCCCTATCCTGCTTTCACTGCTCATAATTGTAGAGATCAACAAAATGACACAGAATGAAGAGTAATCTTCCCTGCAGTCCCCAATCTCATGCCAAGACACTACAGAGTGTTGATGGATCTCCCACAGCTGCAGTTGTTCTTAGCCACTAGCTGACGATATCTGCATGTTGGCTATAGTCAAGCTAGGCATCTCCCTACACAGAAAATGCCTTTTTGTCACTTAGGCACATAAATAATCCCATAATCCAATCTCTAGGAGGAAGACAACTGCAATGGGGAATTTTGGTGCAAACAGATGTCTACAAGTTAAAATCTTGGAGTTCCTTCAAAGTGCTCATCGTGCTATGGGAGTGTCCCTATGCTACAAATCTAGCCTTAAATTCTCTGCTCAGAAATGAGATATTTGCCAAATATTATCACTGAGATAAATAAGTCATAAAATTTATTGTATTGTTATATTGAAGTGAAAACTTGGGCAAGGCACTATTTACATAATGTTATCTCTAGGAAGGATTCTATCTATGTTTAAGTAAATAGAATTCTGAAAATGTGCTTTACATGGACAACAAGAAATTTGTAGCTGTCAATTTTTCCGAAGCTATAAGTTTGAGGCACCAAAATTGTCTTGGACTAATTTGTTTTGAAAAAAAAATCCTTTTGTTTAAAATGCACCAAGCACATAAAATAATCTGTCATTAAAAAGATACATCTTTCTCAATTTTCAGTTTTACTGCACTTCTCTTCAAGTTGGAAGAAATCTGAAACAAACAGGGATAAAATGTCTTCCTGCGGGAGTAAATTATATTTGCACTGTCTACCAAGCCTTTTTACTCTGCCAGAACAGTCTAATGTAATCAAAACCAGGTGTTCTTTTAGCCTACTGGTTTTGTGCTTGCTTTGCCATTCTCTTTTGCTTTTGTGAAATGCCTGAACGTCTCCTAGATAACAGGTTTGATTATTTGGTGCTCTCTATTTTCCTACTGATGACTTTTCCTACCATTCAAAATCCTTCATTTATATATTGTTTAAGCCAAAGTTTTCTTTCCTAAGACCCAGTGAGATGCAGTGAGAGAATGGAAAAAAACATCCTAAGAGGAGGGAAAAATTGCTGTCTCAAGTACCCATCTCTGTAATATAGAGCAGAAACTTATTAAAATAGCTTAGACCTGACACCTAAATTTTGAATGTCTCGAATTTGGTGACATGTGCCCTCCTAATGGAATTTCTCTAACACTATTTAGAAATTATAAAAACAATGAAAACAATCATACATTTTTACTTATTCTAATGTTGTGATTTAACCCCATGGGTAGCCAAGCCCCATGCAAATGTTCACTCGCTGTCTCACGAGCAGGATCAGAGAGAGAATCAGAAGGGTAAAAGGTAGAAAACTTCTGGGTTGAGATAAAGACAGTTCAGTGGGGAAAGCAAAAGCCACACACAAAAGAAAAGCAAAACAAGGAATGAATTCACTGCTTCCCATGGGCAGGAAGGTGTTCAGCCATCTCCAGGAGAGCAGGGCCCCACCACACATAACTGTTACTTGGGAAGACAAACATCATCACTTCAAATGTTCCCCCTTTTCCTCCTTCTTCCCCTCACTTTATAAACTGAGAATGATGTCATATGGTATGAAATATCCCTTTGGTCAGTTTGGATCACCTGTCCCAGCTGTGTCTCCTACCAACCTGCCTTGCCAGCGTGGCAGTACAAAAAGCAGAAAAGGCCTTGGCTCTGTGTAAGCCCTGCTCAGCAAAACTAAATACATCTCTTTATTATCAGCCCCGTATTTAGCACAAATCCAAAACACACCCCCATACTAGCCACTGTAAAGAAAATTAACTCTACCCCAGCCAAAACCAACACACCTGAAGACCCTAAATAAAACCATACTCCTAACACTGTCCTAGGTATCCTCAGGAAATTGTGGGAATCCCTCAGAGGTGATGCAGTTCTCCATGCAATGCCTTTGGATCTCTGGGACCATGTGATAGGTTGAACCAAATTCAAAACTCCAAATATCTTGCATTTAAGATGCTCCTATCCTCAAGGTAAAGAAGTAGGGATTTAAAATTACAGAAAGAAAAATCCTCTTTCAGTTAAAGAACAGCAGTATTACAAGTATGCTTCTGGAAACACCTGATGCTGGAGAAGAGACCATAGGACTGCCCAGGGAAGTAGGTAGGCTGTGACTTTAAATCATGGGGGCACAGGGAACCATTTAGAAAGGAAGACTTCTATTCCTGCCATTAAATAAAAAACTCTGCAAGTATGAAAGGGGAAAAAAGGCCTTGTAAGTAACATAAATGATGTAACTTAAAATGCAGTTAAAAATTAGTCCCTTTGTGGCACAGAATCAAAATTTTGAAAGAAAAAGCAAGTGGTTTTTGCACTATTGCCAGTTGATTAATAAATCTCAGTCCTGACAGACAAAGGTGAGGAAGTTCAGGAACTATTGATCTGCCACAACGGTAGTCAGAGATATTATCCCTTTCTTCCCATTTATGATAAAAGTTCTCCAGGTAAAGCAATATCCCTGGTTACAACCAGTGAGTAAAAAATGGAATTGAAACTGGATTTCATTTTCTTCCTCAATCTTCTCCAGAATCTGCTTAGGGAAATGCATGAGACTGCCTGTCTTGTGTGTGAAAACTGACAGGGTAAACAGGCTAATCAGCTCCAACCATGCCTTTTACAATCAGAATCTCCTGAGAATTTCACACACTTTTTCGAGTCTGTTTCTTTTGAAACTAAGCACTCACATTACACAGAAAATCTGCATTGAATTAGTGACAACTCTAAGCGAGTACCAACCCATCCAATTCAGCAAGTCTACTTGTCAGCTTTGTTTTTTAAATCTCTGCAATAACACGTGCCTCTTGCAGTATTACCTGGGGCTGCTCTCTTACATTTCTTAGGCTCTCTGGAATAGTATGCCCACAACATGGTATATTCAAGCAAGAAGTTGGTTAGCTCAAATGGTTTTTATATCAGCATTCAAATCTCGATCTCTTTCTTTCCCAGGTAGCAGAACCTGATAACTAACAAGATACCATGGTACCTTGATGGTATTTGTCATGAGAAGAAACTATGAAACTTTATGGCCAAGGCCTTTACCTACAGGTGAAGAGTTGCCCAGAGTGAGAGATGTGAGCAGCAGCAACATTTCCCTACAGGGATTCCATCTGCACAAACTGGTGTCCTGTTATGTGACCATATCTTTTGCTCACATGTGGCTGAGGGACAAGCTTTGCAGGGCCATAACATGTGTGGTCTCCCTGGGGAGCTCCACAGAAATATCAGGTATAGCAGGTTTAGTTTTAATCGTGGTCTCAGAGAATTTTGCCTTCCCTGCCAAAATGTTTGAGGTGATTCTCCTGTAAATAAACCGTGCCTGGAAAGACATGTAAATTTGGAGGTTACTTCTGGAATAGAGAGACAAAAACATTAGCTCAGTTCGTTAGAGCATGGTGCCAGTAACACCAAGGTCATAGGTTAGATACCCCTACAGGCCATTCACTTAAGAGTTGGACTTGATGATCTTTGTGGGCCCCTTCCAAGTCAGAATGTTCTTTGACTCAGTAAAGACAGACCATTCCCTCTTTTTTTGGTTAGTTTTTATGTATTTATTGTTGTTGTGCCTCCATTCTCTACTCTTAGTTACGGGTGTTAAACATCATCCTAATAAGATTTAGGTGAATCCACACACGCGAGCAGGAATGCCTCAGGTGGCTCCAACAATCATGCTCAAAGGACCTGTGCTATATCTGTGCACAAAATTGTATTGCATCCTGGACAATGCAGTCCTGATTTTGAATGTTCCCATAAAGAGATATATTGGAGTCTACACAGACTGCAAAAGGTCCACATCTGCTTTTACAGTGTAGGGAAATCCAAGATCATGGGTTTGAAGCTAACTGCAAACACGTTGAGTCAATAGGATTGAAGGCAAGCCACAGGGCTGCCTGCTCATATTGCTGTGTTGGCCATAAACATAAACATCTTGCCTGTCAATATAAACTTTGCTCCTTTGCATCTCCATTCCTGATTAACTCAGGTCTCTTTGCAGTGAACTGGGACATGAAAATCCCCTTTAGGAGCAGTCAGGTTGAACTGAGAGCCTGGATAGTTAACTAAAGTGGCAGACAACATGTTGATTTAGTGAACGAAGACTGTTGCAATGCCTGGCCATCCTTGAGGATACAGTTCTCAGCAACCAGCAGTGTGATTTTAAATTTAGTAAGCAAGTCAGGTACACATAAGAACAAAGTTTATCAAGAAATAGATAACCTTATTTCATCAGAGCTTTTTCCTATATATGGATCATTATAATGATTCTGTGTCATTATTAATAACTTAAATAGAGTTTACTTTCAACAAGGTTGTAATCATGTTGGTTTTGATTGACTGCTGTCAGTGACAAGCTGACAATGCTGTAGAGCCGTCACAGTAGGTGGAGGGATGTTTCTGCACTCTACTATTCTAAAAAGTACCTTTTGTATTTATTTACACCCTACCATGTTATTTTACTCGTTGTGGTTGGAGGCATATATTGAATAAAATGAATAATAGGACTGAATGAAGATGTTCATATTCCATCAATACTCAGAAATCTGAGTATACAGAGATAAAGAAAACATGCCAATTTGTGAATGGGAAAATGTGTCCCTCTCTTACTATTCTTCCATTGAAGTACAGCTCTTCACAGACAATATCAATGAAAAGCTCCACAAGCAACTTGCAGAAAAACAGCAAAAGCTACAGACACATCCTACCTGCTTTGATATATTTATCTTAGGGAACAAAGTTGCAGAAAAATTATTTCATGGGCTAGCAATGTAACAACATGGTTAGCAGGCATCCCATGAAGATTTTTACATGACTTAATAGATGCCCCTGCCACTGATTCTTCAACGTCAGTCACACTAGCAAAATGAAAGCTGTAGGAGGCTCCCCTACCTGTATTGCTTTCATCTATTATAGGAATATAATCCTTAGAAAAGAATTCAGAAAAGAGTGAAATTGAGTCACGCTCAAGAACTGCTTCTTTTAAGACTATATATGAGAAGCATTCTTCATCCAAGATGCCACATATATTAAAATGGTTATGCACAGGGGCTGGTGATAGGTGACCGTTTGTGAGAGTCAGACAATGTATTACTTTCCCAAAAGTAGACAGACTGCTTATTACATTTAACTTGCTGCAAGTGTCTTCTGGCAGTGCCAGTGACAAAAAAAATTGCCTGGGTTTGGGCCATATTGGAACAAGAAATGAGGTAAACAATGACATTAAAAAGCAATTCTCTGCAATGTTTTTTCTTTTATTTTAATATACTATTCCATACATGTAAATTTTATGTGATAGTCATAAAAGGCTCTTGACTTGAATTACTTATATTATTTGCTGGTCCTTTCAGGCTGTTTTATAGTTGGTATATAGTCAAACTGGCAAGCCACATAGACTGATAGATCTGTCAGGTAAAAGACCCCGAAGTTTTGAAGCTTCTGGTGTAACCAGCTTCAGGGAACAGAGTATGGTGGACTTTCATACTACTAGAAAAATACATACTAATGCAACATGAACTGAAATCCAATTACTTTGCAATACAAGAACTGAGTCTGAAGTTTTTTGCCGTAGAATAAACAGCATTAAAACACCAGCAGTCTGGATGGTTGCTGTGGGAGAGCTCTGGTGACTGCGCTCACTGGTGAAGAACTAACTGATGGATGACATCCAAAAAATAGGAATTCAGGACCTAAATCTGAATTAGACCTTTGATACACAAGTTCAAAGTGACATGGTTCTTGAAGATTTACCTGCACACCAGATCTTTTTGCTTTAAATAAAATGGATTCATATAATCAAGTGAAAATAATCAATAGATTTATGCCTTCTTATGACTGTACTTCTCAAGTCATTGCTCCTACCTAATCTTAATTGAAAAAGTCAGTAGTGAAATGCTGTTGATTAGGGCTTTAAAGTGATCATTGTAGTAGATATTTTTGAAAATATGTAATTGCTAACATAAGATCAATAATCATCATAAAGTAAGCAACAGCTGCCATTTCTTTTTAAAATGTTGGGCCAAGGTGAAGGGAGTATGTAGTGGCTTAGCAGTTTCTTTATTTTCCTCCTCAGACTGAGTCAAATCTATTATACTCTCTACCTCCTTTGATGGAAAAAACTAGACAGAACTTCATCTACCTTTCTACATTTCTCCCTGTTAATACAGCTACTGCAAGAGTGAGGAGAGCAAATCAACCATGGTTCCATCAGTCTCACTGCTTGACTACTACCATCAATGAGAAATTAATGAAGCTGTAGCTGAGAAAATGGGAGAAGTTCTCTCTCACCTTCCCCTTCCCAAGGCTCTGGTGTAAAAGAAGTATTAGGGTGGCCCGAGACTCATTGAAGTAGCAGTGCATCTGGCAATTCAGCCTAACATTTATAATTGGACACACAACTCTCTCTCATGCCTGAGAGCAACGCACTTTTCCATTTGTGCAGTCATCTACGCTAGTCTAAAGGGGTAGATAAATCAACAGTCTGGAAAATAAGGCTTCATGACTGTTTTATATTCATTTTGCATAGGTACAAGTGACTGCACAAGTGCCAAATGATAAAGCATCAGACCTACATAGGTGTTAAATAAACAGCAAATAGTCTCCAATTTATTTCCAAGTATAATCAGTTTGAGTAGAAGAAACTTCAGTACAGCTCATAGGTAGTAATACATGAAAAAAACCCAGCATTTTTATTAAACACAAAATACATACATTTTTATAATATCTGAGTTCAATAATGTCTGGGACTGACACAATTTTTATTACTCATAAAACTCTACAGATATTGAATGTTTTTCTGCAGCAGTTAGAATATAGTATAAGTTGCTAAAATCAATAGTTAATTGAATTATAACACTATGATTACATTACATGACAGCCATATACTTACTTGTCAGTCAGCTGTAACTTGTGTTAATAAGATTCACTGAGCTCATTATCTTTTGTCGACTCCTAATTTCTGAAAAAAAGACCTGTGAACAGAAAAGATGTTGTCTTGTTAAGCAAATGCCAGATTGTTATTGAACACTCCAAAGGAATAATGAAAAGAAATAATTTTCACAAAGAACCTGAAACTATTTGGTTGACCTTTATGATTTCTACTCCTTAATGCAAACAAAATTGGAAAAGGGAAATCTCAAGATCTAGGTAGTACTGAAAACCTTTCAGGATTTTAAAGGTTGAGGAAACTGTCTATGATGTATACAGTTTTTTTGTGGGGTTTTTTTGGTTTTTTGTTTTGTTTTGTTTTGTTTTGTTTGTTTTGTTTTGGTTTGGTTTGGTTTGGGTTTTTTTGTTTGTTTTTTTTTTTAATGAATGACAGCCACCTTGATAATCACAGGAACGCAGAATAGGTAAGGTTAGAAAGGACCACAGTGAGTCGTCTGGTCCAACCTCCCTGCTCGAGCAGGGACATCCTAGCACACATTGCACAGGAACATGTCCAGATGGTTCTTGAATATCTCCAGTGACGGAGAGTCCACAACATCTCTAGGCAACCAGTTCCAGTTCAGTCACCCCCAGAATAATAATAACCCCATCGCAGGTCATGCCCATCCAGTAATGTAAATGAAGTGCCTTAAAACATATGACCTAAAAAAGCTATCTGAATCATATAGTTCAGATCATCTCTATACAGGTCCCTGTACAATAAGGTTTTATTTTCTGCCCTCCTTTGCCACAACAGACAAACAGCATGTACCATGTTTACAAACTTGTGTACTGAAGAACAAAAGTCTAAAAATCTCACAGTATGCCACTGAAGAACATCAAACATGATTGAACAAATGAACTACAGCCCTTGCTACTAAGAAAAAAAAGTAGTTCCTAAGACTTTGACCTTGGGAAAGCAGCTTTCTGCTGCAGCATCTGGCAATCATTTCAACACTGAGCACTGGAAGGACACAACAGCTAAATCTGGATTTCTCAGTATCACAACACACTTCAGAACACCCCACTCAGAATACAGTCTTGTGACTAATACTCACTGCATTTGAGGAAGGAAACCTTCTTATGGGGAAAGGGAAAAATATTATTTTCTTCACTTTTCTTCACTTTCTTACATGTGAACTAAAGTATAAAGCTATTTCAGTATAAGTATGTGACTGAAATATATTTTCAGTATAAATATATGGCTAAAAGTGTGTTTATTACACTCCTTTCAATTTCATTTCAAGAATATCATAAAGTCTCATCTTTAGGCTTTTATTTTGAACACTAAATCACCTATACTATGTCATTAAATCCTTTTATTGACTTAACAATCTTTATCTTGAAATAATTTAGGTCTCCACCACCCTTTATGAAAGGTTGCTAAAAACTGTGGATATATTATGGTTATGAAACTTCTTCATTTCCAGGGCCAGTTTTATCCTCTCTGTTTTTTGTTGGTTGTTTCATTGTATTTAATTTCATTTTTCTCTGCTCAGTATTAGAAATGGAATTTTTTCTTTTATTTGGTCTGCAAAACTTTGACTTCTTATTTTTCTTCTGTAACACTTCACCATATTCCCATTGCACTGGGTCACGGGGTGGTCGATCTCTATTTTTTAGGGTGGTCCATCAGATTGCACCAAACACAAAGAGCAGGCCATCATTTTGGCCATGATCTCTCCTTTGACCCGTGGGTAGAGCCTTCCCTGCATTAGTCACTAACTGCAATATTAAAAAGCATTGGCCCCAGAATCTTTCTCTATATGACACCCCTATTTTCTGATAGCTCCTTTTCTGTGTGGTCCACTGAGGCTTACCCTAAACAATTCTTTGTTATGATTGTTACATTAAACCTATTCATCTTTGACTAAATTTCTTAATCTTAATCTTCATCTTAATCTGAATTGCTCTAGTGCAATCCAATTTGAAACAAGAAACGCTAAGTCTTATTGAGATCAAGTGGCACCAAGTTTGCATACCCTATTACTCCTATTATTTTCTATTTATAGAAGTTTTGTTACTTCTAAGACTAATGTCTCACAGAACATTATCCACTGGTCTTTCCTAGTGAAGAATCACCCTCTCAGTTCATGCATATTTTTCCAGTGCCTGCCAATGGCTAAGATGTGCATTACTGCAAAGTAATACAGCCTATTATGATACTTTTACCTAATTTCAAAGTCTATGTTTTTTTTCTCATGATATGCATTTCCACATACTGGTTTTGTGTCATTTCATTAACTACCATTCTAAGTTCTATATGTCTTTTTGTAGAAGATATTTTTTCATGAACTTCTGACTGTAAAAAGTTCATGATGGCAAAGTTGCTCACAGAAAGCTTCAGTCTGGAATGCTCTTACATGACAATTTTTGAGTTTAGGTTGGATAAATTTTGCATCCTTCAATGTACTTTCCTTAAAGTGTTTTGTTTCACACACTAATAATTTTATCAAGACTTCTATAAATTAATGGAATTACAAAGTATGCTTTTCAACTTCAAATAATTCACTAACTCTTCTGTATTTTCAACTGTTATGTCTACCTCTCAGTAAGAAACATCACTCTCAGATGCTTTCTTTCTTCAAGGAGTGCAGTACCCTTCACACTGAAATACTAAGTTACCCTCTTACGATTTAATTAAGTGAAACCTAGGATAACTTCAAGTCCCTCAGAACAAGATGTCAGAGATAAGGTTGAGTGCCTTCCTTCTGTTTGCACTTGTTGGTACACAAAAATTCAAACACTGTTGACATGATAGATATGTGAAACAATGGCTGGATCATTTCACAGAATCACAGAATCACAGATTTGGTAAGGTTGGAAGGGACCACAGTGGGTGATCTGGTTCAACCTCCCTGCTCGTGTAGGATCATCCTAGAGTACATCGCCCAGGACTGTGTCCAGATGGTTCTAGAATATCTGCAACATCTATGGCCAGTCTGTTCCAGTGGTTGATCACCCACACAGTAAAGTCCTTCCTCATATTTAGGTGGATCTTCCTGTGCATCAGTTTCTGATCGTTGCTTCTTCTCTTGTTTATTTCAGTGGATGTTTTCTAAAAATTCACTTGATTTCACCCAGTATCAACATGGTTAGTATTTGACATATTGATAAAAATTGATTGAAAGGAGGCTCTGACTATAGTAAAAAAAAATAATACTAGCAAAGCTATTATATGCATGATGTAACTAAGTTTAGAATCTGTCTGAAAATACAAAGCATTACTTGCAGCAAAATGAAGAAAAAAATGTTTCAAAATAATCAACACTTCAAAATTTTTTTTTAAAACTTCTTAGTTTAACATACACACATCTTTCCTACCTAGCCTTCTGGAATAGCATGTCTATAAATAAATAGTCCATACTTGTAAAAAGAAAGCTATACTAAATTAATTATATATTTAAATTTTAACACACTAAATGGAAACAATATAAAGTGAAAGAGTTTTCGATGTCAAATAGATCATTCTTCCTCTTGTATATAATCATCCATTTTTAATTGATACGAAGAATATTTTTTACCTTTTCTATCAAGAAGAGCTTGTGTATATTTTTCTTTATAGAGGCAAGCAGGAAATTTAATACTTACTATTGCAGAATTAATTCAAGTTTTCTGTATTTTCTTTACAAATTCTCAGGTGCTGTGGGGGTATTCAGTCAGGTCACTGTAACACTCCGTACTAAGTCAGGTCATCAAGTTGCCTGGCAACCATATTCAGGATTGACAAAGGCAAACTACCTTCCCATTTTTTTTTACCTCCTCTTTAAAATCAATATGACAACCTTGATATTGGTGATGTGAGATTCGCTTAGAAAATGCATGAAATTGCTAGAGAAGTGCATTGCTCAAGATATTCAATTTCGAAGGCTAGGCCCAAGCACATCACTCTCTTACAGTTCTGTCATTACAGTTTTCCCTACCAGCAGCATTTGTTAAAGTATTATTTACAGAGATGCTATTTCATTTAGTACATGTGCTTCATCTCAGCAGCTGCTTTTCTTTTTATTTTATTTTCCCTTTTTTTTTTTCCTTGGGGGAGTTGGGGACTGTTTCATTCCTAACTGAGCAAGATCAGAACAATAAAATTATGATGTTTCTACTGAGCAGCTAAGTTTGGTGTCATTAGAAAGAGAAATTTAGTGTCATTAGAAAGAGAAATTTAGTGTCATTAGAAAGAGAAATTGATAGTGGAGTGAGGTAGAGTGAATGTACTACTGTTCATATTCAAGAATTCAAGAACCTTTATTTTCTGAATGCAGCAAAATTCAGTGGATAGTGTTTGTTCATGAACCCAAATCCTGTTTCAACCATGGAATTTTCTGCTTTTTCAGTCACTTTGCTAGGGCTTGATCAGTGTTTTCATTTAGTGCTGCTGTCTTCATCCTCCCTTTAATCTTCCCCAATCTCTTCGCTATTTTCCGTAAGAGTATACAACATACCACTAAGTGATGGTTAAATAAAACCCCAAATTCTCTTGTTAATTTGAAATTATTTACGTTTGCATTTGAAATCAATATTGTTGTTTGACCATGCCAGTATGCATTGTTTTGGGCACCAGAGTTAGAAATAAATCAGGGTCTAAGCCAAAGTCCTTGCCCTAGTTCCAGTTCATCACAGTGTCAGCCATGTACCTCTAATCAAACAACTGGTGTGACCCTGGCAAGTAAGGGCATCTGCTGCTGCCTTTCTGTCTTATGAGACATGACCTTGAATATCTTTACCCCTAAACCAAGCTGGAGCTGTTTTAAATTGGTTTTCTATCAGGAAAATAGCAGGGAATAATGATGTCCATGAGTTGCACAAGTATAAGAAAACTGAAGTGTGGCAGAAAAAGATTGCAAAAATCAGGATTTATTACAAGGATTTCAGAATTACAGGATACTGTAGAAAGGAAAAAAGAAGGATAATACAATCTTGATTTCAACAAAAATGAGTTACGGTAGCTAGACATTTGCTGAATTTCCCCATGTTGAGCATGTAGGCTGTTTATGTGTGAGCTATGGACTGCTTACCACTTGATTCCATCATGGGTTTTCTTGGTCATTACACAATTTTTTTCTGCTTTCTTGTCCAAGACATGAAGCTTGTAGGGCAGGAGATGAACAAAAGACAAGGGATGAATAATGAAGTCCTCATTTTCAATACACAATTACTGGAGTCTGCAGGGGTGTAGACACACTCCTAATATTTTGTGTGAACAAAAAAAAACTGTTATGAAACCTTTTGGCAGTTAGCAAAGAGGCATAAATGCAGCACATATGAGAAGCCATTTATATTTCAAATCAGTATTCAGAAAGGTTTGTTAAGGGTTTGAGAAGCTGAGCTGAACCCAAAGCTTCAATGCAGGTACTTTTGATGGAAAAGTATGTTTGTTTATGCTCTGATAGTAGTTATGCTTATATCTGGCTGTCATCTACTTTCACATTTCACTTGCCTTCAGAGAGACAAACAGTGTGTTTTTCAAAATTCTGACACACTATAGCTGCCCATGCAGAAAAAATTATTTCTAGGCTAGTTCATTTTGTAAGCTGTGTGGAAAAAAGCCAACCAACACCCACTCTCCCCCTTTCCCAGCCTCAGACTTCAGGAGGCCCTTTTCAGGTCCTTCTGTCTGGCTTCTGTAATCAGAGCTCCCAAGAGAAAGGCATTTCCTCTCCCAGGAGGACTCCCTTCTCAGAATTCTGTCTAAAGAAACCTAAATTCTTCTGCTAGCACTGATTGACATTCAATAGAGCAAAGAATTAATCAGGTAGATAACTAATAAAATAAAGCAAAGAGCCCTGGTTAGAACTGAAATTTATAGTATAACAAAATCAGATGGTCAGCATTAGATTTCAACTTTTATGTTGCAGTATAGATATTTTTGTAGTAAGAAACAAAACCCTTAAATTAGGCAGTATTATTATTTAATTTGCACAAGAAAGAATGAATCATGTTAGACACCAATTTTTGATGCAGAATGGCTTTGTAAATATATTCAAACTCAATAAATTTGTATTGTACAAAGTGTTTAATCTGGTGAGCTTATGTGATTTAGCTAGAATTACCTCCTCATGTGAAAAGCACAGTTACAGAATATAAAATGCTGATGAATTTTGAAGACCAGAAGTTACTTTCACATCTCCACTCACTAGAAATCCCAAAGGAAATCTAACTAGACCAAAGGAAAAAAAAAGTAAAAAAAACCAAACAGGTGAAAAAAATGTTATGAACATGTTTGTTCTTTCTTGCCACCTTTCTTTTTCTGAATACATCTACTCACATTTTGACATTTTTAACTCATTAATGAGATAAATTCAGCACGTCAATGAATTTCCTGCAATCATTTTTTCATAAAATAAAATTAAAAGGAAACTTGGCAAACAACCACTCCTTCTTTTATAAACTACATAACAAAAGAAATAATATGTAAAGTTGCAACTAAAGAGGGGAGAACACTGCCAAACTAGTCTCATGCAGTTGACATATAATAATTTTGAAAGCTTTTATTGAAGGTGATGGTGAAAACCATATGAGTTATAATCAGGACCTTTCCTTTGATCTTTCATCCAAGTGAAAGATTTTTTGAAAGTCTTACAATAATCACTGGAAAAGATGACATTCAGTTTCTACTAAGTGCAGAAATACAAGGGTTTTTTTCAGTTTATGCCTAAAATGCAAGGGGGAAAACAATGACCCATATTAGTAGTAAGATTACCTCTGTAGAGTCACTCAGTTCTCATGTAGCCAGTGAACTACATACTGAATGTGCATTTTTACAGAACATATTACCTTTCAAAGATAATATCCAAGCTTCACATTGCAAAGAGAAGTTTTATCAGCTTTCCATTTAATTCCGCTTCGTGCTACTAACTCAAAATGTAGAGATATCAGTGGCATTTCGTGGTAAATTAATAGGTATAGATAAAATCTTCAATAAATATTCATTACATCTCATTATTGAAAATTAATGAGCAAGATTCTGAAATTAAGGGTAGTCACATTTGGAGATGTGTATCACTTTCCCTACACACAAGACATAAGAAATAAATTATTCTCTAAAGCAAAGTTCTAGTTTACTCCAAGGGTGGCCCTGAGAGACTGGCAGTATATTGTCAGTGGAGTAATCTGATTCATAGGAAAGCAAAGACAGAACTGCTGCTTGGCTTTAGGTATGACAAACAGCTGTCCATAACATTAATTTTTAGTAGCTAGACCAATTCTTACATTCCTGTGTCTTATACTCAAAATATTCTACTGTGGTATCATGGCTGAATTCCTACCCTTTGCAGGAGTGGCTCAGAGTTCACAGTTGATACTTGTCTGCATTAGTTAGCTTTGAGAGGGTCATTTAGTTCAATTCTGGCCCAACTCTGTTAGTATTTATCAGGAGAAGCCACAAGTCACCAGGTTTTTGAAAGTACATGTTTATCTATCTTGCTTGTGGGATGTAGCATCTCGTGTGTCATCTAGGCATCCTCCACATACATCTTTCAATTTGCAGTGATGTTAAGTGACTTTTTCTGATACCGTTTGACACTGTGAAAGTATTTGGAGGAGATCAGAATTCAAAATGAATGTTAGTGGTCTGCAAGGACAAAACTGACTCAGTGGTATCTTTGTAGGACTACCCAATACTGAGATGCCTAGAGAGGAAAACACAAATAATGTGTGGATGCCAATGTCTGCATATGTGCTTAAGAGAGGGCTGTGCTTAGAGAAGATTGAGCCAGACTCCTCTCAGAGGTGCTCACTTGGTCTGTTCAGCCTGGAGGCGGCTGAGGAGAGACCTGATTGCAGTCTACAACTTTCTCGTGAGAGGAAGAGGACTTACTCTCTAGACCTTTCGCTTACTTTGTTACTCTTCTCTGGACATGCTTCAGCACTTCAATGCAATTCTTCTAGTGAGGGATCCAAAACTGAACACAGCACTCGAGATGTGGCCTCACCAGTGCTGAGTACAGAGGGACAATTGCTTCCCTGGTCCTACTGGCCGCACTATTTTTGATACAGGCCAGGATGCCCTTGGCCTTGGCCACCTGGGCACACTGCTGGCTCGGGTGTTGACCAGCACCCCCAGGTCCTTTTCTGGTGGGCAGATTTCCAGCCACCCAGCCCCCAGCCTGTAGTGCTACATGGGGTTATTGTGACCCAAGTGCAGGACCTGGCACTTGGTCATGTTGAACTTCATACAATTGGCCTTGGCCCATTGATCCAGCCTGTCCAGATCTCTCTGCAGAGACTTTCTACCCTCCAGCAGTTCATCATTCCCTCCCAAATCTCTGTTCTCAAAGACACTAAAAACTCAGGTGAAAAAGTCCTGAACAACATGATTAAAATTGTCCCTGTTTGGAGCAGGATGTGGGACCAGATGTCATCCAGAGATCTTTTCCAGCCTAAATTATTCTATGATTCTGTGACAACTCAACTTTGTAAACCAATGGTGGGAGCACTTCTCCAAAAGTGGGATGTCTTAAGTTGAAGCATTTGATTGAGAAACTTCTTAGCTCTTTAGCATTTAAAGACTCTGAAACAAACAAACAAACAAAAAATTGGGATATGGGGAGGAGAGACTTCTAATTTAGAAGCACCATGCTCTTTAAATGCAGGGCTACTGGAGGACTCCAAGACCAGGTGAAAGAATCACAGTATTTCAGAGTATATCACTGAAGTCAATAAATGTGCATTCTACTCCTGATGCAGAGTGCTTCATTTTCAGGAAACTCAGCATTTGTTGTCACCATGTTCAGTGTTCCTTTGGGGCCTCCTGGAAAATACAAAGCTGTTCTTCCCACTTCAGAGCTTGCCATGGACTAGTTCTTTTCTGTTTAACTAGTTTTGCCACCTTCTCTGGCTAGTTCTGTCACTCAGCTGGCAGTGGCTTTTCTCCATCTCCTCATTCCATATCACCACTTTTGGGTGGACACCTCTATTTACTGTAATCTCTGCCATCTGTGGGGAAAAGACCCAGCTTTCTCTATTTTATAGACCCTCCACATACATTACTTTCAAAGTTCAGACAGAAAAGTTTCTCTTGCCAGTTTTCTTAATACTACTTTTATTTCTTCTAACAGTCTTTCCATTTTGAGTTCATACTATTACTTAAGTTCAAAGCACTCTCCCAATTAGTATCTAAAAATATAAATAAAATTAACTTTCCCTCAAATGAATGAAATAAATTTCTAGTAATGCAAGGACTTGTACATATGATAAAATTATTATAGAGTAAATGCTTCCACTCATCTGAAATATATGTAAATAAAGTCTGACACATGTTTTAGAAATGTGGTTTACCTTTGCCATACAGTAAGAAAGATGAGGGCTTTAAGCAATGAGATTCATATGAAAGTGTCCATTTAAACCCTGGAAACCAGATTCTGTGACCTCTGTTGATAGCATTTTTGCCTGATTAGTGAAAGGAAAAAAAAGACTGAAATATTTTGCTCATATTAATATCAGCACAAGAGGTACATTCATTTCAACCTCTGTTGTCACTGGATTCACAGTCAAACCTTTGTTAGATGGTACCCATCCTCCCTTCATATGGGTGATACAAATCATATCTTTCTCTCGAGAAAAAAATCTTCTGTGCTCTTTCAAAAAGAAAAGTCTAATATATTTTGGAGGGCTTTCTTCCATTTTAATAGGTACTGGTGACCAAGAAAGAAATATAACTTAGGACACAGAACTGTTTTAGTGTGTAAACTTGTGGTGCTATACAATATGTCTTAATATTGCAGGTTTAATACTAACTGTGCCCTAGTAATTTAATAATTCTGTGGGAAGACTGCTGGATAATAGTGGATATTTGTCTTGTGATTTCTTTGTGGCAAATCAGAAATTACAGCAGTGCTCAAAGGAATAGAAATCTTAGATACTCGTGACCTTCACTGAAACCCCTTTCGTCACTTGTCAGTTCTTTAAGGGGCAATTTAATTGTAGCTCTTTGGCGGTGACAAGGTAAGTGCTGGCATTTTGGCACTGTCATTCATTAACCTCATGCAATGTCAGCAGCAGTGCCTCAGACATGTCACCATTTCCCCAGTGATGGCAAGCTGACTTTTAGGACATATGTTGTTCCAGAAATGCCTACTAGACAAGTCTGCATGCTTCACATTCCTTTGTATGGTATCATTTGTGTATTGTTTATGCAGTTAAATAGCTTCAAGAGTAAAACCAACTTGTCTCAATCCAGGAAAATATAATCTACCAAGTGTCATGAGCAAAAAACAACCTAAATGTTTTATGTTGCTCAGAGATTAAAAAATAAAACAAAATAAAACCCAAGCAAACAAAACCCTGAAACAAAAATCAGATAAAACAAAACCAAACCAACCAAACAAACAACGACTAAAAAAAATCCCTTGAGTATAAACTGCAAGGAAAAATAATCTCTTATCATAATACCTAAAGGTAAAATAAAGTTCTTTTAGGTGTAAATTTTTAAAGCAGAACTAAATAAATAAAATGCTGGATTGCAAGGCACAGAATGTACATTATAATAATAATTCTTATTTTGTATTTCATATTTTTGAATGCTTATAAGAAACCAAATTATTAGTACTAAATAGATTGAGGAGAAGAATTGATGCTGAGAACTATTTGCTGGTAATTATAATAATTTCCAATGCCTAGAAAAATGGTATATATTTCATTGCATCTTTCCTCTACTCCTTCATTTGGACCTCTGACTGGTGTTTCTGTGCAGTCACAAAATATAAATGAATAATGATGATTATATAATTATTATACAATTATTATTATTATATAATTATATGTTTAATATAGTAATATCAGCAATATAATAAAAATAATAATAATCAGCTTGATTTTCACTTCGCAAATTCACAGTAGGAGAACTAAAGGTAACTCAAAAATAAGATAGTTGTGCAAATATTATGGATGACTTACATTGCAAACACTTTAATCTAGTTTTGAAACCCCAGAAGTGTAAATCATTTGAGTCGATTTATTCTTTAACCTTTTAAAAAAATCTGGATCCGGGTCCAAGCTGGATCTCAAAATGTTCCTATATTTCCTCCTTATACAAAAGCCTAGTCTGACTAGCTAGAGCTTGAACCAGCATCTGGTTAGGTCCAGTGCCTGAAACCAGGTAGCTGAGAACAGTCAGTACTGGAGCTTACCTTGTTAAAAAGAGTTTAACAATATTCTTTTCTTCAAGCAAAATTAAAGGCTTTAATTCTGTCACTAAACAAAACTCCCAAAGCAGCAGATAATAAGAAGTAACCTACTCATAAAAAAATTGATGGAATTAAGTTTACTAGGGATGTCTGAAGAGAAATTTGGAAGAATTTCTACCAAATATAACATGCAAACCAAATGAATAGGTGAGTATTTAGACAAATTTTACTCTTTATTTTTTTTTCTTACTTAAATAGTTTCCATTTTAGTCTACTCAAAAGGTGCTATATGTGTTTATGAGAACACAGATACAAAGATATGGCAAAACAGGCAGAAATAGATAAACGAATTGAACTCAAGGAGATACATTCGTAAATTACTGACGTGACTTTCTGCAAATAATAGAGGAGTTTTTAGTAAGAATACTAAACTCTTTATTTTAGCAGACACCACCCAATGAAATAATGTGTATTTCAAATTTAGAGATATGACAATTCAAAGAAACCCCATACCATTCTGATATTGAGTTGAAATTGCAGGGGATACCAATAACCTAAAGAGCTATTATTATGTGGTTCAGAAAATGAAGTTATATATTTAACACTTATTTCAGATAAAAAACAAACTTCAGGCAAAAAGAAAAAAAAAAAGCAAATTTCAGGTGAAATAGCAACACATTTCTTGGATAAGTTTTAAATATTTTATTTTGCTGAATTACAAATGCTGCTTAGAGATTCCTGCTTTAATATCTTTTGTAAACTATAGCTGATTCAAAATCTAACATTGTTAAAAAGTTAAAATATTACTCTTTTATTTTCAAAAGAGTTTCCTTCTCTTTTTACAAATATTGATCATACCAATGTGATTTTGTGAAAAAAATATTATTTATTTAAATCAGCAGTTTCCAGAGGAAAAAATATTTCAATTACTTTTTACTATCAGTTCTACTACTGACTTTAATAGAAACATGTAGGTGAAAGCAATTGCTGAGAATGTATTAGAGTGGTGTGTAAGTGAAAGACTGAAACTCCAGGCAGATGAAGTTAAATGAATTGCAGTACAGTGCTGAGGGCCAAACCAGACATTCCATGCACTATTACAGTGTACCTGTACAGAAACAATAATCATTTCCAAACATTACACTGGATGCAATGGTATACATTATATAAGCAGTGTTTTGCAAGTAAAATGCTATCCATGCTTAGGAAATGTTAATGCAGAATGGCATCAGTAGGAAAGCAGCAATGACTGTAGCAGGGACTTTTCCAGCCAAAGAAGTGGTGCTAGGTGTAAAGAGAAAGATGAAAAAAGCCTACCATATCCAATTAGAGAGCTGGGATTCTGTCCTGTGAAAGCCATTCCATTCTAATACAGCAGACACTATAAGAGTCCTCTTTTCCAAAAGCAGCATTGCCTTGCAATGCTCAACCCCACACTGAGAACAGCACTTTGCCAGGAGGCCCCACTGCATGTCTGTGCCAGTCAAACTAATTGATCCAACAGTCTCTGCTATGGCAGTTTCAGAGAATTTAGATTCTCTCTGGATTTTGCTCCCTCTTCCCCCAGGGCTGGCAATATAAATGAGTGATTTCCTTTCGTCATACATAAAGATTTGGAGACACAACATTAATTGCTGTCCTGACAGTTTCCAATTTGGTGAACAAAAATTGAACCAAAGCAAAAACAAGCGCAGGAATGATTGAATTGAAAGATTATGATGAATCTCTGAGTGCTGTGCTCCCCCCCCCCAAGTTTTTCTGATATCTTTCAGGAGCTAAACGCTTTCTCACATATTAAATACAGTATTACAGAATTATAACATTTTCTGGTCATAAATTAAAGGCATTTTTTCTGCTGCACAAATAACTGAAAACAAATTCTCAGTGGAAGGAGCAAGTTGCAAATGTAAGAAATTAATAGGTAATGATCCTACACTCTCTTATTGTTTTTTTCTTCTAAATAAAATGTCACATTCTGCTCTACCTTACATTCGTATTGGTCCCCACTTCCATGCTGTCTCACTTAAGGGGCTTCTCAGATGATCAGTCTTCAAGTAATAAAGAATCAGATGGCTTTTATCAAGTCCTTTCCTCCCTTGAATGGCAAAAATGTGATACTACTGGCATTAGAAAGAGCCAAGTAGGTCAATGTGAGGGCAGAACTGACTCCTTATCTTTATTTTATACACATTTAACCAAAAAGGTGAGAGAAGCTAAATGAGATGGTGCTATGCCTGAGAGAGCTGGCAGGGTAGGAAAACAGGCAGAAAGGCTTGCTCCATCAGCTCCTCCCAGTCAACTGTACCAGTTTTGCTTTACTTCTTTCCTGTAAAGGTCTTGAAAAATTTAGCAAACATCAATTATCCAGGCATGTCCACAACAAAATAGAAACCTGTATTAACTCTAGGACATGTAGAAACAGGAAATAGTTGTGATTTTGTACCCTTCATTTCACCAGAATTAATCTCTTGACTACAGTCAAAGAAGTGGTGAAATTTCCCTCCAGATTCCAGCATGTGATTGCTCATGTTTAGGTTGCCTTAGGACAGGAGTCTACAGCCATTTGACCTGCTACAGAGTATATCTGAGAGTATCTGTGTGGAGCTGATAGATGTGACACAAGACCTGCATTAATCTCATGTCTCTTGGAGCAGCTCATGCTATCTCAGAATGTACTGGACAACTTACCATACGTGAGTAATCCAGATCCTTAAACTTGTCTGTTCATAATATGGTTTTCTATATGAGCTACAAGCAGAAGTACCAGTTGTGGACAGGGAAAATATAGTCAGTATAGTCAATGTAGAAGAAAGAGAAATTCAGCTCACCCTATAGTACTGTCCCATCTGAATTGCTCTCTAGGCTTCAGTGGCTGCACTGATCAGATCTTTATGGGGATTGGAGAGCTCTGAATACATTCTAAACTATTCTTAGGTTTCTTGTAAATATACTATTTGACTTTTTCCTTGAAAAAGCTTATCCTTTAATCCTATAATACCAAGCCTCATTTTTCACCTGCTGTGAATAAACAGATTATTTGGGGATATCATAAATATACCAAATATAACAAAAGATGGAATTTTCTTTTTACAGGAAGTAACAAAATGCATTATTTTTGGGTTTGATGATGAATTTATTTCACAGTGGAACAAGTCAGTTACTTTTATTGCTGTATCAAAGGTCTCAAAGAACAGGGTAATATTTAGCCTTCTGACATCTAATTTTGATAAGAGCCTCTTGAACTGGGCTAGGAAAACCAGTAATTCCAAATTTTTGTTGAAAAAGTTGAAAGTGGAAAGTTCCCAAATGCTGACAAAAGAATAATCTCAGATATAATTTTGAGAGACTCAAAGAGCGGGTCAGAAAGCTTTGAATGGGAGACAGGAAGCTTAATGTATGTTTTCCTAGCAAAATAATCTCTTGTAAATGCAGGACCAGCCAAAATCATAGTAAAGGAATCTACAACAAACAAAGGGAGTGAAAGACATGATTCAGTGGAAAGAAAAACATTTATAGGAAAGAGGACTCAGGGAATCATGAAAGGATGCTGTCTTTGGCCAAAAATCCTGGAGTGCTGAGAGGAAACTATGATAAAGAAATGTCTGTAAGTATGCTCATTGTTTTCTATAGGTCTGTGCACTTCTCATGCTAAAAAGGAAGAAAAATATCTTGAAAGGTATACATTTGTCTGCATGTTGTCTTAGCCTGGTTTGGAAATAAGCAATAAAATGAAGTATCCAGAGATCTCTCTGTGCTAGTGGCTCTACTGGGCCCAGCATTTTTCTCTGCCTCCAAAGCCAGCTGGCATGGCACAGTTCACTTCCACGCAGTTAAACCCTTTTCAGACCCAAAGCAGAGTGGTCTCTGTTCCCAGGCAGCCCAAGATGGCACTGGCCAGGGCCATGGTGCTGCCCCTAACCCTGCTTTGGTCATGTCATGCAGCATAAGTAGATGACCAGGAGAGTCCTGGGAAGGTGCTTGCTTAAGTTACCAGAAAATGCTAAGCCTTGGGTGCAAGTGGGTGAAGCAAAGGTTGGTTTCACCCCAGATTTAAAAAATGGGTTGAAATTCCATATTTCTGAATATTTTCAGATATCATTATATTTTCATAAGTGTAATGACACTGTAGTCCTCTGTAGTTTACCTGCAGTGAAATTATAATTCAGATTATCTGGGTTATGGAGTGACCACTGAGCCCCAAAGTGTTTCTGCTGAAGGTACAATACCACACAAGCAAAGATATATCACCTTGAGAATTGTACTGTTGTCTGGTCCCAAAAACAAAACAGGATGGTACTTACCTAATTCAAGCTACTTTTACGCAAAGCCCTTTGTTCCCAGAATAAAGTAGGCAGTCAAACACAGTGGAGTGTCATTGCTGACCACACTAACTAAGATAAGGCAAGGTTCTGCTAGTGGGATGGCTGCAGGGGTGGCTGCTTCTGCCAGAAGCTAGCAGAGCTAGCAGAGTTTCTGTGGCTGAAGCTGAAGTGGTGCTGGTAGATCCAGCCAGATTAACACTGACTGGAGTTTTTCTGCTGCTTTCTCAAAAAAAAACAACAGCCCCCCCCAGTCAATCAAACAAACAAAAACCAGACAAATTCAAAACAAAACAAAAAACAAACAAAACAAAAAAACCCCACCACAATCACCAAAACAAACATTTTTTATATCTTCTTCATGTCAGATTTTCTGTTCAGGAATTAACGGATTACACACAGTTTTATATGAAATGAAGATCTAAAATAACATATGTACTGTTGTTAACAAAATTCCAAACCATGAGGTAGTGAAACACGTCTACTATATTCAGGTAAATAAAATCCTTTTGCTGCTAACTTCTTGGCGCAATAGGTCAGCTCTTTGCTGTAATCAGAGTTCAGTGGCCTTGAACTCTTCTATGTAATTCTTCAACACATAGCCAAAGAGTAAATACTTGACATGTGTTTTACCATACAGTGTATGTATATATATATATACATATATATATATGGGGTTTTTAGTTAGTAAGGGTGAGCATCTTACCTGTCCTCTAAGCCACAGAACATTTATTTCCACAAAAGCAACAGGACTCACAGGTTTCAGCCTTCTTTTTATTGCCATTTATCTCTGTGCCATGTGTAGGTGAAGATTGCGTGGGAAATCCTGTCATTCCTCAGTTGGATGGCAGTTTTCTCCCGGACTTCAGTGAGTGTCTCACTTTTGAAGAGGGATGCAGGGGGAGTTCTGAACAAATACTAGGTACAGTTACAAACAACAGCAAGAGGGAGAAGGCAATGGGGAAATGAGTTGGTAGGAAATAAACTTTTGTAGTATAACCCGTGGACAGAATTTAGGAGTTCAAACTATCAAATTTCCACTAAAGCTAATGCAAACCTTGGATCTTCACCAACCTTGCAGTAACTCAGCTACCCTAGATGTCTTTGCTAACATGAATCCTGTGAGCAAATGAAGAATCAGAGGTAGGAATATATTTAAACACTTTCATAGAATTTCAAACACTGCAGGGAAAATATATAGATAGTTCTTTTTTTTTTCTTCAATAATTTCTGTTCATTTCCTTCTTTTTTATTCATTGTGTTAGCATAATAAGCTTGATCTTTTTCAGTTATAGAAAAATGTATTATAAGTTACTGTCCCTGAGTAGGTTGCATATGCACATAGAATAATATGTTTAGAAACTGAAGGAAATAGGTCCTTTAAAAACAATCTGTCATCCTGTAATATTCCTGATGGTGTTTTGATTCAAACTCAGTTCTTCCTGATCTCTCTCATTATTCACTGTTGAACTGTTTAATGCCAGAGTTATAGGCCAACTGGCAGGAAGAGTGCAGGGAAAGTATTATTTCCCTGCAACATGAAGTTGGATGTCTCGTTTTCATTATTCTCTTTCACACTCAAGTCAAAATCTGAGCTCTGCCACAGCGACCCATATTGACTAAAATGCAAAAAAGATACAAAAAGGCAGCAAATGAAAGGTTTCTAGCAAGGTGTATTAAGAAAATCAAGGTAATACTTTTATGCTTTTTAGTATTTTGAAATCTTTGCAATACCTCCTCTTTTGTACAGTAAGAGGTGATTGTTAAGGAAAGAGAGTGGAATTGAAGTTCCATTGAAATAAATGCAAAATTCTAAATAAATTTTCCAGGGGCAATTCTTCTTGCTTATTGCTTTTTCTATCAAACCTTCTAAATTAATTTTTTTGCTAAACTAGATGACTGCCTTCCACAGGAACAGTTTTCTAGAGTTCCCCAGTGAAAGCAGAGAATATATATATGTGTACTTGGAAGCTTCACACCAATGTTAGATAAAGTCTGCTTTTGATTAAATAAATAAATAACATCTGCTGAAATCTTAGAACAGACATTGCAAACTGCAAGCTGAAACACTTGTGTATACTTGATGATTTGCATCAGGCACATCAAGCATTACTCCATCAGTAGTTCTGAAAATAAAGGTCAAATTCAGCCATGTGGGGATCACAAACAGAAGCTAGAATTATCAGCAGAAACCTAAAAACTGCTGCTAAGCTTGGTTTGTATTTTAAAGATGGTTTTTCTTGCTGACCAGTGTAGCTTTTCTTCTCCAGACTCTTTCTTCTTGCTTTACATTTTTTTCTCCAGTTCTTTAGTTCTAGGCTTTTTACTTACAGGCAACACTTGTCTTAATATATTTGGAATGCAAGTCAGCGTTTTCTCTGATTCACCCAGTTGTCTCCTCCCCAGATGACTGAAAGGTGATCCCTTTACAAAAGCCTCCCCTTCTGCCCTCTATTCTACACTAATTTTCAAATTTCTCCTTTTTGTTACACTAAAAAAATAATTATAATAATCCTGCCTTTCTTGAAATATATGTCACTGTTTTCAGAGTTTTTGCATGCATGTGAGAGGAGATGTCTCTGTTTTTCTCGTTTGTTCCCAGTGTATTAGAACATACAGATGAGTGGTACTGACATATTCATCTGGATCTATCAAGTTACAGTTACTGGTACAAGTTTTCTGTTGTCTGTAGGACATCAACATATGCTATAATTATTGTTCCATCACTGCCCTCAAGAGTGAACATCTGCTCCTACCCTATCATCACAGTTTTAATCTTCTTGTAGCTCCTGTTTCCTTGAAGAGCAATCCAAATAAGACAGACCCTGTCTTTCACTTTTCTCCATTTTTTTTAATAGCTTCCAGTCTTTCACCAGATAGAAGTGAATACCTCGAGCTCCCACCAGTATTCATTTAAATGAAAAACTGAATTCCCTGTAGCTGTGCTTGTGCCTGTAAGCAGATGGAGTGAGGTGGGAATCCAGCTCGCTCACAGGCATAAACACAGTAACAGCAAATTGAATTTGCTATTCAAGGATGGGGCCACAGTTCTCAGAGAGCATCCACAGCCTCTCTGCAAACTGTGTTGAGTGTAGAAACCACAGGATCTACATCAATACTGTGTCCTCCCACCAGCACACAGACATCCTGGTCTCTTGCAGCCTTTCCCTGCTGCGAAGGAGAGCCCCTGATCACCCATTCCACCCCAACTAACCTCTGTGGTTTGCACACTTTAACAATTTTTTTGTATGTACCCTTTGGCCAGGATAAATATTACCCTTTGAAAGTAACAAAGGCAGGAGCAAAAATAAAATATTCCCACAGCATATCTCAATTCACTGGCTAAGAGTGTTCACAGGTACTTGAAATAATGCTTTAACATTGGTTTATGGTTGGACTCCATTATCATAAAGATCTTTTACAACCTAAATGATTCTATAATTCTATTGTCAATAAGCTTGACTGGTCACAATGCATAACCAAATATGCACACTCATCTTGGGAGTGCTAAGGAGCCTTTGCCCTTCCAGCATTTATCCACACCTGATGAACACAGAAAATGTTGCACCCATGACACACAAAAAACATAGTCTTTATTGGAATGAGTTGCAATTTCAAACAGTGTAAAACTGAGTGCAATCAGAGCCAAAACGCTAAATGTGAA
Source organism: Neopelma chrysocephalum (assembly GCF_003984885.1). Classification (NCBI taxonomy): domain Eukaryota; kingdom Metazoa; phylum Chordata; class Aves; order Passeriformes; family Pipridae; genus Neopelma; species Neopelma chrysocephalum. Next base: position 8,735,473 of record NW_020897742.1, read on the forward strand.
AACTGCATCACTATCAAGCCCTTAAATTTGAAAAAAAAATCTATTTATTTGAAGAAACCATAGTCTGTGTGAAAACAGTCTGGCATATTGTGGTGTGTGAAATCCACATCTGAATCTGCTCTGACTCTCCAAAACTTATAGTTAGACCAATCAGTGTTGTCAAATGGCATTTTCTCCTTTTGTTACTGTTCAGCAGCCTCATCTCTATTGATTTGGAAGATGGTTTCGGAAGCAGTCCACATCAGAACCAATGCAAATTTCTGCATTGTACCTTTAAATTTTTCTGTCATAATGAACTTCATACACCAGCAATGAAATGAAGCACAAGTGGCAATCTCAATACCATATATTAATAATATCTGTGCTTTGAAGGTCTTTTAAATACTGTATTACATTTCACCATCTTCTTTGAAAATACTATTTATCTCTTGCTTTACAGTAAACACTTCATGATATATTCAACAATGGAAAAAATAATTCCTTTAATGTTTTGTAATTTTTTTTTTTGCTGATGATAAAGACTGAATCAAAGGTACTTGCATTTTTAAATCATCAGGAATAACTCTGATGTTGACTCAATTTTTGCTGCATTTAGACTCCAATTATATACAGTCACACTTTCAGGAATGTCCTCACCACCTTAACATAAAATGACCTGAAAAGCTGTTTTCTAACAAAATAAAGAAACTGATTTTAACCTGTTTTTAGAAAAAAATGTATGTGATTACACTTCTCCAAGTTAACCTCTTAGTTTTTCTCCTACTTCAAACCTCTTAGCTAATTTCAATAAACTGTGATAGAAAAGGAGAAAGCTCAAGGATATTAAATTCTTACTTAATTCCTAAAAGTAGATACCATATAGATGAAAGACAACCAAATTAGAGTGATCACTGAAGAAAAAGCCATGATGTCAGAAAACAGAGCACCCATATTAGAAAGAGTCATGCAGCAAAATGCCCGAAGTTCTGATGCTTGGAACAATTTGTTTTTCAGAAGAACCCCAAAGAGTAAAATGAAATGTATTTTACAGGATTTTGACACAGTAGATTTTATTGTGCTCTTGACATACCTAACGTTGAATGCAGGAGGCACTGAGAAACTGGGAGGATGGTTGAGTAGCACAAGACTGCTCCTGGGGGCAATCTCAGAAAGGTGTCTGCCTCAACCTTCCTCTGCTCTCCATCAGAGTAAATTACAATCAAAGGCTGTGCCTGCCTTGCAGGAGTCATGTCAGCCCTTCCTGTTGGGCCACATCAGTGCTGATGGCAAATGTACATCGAAACATGTCTGAAGTGGGACTCCTTTTGTCATTCCTTTTTTACCTGCAAATGGTTATTAACTGGAGAAGGACTTGTCAAATCGAGTTTCAATATTCAGACATGGTCACACTGAGTTAGCACAGATCTGATACATGTATAGTACAGGATGTTACTTTATGTCATATCAAAGCAGGCAGAGGTGTGATGTGGTACAACCTAATACAACATGACACCATCATGATTTCCTAGTAAGAATTCGAACATTTTAAAAGAAGCATGTAGAAATTAACACACTTCTGAAGAGAAATGTCTACAAATCCTAAAGAACATTCATGGAACACAAAGAGTAAGAATACAGGTCAGTGACTGGAAAATTTACAAGTTTTTAAATTGCAGAGTAAGTTCACCGCTTAAATACAAACGATTGCATTTCAAGTAGCTCCTGTGTGGCTTCTGTATCTGCTTTCTCATTACATCCTTGCTGCATTGGTTTTCAAACTACTGTTGAATTTGCTTTTCCTTATAAAATCCCCAAACCTAAAACAAAGAATGATTTTCAGCATATACAGCTGTCTAGACTAGCATCAGCTATCACAAAGCATTTAAAAGGTATGAAGGATTTGTTGGTAAGAGGAAAGTTGATGGATTTCTCTTCCTCTCCCAAGATTAGGAGCCAAGAAAGTTCAGAGCAGGGCAGAAGTAGCTCAGTAATTCCTTGAAGAAATTTCATACTCCCTAATCCTCAGACTCCTCTTTCTCTCAGAGAAAAACATATGTTTATTATCCAAATAGGTCACAAATACCAGCATGTGACAAAATTCTGCTCTTGTTAATACTGAAATAGAAAAATGCTGCTGGAAACTCTCGTGTATGGATTTACACCAGTTGCATACTAGTTTTCAACCTGAACATTAATTGCCCAGTGGAAGAGAAAAAATTTCTTTATTTGATTTTTTTTAATATATATTTCATAAATGAAAAATGTTCCCAGACAAGCCATTAAAAAAGTTTAATTTTTTCTTGGATTTTCTACCCGTATAGTATCATTTACTTTAATTGCTCCACATACCACTGAAACTGGCTAGACTACACGAGCAATATATAGACAAGTGTTCCCTTACCTTAAAACCCATCACAAAGTTTTTGTCCAGAAAGTTCTCATAATTCAGAGATCACCATGCTTGCCAATAAGATGTAAGAGTAACAAATATAAACTGCAAAAATTTTCGGGCTCATGAAAAGTGCTAAAACATTCTCACAGGTCACTGAATTGTCCTGCACTTCAAATGAATTCTAAAACTCACCACCTGCTTCCTCCTTTCCCTGTCCTTTTCTCTATGTGCCGTGATAGTCCCAGCTCTTTTATCTCCAAAGCTTTTCCCTTTTCTACGTTCTTCCTACACTTCAGAGGAGTAACTTCCCTTCCCTCACACATTCCCTTTCTAACAATGCCAAGGCTTGGTTTACATGAAATAAGGGTAAGGAACATGATTAACCCTGTACTTGTTATAATGCTTCAGCTAACATCTTGTCTGAATGAGCAAGAATATCCTGAGAGAGTAGGGATTTTTCAGCCTGGAAAAGAGAAGACTTCAGGGTGACCTAATTGCAGCCTTCCAGTATCTGAAGAGAACCTGCAAGAAAGATGGAGAGAGATTTTTTACAAGGGCATGTAGTGACAGGACAAGAGGTAATATCTTCAAACTGAAAGTAGGTTAAGATTAGATATTAGGAAGAAATTCTTTACTGTGAGGGTGGTTAGGCACTGGGACAGGTTACTCAGAGAATTTGTGGATGGAACACATCCCTGTAAGTATTCAAGGCTAGGTTGGATGGAGTTCTGAGCAACCTGGTCTAATGAAAAGTGTTTCTGTCCATGGCAGGGGTATTGGAACTAGATGATTTTTAAGGTCCCTTCCAAGCCAGGCCATTCTATCATTCTAGTAACTCTGAATAGAATCACAGACATTTTCATTATGATATAATCATGAAACAATACTGTCACAGTTTTAGTAACAGGAAACAAATAATGTTGGTGTAATATAAGTTGCTACATGAAGGTATTTTAACTGCTAGTCATCACAGGTCCATGTGACTTACAGGAGAAAGTGAAGACAATCGACAACCCAGTTCTGCTAATTAACAGTACAACCTTAGTCAACCAACTTGCCATGCTTCTACTGTTTTATCATATCCTTCATAATAGTTTGTTCTTTCTGTCACCAAACATAATGCATGGTGAGCAGATGTGATTTTAAAGAACTCTACCAAATTTGTATTGCCCTTACATTACATAATTTTTTCCCCTATAATGGAGACAACTCAAGCTCTTCACTTAAAATCTTTAAATTTTTGGCTTTGGGAATTTCTGGACCACACTTGACTTTGTTGTTTAGATATTCCACTGGTTGGGGTGGAGGAGAAGATCACTGCATCTTCTTTCTTCCTCTGGAAGCTACTTTTCCATTAAATGCAAACATAATCCATTTTGTCTGTTAGCTAGTCTTGAACCACAGTTCAAAGGAAAATGTGGTGTGCCTCTCTTCGCCTATGTGTCTGCTTTTGGGGTTCAAGAGTCAGAGTGTCCAGAAAGAGGAAGAGCAAGCACTTTCACCCTTCCCACCTTCTCCCTATAATACTTTACACAGACTAACAGACCAGTGTTCCAATGAAAACTTTGAAAGATTTGTCTACAATACTAAGTCCTTGCCAAGTAACCTCTCTCAGTTAAGTAACCCAGTCAGAAGACTTTTATCAGCTTGTACGTAACTGCAGCAGCCAAGAAACTTTGTAAGTTTATGTAATACTAGTCCTGGAGGTGATGAAGCCTTATCAACTGCAACATTTCTTTTCTGATACATAGATCATTGTTGATCTTTTAAAAACAGCAACACTTTTCTGAGCAAGCAGCTGCACTGACTGGGTAATAATCTCAACATATAAAATACTCTATCTTGAGTTTATTTGGAAAAAGAATAGTCTTTGATGAATCAGAGTATTTCAGTTTGATCCTTGTAAATCTAGATGAACCTTATTTTTATTTTACTCCCAATTTCAAAAATATGTGGGTAAATCTGGAGTAACTTTGGGTCAGTGATCTCTCCTGGTTATTTAAAACTACAACTGAGAAATCAAGAACAATGGCATTGTGTAAGACTATCAGTAACATAATTGAGATTCCAATTTTCTTTACTTTTTATTTCATAAAAAATTATATGTTGGCTTCTAAATTGGTGTACATCTGCATTGATTTCTGTCTGGCATCAGTTATAACAGATCCTGCTATGTGTTCATAGCAGTCTCATTCTCTTCTATGAAACTATCATATGAAGCATATGTAGAATCCATTTTCTTGAAATGGAATATGATTTACAGCTAAGATGTAGAGATAATAGATTTAAGGATAATGTATGCTATGCAACAAAGTGTATTTATGGGGTCAAATCCGGTCATTTGTTTGATCTAAACAGTGCTTAACTGCTTCTTTTGACTCCAAGAAGAGGTCTCTAGTACGCAGTAGAACATGGGGTAGAAATCCCTGAATTAACTCTAGTGCAGTGCTCAGCACAGATGTTTGGTAGGTAATGAAGATAAAAATTCTGCAGAGAGCTTCACATCATGCTCCATACCAGAGCATGCTACCACCTAGAGATGTTCTATTTATGAATCCATGGGTTCTCTGCTTCACTAGTAACTCCTGAAAACTAAAATCTACTTTATGCATCCAGTTAATAATTTATGAAGTTTTTCTCTAAATTTTCTGCAAGTGGCCAAACCTGTCACAAGATCTTCTCTTTATCATGTACTGAAGTTCACAGAGTCACACAGATTACTCCAACAAACTTAAAAGTAGTAAACAAAGAGCTTGTTTTGTCTACTTTGACTTTTCCACACTAAAGACTTCTAAAATTATCAAGTCTAACCATTAATCTAAGTGCACCACTAAACCATGTCACTAAGTGCCTCATCTACTCAGACACTTTTCCCGAGCAGCCTGTTACAGTGCTTGCCAACCTTTTCAGTGAACAAATTTTTTCTAATATCCAATCTAAACCTCCCTAAGCACAACTTGAAGCCATTTCTTCTTGTCCTATCATTTGTTACTTGGGAGAAGAGATCGACCCCCACCTGGCTACAGCCTTCTTTCAGGTAGCTACAGAGAGCCTCCTTTTCTCCAGGCTAAGCAACTCTCAGCCAATCCTCATAAGAGTTGGGCTCTAGACTCTTCACCACCTTCATTGCTCTTCTTTGAATATGCACCAGCACCTCAATAATGTAAGTTGCTGAGGTGCTTGTATTGGCACGAACCCCGCTCTGCACTCTGTTGAGTGTAAGAGCAAGATTAACTTTATTGCAAAGGACCACAGTTTAAATACAGCGCTTAATGTGTCACATGATCCTTCAACCAATAACATCCAAGCACTCTACTGAGCATGCATGAGAGTACCAAAGGCTACATCTCCCATAATACCTTGCAACATCCTTCCTGCCACAAGTTGCTACATATTTTCAAAATAGTAAGTGCAACAAAACCCACCTCAAAGACTGTGATAATCATAATTCAGATTTTACTGCCTGGCTTAGAGCTGAATCTGCCATCATTGTGCGGGATGTTCAGTGAGGATAAAAACAGAAGCAACATCCCACAGTCTCACAGAGCACTGTCTCCTTGCAAACGAGACATTACCCTATGTAATAGGTTTCTTTTGGGAGTATATGATGTTTATAATTTAGAGTAGCCTTGAGCCTTTTCTAACTTGCACCAGGCCTCAATCAGCCATAGCTGGATCAACCCACTATATCTGCAGACAGCAGAAGCTCTTGTATTAACAGATCCACAGCAGAGGAGCCAACTGAAGGACACTGCAGCCCTTTGGTTTCCATAGTGCAGACACCACAATCCTTAGGCTTGTGACCAGTACTATATATGGGAAAAATTGGTAAACTGTTCTTCAAAGACAAACTCTCTCTTAGCATAACTCATCTATTATTATGCTTCTAAATTATTCATTTTTTTGATTAATGTAAATACACAAATTAAGAAATTGCTATTAAAAAGGTATAAATGTATGTCATTGCCTAAAGTAATTAGAATAAGTAATTACTTAAATATTATAGTTTAAAATTCAATAATATATTTGAGAGCAAACTGAATAAGGAGAAAATGCCTAATATGCATAATACAAATTACTTATCCTAATGACAATCCTTTTCATCTTGTTTACATAAGAGATATATATGCCTCACAAAATCTTAACATTGATACTAGTATTTTTAAGGACATCTTTTGCTTTGTTCATTTATCTTTTGGCCTGGTCTTGTAAGAAATACAGTTCACTAACTATCCACGCAACCAGTTATACAGACACCTCACTTATAGCTTTACAACAGTATGACTCCTTCCATGGCTGCATTTGCAGTCTGTTTCCATGCTTTGGCTGGACCATAGCCACTCAGTACAGGAAGTTCTCTGCTACTCAGACTAATTATTTTTTTTCATTCCTTCCAGGAATCAACATAAACCTTTAGATCTTGTTGGGATCTTTTCTTGCAGTCAACCATGTACATCACACTGTGTAGGTATGTTCTTAACAGGCACAGACAAAGGGTTTAATCTTATCTTCAGCAAGGTGTGGTGACTGCTCTGGTACTCTGGTTAAAGTTTCTTGTTTCTTAGAATAAAGTGCTCCCACTGTGATGAGGATAGAAATTTCCTGCCATCAGCTCTGTCTGGTGAGCAGATGAGACTTCCCATGAAAATCAGGGGAAGCAGAAACACAATGTAGGAGTACGCTGAATGGATGATATGGATCACTTAGGGATATGGTTTAGTGACTAAAGGACATGATTTAGTGGTGGACTTGGCAGTGCTAGACTAACAGTTGGACTTGATGATTTTAGAGATATTTTCCAACATCAGTGATGCTGTGATTATTCAAGATCAGGTATGGGAACAAAAAATATTTTAGTACTAGCAAAATCAAAAAAGATTCTATCATTAGTTGCACTGTTCAGTAATGGCTCCTTTGCTGATAGTTCTGTATTTTTCACAAGCCTAATGTAAATGTTCTATCAAATTCATTCTTACAACTTTTATACTGGGAGAGTATAGGAGTAAAACCTGTTATGCAAAAGTCAAAAGGGGTATCAGTTCAGCTGCTTGATGTCGTGGGTTCACCTTGGCTGAATGCCAGGTGCCCACCCAGCCGCTCTATCCCTCCCCTTCCCAGCCAGACAGGGGAGAGAGTAAGGTGGGAAAAGAAAACAACACAAATCGTGGGTTGCAATGAGGCAGTTTATATTTATGCAAAAAAGAAAGAAAAAGCAGCGTGTGCACGCACAAAGCAGAAGTAGCAGTTAATCTCTACTTCCTATAAGCAGCGATGGCCACTTCTCTGAGAAGCAGGGCTCCAGCACGTGTAATGGCTGTCAGCAGGCATCCATCAGAGACAATGAGTGCCTCTGGTCCTGCTCCTTTGCCTCAGGTTTTTTCTGGGTTGACGTCATATGGTATGGAATATCCCCTTGGTCAGTTTGGGTCAGCTGGCCTACTTGTGCCCCCTCTGTGTACGTTTTGAGCTGGCTCTCTGCCAAATTGCCAAGACCCAGTGAAAGAGCCTACTCCTCAGAGAGGGAAGAAAAAAAACCTGAACAGCCAAAGCTATAGTAAAAATATGTATTTACAATTATATATACAATTTGAATATATTGTACACATGATAGGGAGCTCCCGAGGGGAAAAAAGGGAAGAGGGAAAGGGAAACAGGGATAAAAAACAAAAAAGGGACAGAAACAAAAACAGGTATGCACAATTGAAAAAAACCTGTGTGGTGGTTTGAGCCACCACAAAAATCCAAAATCCAATTTCCAGGCTTCCCCCACCCCTTCCCACAATTTTATCTCAACACTGAAGAGAAACTTTCAGGCAGACAGACACCTGTATGGGGGAGCAAGGGAAGTATATACATTTATTACTATACAAATAAATACTGTACAAGCTAAAAGCAACTATATATATAATATTACACACTTCTATCAGTCCCTTTAAACTTCTCCCTCAATTCAGTCCAGGAAAAGCCCTTCAGGCTGATAGGTAACCAGTCTTTGTCTTGTGGGAGTGTTCAGGCAACCTGATTCACTCCTTCCACCAACCTCCAGCTGTTTGCTGAAGTCTTTTCTTCCTCTCGAAGTCCAATAAGATAGCTCTGAGTTCTTTATCCTTGGTTCCGTGCCATCTCTGCTGTGTGATTCTCTCTTATACCTCGGTTCCGTGCTGCTGTAGTTTAGTCAGCTTATCACACGTACATGTCCTGGAATCTTCATTCCTCCTCTGAGGTTTTAGCTGTCCTCCGTTTAAATTACTTCAAGAACATCCTCCGGACCTTTCTCTGGCCCGTCTCCAATTTCGCCTGGGGTTATCTCCCTGGCACCGGGCTGCATTCCACCCATCCACTTTGGCTCTGCTCCAATGCCGAGCCTCCCCTCCACTTTACAGTGAGAGGGAAAAGAAGCCCCTTCCACAGTCTAGCTGCAGAGGGGGGGGAAGAGGGCTTGGCTGCAAGGCCTGCCTCTCTCTCTCCTGCTTACCTTCAGGTGCTGTGAGTCTCTTCCCTCACAACAGACACTCACTCCAATGCTGCCTCCAACCCTGGCTTAGGCAGAGTTTTGGGGCTGCAGGGCCCCCCTTCCCCAGACAGGAAAAAAGGGGGCCTTGCCACCCCTAGGCCTTCTCACACTCACACACACACACACAGCAGACACAGCAGCAGGCAGACAGACTGATTGCCAACAACTTCCGCCAGTTGTGTATATATGATTTTTCACAGGAGCGAACAAAACGAGCAGTGATTGGCCCTCCAGGGGAGACTGCCCTGGGATCCAATCACCTCACCTATAGGACCCCCGGCTCCCGGGGGGAGCAATTTTCAAACCATGACAACCTGGTAACTGACAAGAGAAAGAACTAATAAAATCTCACCACTCGCCTTGAGAAAAGCAGGACAGTTTGACGCGTCCCAGCACTCTCCTCTCACGCGCGGTAGACAACAGCAGTCGCTGCAGGCCTCAGCTCCAGATAAGCAAGACCGAGACACGGACCTACTGTTCCCAAACCTCTCCGGAAGAAGAGAGGGTGAGGTCTCTCTGACCGGCTTTATTTATACCTCAGGTTACGTAAAGGAACAGCATGGAATACTTCCTTGGTCACTTCCCTAGTTCCTTCCTGGTTACAAGTTGGGCTCCAGGAAGGCCTAGACTGAAACTATCACACCCCTCCAAGGATCTCGCCCTCGATTGAAGAAGGAATGTTACAGTGCTGTGCTCAGCAGAAGCCAAAACATGGGTGTGTTATCAAGACTCTTCTAGCTACCAATGCAGAGCACGGGACTGTGAGGGCTACTATGGGGAAATAAATTCCGGCTCAGCCAGACCCACCACACTTGACTAGTCATCTATTTGTGTTTTAGAATACAGCTACTGCCCACGAATGCATTGTCAAGTATCAGGAGAGGTCTGGGTCACAAAATTCAGCAGAAGACAGAGAAGTTTTTTCAGGATTTTTCAACTGTTACTTGGGCCTGTGTTATCCTGCAAGAGGAAGGCTAGGACAAAGGGTTTTCCTTGATTCTCAGCAGATGGCTTGTGGAATATAATACTGTAGGGAGGACTGATGTGTTGAACTTACTTTGGAGGAATAAATTTTTTTGTAAAAATAGAGTTTTAATTCTGTGGATAGAGTTTTGCAGTTAGATACCAACACTTCCATTCTTTCTCTCCATGGATTATCAATTTTTGGACATCATCAAGACTATTGCCAGGGGTCGGGGAGGAAGGACTGACTAACTGGCTATCTAACAAAACTTCCCTGAAGTACTGCAGTAGTAAACAAGGTGCTCAGAGTTTGAGAGTTAAGGGAAGTAAACAGCTCAGCCAGTGAGTAAATTAAATGATCTATTCAAGTCTGAGCATCAGAGACGTTGCAGCAGAATTATCATGCTCCAGCACTGGGCAGTCAGACAGACCTTAGCAACCCATTGCAAACTATCTACATTTGTCTACTGGCTCTCTATTAGAAAGACCCATCATCACTTCTCACATAATTATTCTCTTAAGATTATTTCTGCAGTGCTTGGTGTGAAAGACATTCATAAGTTTGCACCTGTTGATTTGTGGCAACAGAGTTTGATTTTCTCAAGTAATTCAATGAAGTTCTGCCAGAACTAGGATGTCAGAACAAGTGAAAAACCTGAATAGACACATTTGTCAATCACATTAGGTGTCCAAGATGAAATGAGTGAATAAATGAAAGCCATTTATCTAGTGAGCAGCTGCCCTCATTACCAAAGATCCTGTTAAGATTAAAGCTATGCTGCCAGCTTCTTTTTATTTCAGTTAAGGAAAAATAAAAGTAAACTTAATACTGACAATGTTTAATTTAAAATAACATAGCTAAAAATGCTTTCTAAGAACCAGATTCTTAAAAATAATCTTTTACTTCACCTGAACTACAATGTTTGCCTTGAATATGAGAATTTGGTATTTAAGTTTTAAAAATAAAATCAAAGAGAAATTAAATAAAATTAAATAAAATTATAATAAATATTTTACACTGTGAAATCAAAATGCCATTTTTATTACAGTTTTAGACAATTATTTTCTGTTCCCACTAAAGCATTCGAGGAACACCATTCAAAGCTTTCTGAAACAGCTTGATACTGCCAGAACCAGAGGATTTGCTGAAAAAGATGCCAGTTCAGAGTGTCACTCAGCTTATATCAACTTCCAAAGCATGTGAGCAAGAAACATAATTTCTGTGAATGTGCTTAGTTACAAATGGTTGCATCTGCTGAGCTTAAAGATTACATTTAAAGATAAAATATTAATATTGTCTAGCAGTGTAAATATTTCTCATTTCCGTGAGGAGTCAAATGAGGGTGAAATTTAGGAGGGTTGAACCAGACAGGCCAATCTAACCAGGTAAAATTTCCAAGAATGACTATAAAGCCAAATGCAACACCCAGACAGCTAATGAGGAAACGTAAATGATGGATGATACCGCCTTTCCAAGCTGACTTGCTATTCACTGTACAGAAAGCTGACCTTGCTCTATAGAAGTGAGAGAAGAAAGAAATACATATATTTGTCATCAATTAAATGTAACAATGAGCAGAGAAAATGCTTATGAAACTAATTTGTAATGCTAAACATTAATAAGGCCAAAGTTTTAGTGGGACTAAATTGGCAATTTGCTAATGCTACACACAGAGTTGTTAGACTAGAAGTCTAGAACTGCATTTTGGGTTGCTACAAATAGTGACTGTTCAATGATAAAAGATAATGTACATATACTTGCCTTGTCACCTAAAACACTCTAATCCAGTTGCATCCTCTCTCTCCTCTGAATGTGCTTTTTCTGTACCTTTTTTACACAGACACACTCGCTTATTTACATTTCGGAAGATAGATTAAATTTTAACATGGCACTGGAAAAGGCAATTTTCTGCTTACAGGCAGTGTCAAGACTGTTCACCATTAAGAACTGGATTCCCTCATAAAACTCAGCCAAAATATGTTATCTGTCTGCAAAGCCGGGGTCATGCCATGGTGTGAGGTCAGCACTCTTGCAATGCTAATGACAGTCAGGGAACTTTTAGATCCCCTCATTTACTGGATGAATCAGCACCTGTATTAGTCACCGTGCTTTCATTTTAATCTTTCACTGTGAGAAATTTTCACCATCTTTTAAGGCCTCCTTTAAACTTGAACTTCCCCATGCTGCTTTGAGAGAACGAGAAGCCCATTTAAATGAAGTGCAATTGCTAATGAAGCTGCTCAGAAATGCCTTGCTGTGGTACCTGCTCAGCCTTGTTTCTGCATGTGTGTGTGTGATTCTCTTTCATCTTAACACTTATATTGCAAATTTGTTAAAGCAGAAGCCTTTTCTTTCATATTCTCTTTCTTTAACATTTTCATTGATTTCATAAATTCTTTTTTTTTAGTGCAGCAGCTGTTGTAGCACAATAGCCATGAAAGCCTCTGTGGCATTCATGGCTTTGACTAAGAAGCGCAGAAAACACTGTAATTTTGCTTAATCTTACTTTGAATTTGGGGACCCCTGGTGGCCTAGTGGTTAGCATGCAGGACTCTCACCTCTGTGTCCCAGGTTCGAATCCCAGCCAGTCCCCCGGGCAGATGGAGCCCGTTAGCCCTGTAAGGCCATCCATCTATGAGAAGGTCACTCTAAACAAACCTACGTCCTGAGGACCTCACTGCCATTGTCCAAGCTTGCTTGGCCCCGGCAGATGAACCTTAGGATTAAAGGGTGGGCTCAGTTCAGCGCAAGCTGTGTCTCACCTAAAAAAAAATCCATTGCCCAGGCTGGAAAGGTAAAAAGACCTTTCCCCAAATCTTCGTTCGCGAAGACTGGCCATTATTATTTACTTTGAATTTGGAGTTTGCTAAAACCTGATGCTCAGAGCTTCAAGCTGAAAAATAAATTCATAGTGTGTGGTATCAAAACTACTAGAACTCTCTGGGGTCCATCATGATTTTCCACCATTTTGGCTGTAATTTACCTCCTAACATATGTAAGTTTAAAACCATTATTGTGTAAATAGTAAATAGATTCTGGAGCCAAGACAATGTTAATTGGAAATTGTTTCATCTAGATATATCTATATCTGGATGACTTCTAGAAGTTATGTAGACATTGAAATATTAAGACCAAGATGTTTTTAAATGAAGTGCAGATAATATTTACCATAAATAAAGCAGATAGAAAGGAGTAGATTATTTCTATTTAATTATTTAATTTTTACCTTGCTTTGCTAAGTTTCTATAGAATATTAGAATTAGAAGCATAGTATAATTTAGCTTTACAGGGATTCTGGAAGTCCAGTCTCCTGGTCAGAACAGGCCAGCTTCAAAGTTAAATGAAGAGAGTGTTGTCCTATCAAGTTTAAACAATCTTAAAGGGTGGAGACTGTACTGCCCCTGTGAGCATCCTGATCCTTTTTTTGTATATATAAAGTTGGAATTTCATTCATTTCAACATGTGACCAGAGACCATGTCTTTTTTTTTGTGCCCTTCAGATGAAAATCCATCTCCAGCTATGAAGAACTGCTGTGAGTAAAATGACTTATTCATCACTGAGGAAGCAGGGACTCATCAGCAATCCTAGCAATAGCTGTAAAAGGCAGCAAACAGGGCTGTATCCCAGCACTGAAGCCAGCAGAGTTTTTACTAGATGCAGGCTTTGTGGCTTTCACTCCTTCCATAACCCTTGGCTCTCTGTCCAGACCTATGGAAAGACTCTGAAGATTTTCTGTTGGATTAGCTTTCTGGAAAATATCTGAATAGATCTATAGCCAATTTAAATGAAAAAGATACAGACCATAAGTTTAAATTTTCTAGAAGAAAAAACAAACCAAAACAATAAAAAAAAAGAAGGGTCACACAGTCCATTAGAAATACGGTAGAGACAGACTATTTTGTCCTTCATTTGTAAAGAAGTGTTAAACAGAAGATGGTAAAAAAATGTGCTATACCCATTAGACCTTGGCTGGTTTTGACTGAAAAAGTAAAATAATGTTCAAGTCAACCAACATTCAGAGCAAGCTACAAACACAAGCCATTTTAGCCCAGGAATACCAAAGAAGCTGCATTTTCAGAAAAATATTTTGTCTGCCTGCTTCCTCCTGTGTTTTGAACTGCTTTTACATTTTGCTCTTGTTCATATTTATAGTTCAGTGTTTTAAAATAAAAGTTGCCATGCATAATTATCTTCTTTCTATTGCCCTGGTGCCTTTATCTCTCCTTCTTAGGAGTTCTTTCTTACTCTTTGCACATTCAGAAGCTAAGAAACCACTGAAATTGTGTTTCATACACCAGATACAAACATGCTGAACATTGAATGTGTGCTCAAGTGCCGTGGTCCAAAGAGGGGATGGGACACAAGGAAGGGTGCAAGTAGAACGCCCTCTTCACGCGTGCACACTGTCTTTTGTCAGCTCGGGAGGGGAAAGGGCCAGAACATAGGGCGGAGCATGAGACAGACAGGGGAACAAACCAGGATAGAGACACGGGCAAAAGGGGGAGGAGTGGGGGAAGCAGGGAGCAGGCAGTAGGCAAACTCATGGCAAGCCTGGGCATGTCCAGGTTGTGCACTGTGTAGTGTGAATACAATGAAACCACATAATAACAGTAAAGTCCATATGATAACTGTAAGGTCCATATAATAAAGTCCTGCCAATTGCTGTATGCTTTTCTCCATGCCTGGAACTGTTCCCATCCTGAATCTTGCTCCTTCACACTCAAGCACTTTTCTGAATTGCAGGCAGTGGTCTTCCCTATAAATTGCCTTGTTCTCTTGACTGTGACACCTGGCACCCTACTCACCTGAGCATTGAGAGAGATAGGCACTGCCTGCCCTTCATTCTTTAATTTCAGCATGTCATGGCTCTGCCTGCCAGACAGAATGAATGCTGATACTACCAACATGAAAGTTGCTTCTCTCCTGAAGTGATGGGTGAGCAGGGAAAGATTTATGTCTTGCACAGGGTGCATGTGTACTGCACAGCTCACCATAGTGCAGAAACACTTCAGCTAGCTCTCAACAAATGCATTAAGGGATATTTGCCTCAGCATGAGCTCCAAGAAGATTCATTTGTCTCTTGTTTAAGGGTTAAAGTGCAATGAAAGCCAAGCTGCATATGGAAACCTGATTTAGATTTCACAGAGTATCGTAAGAGTGTTTCAAATATTAAAAATAAAGGGGTTCCCTTAGTTAGGTGTTCCTTTAGTAAAATTATAGCTCAGTTTGGGTTTTAATTTCTCTTTATCTATTGTTCTTAGCAATCTTTCAGGGCAGCTCATCTTTCAGCTATATGACATGAATTTACTCTTTTGTCCAAAGACATGCTGTAAACCAAGGAAGCATTTTAATTTAAATATCAGTATTCAAATCCAACAATTTTTTGTTCTGAGTTAAAAGTCCTCATACTGAGCTGAAACTTGAACAAGTGCCATGAATGTTACCACAGCCCTTGATCACTGGCTGCACTGTGAGATCACTGTTCTGTAGAAATACGGCCATGACTATATTAATAAGCAACAGTCTGTGCAAGGACATAAGCATTCACCCTGTTAGCTTAGTTCCTGGCAGACTTTTGAATGTAAACCAATTAACACCATCACAAACAGTCCTGGAGCATGATTTGGGGGTGGTGAACTCTAAGTATTGCTCCGAATAGGCAGTTTGGATGTAGTTCCCTTATTTTGAGAATTAAGAGTTTAACTGTATAAATGTGGGTTGTGCTGTATCATTTGTCCTTAGGGAGAGAGCATAGTCTCTGGCCCATTTTATTTGCTAGTATAGACATAGCTTTTAGAAAAACACCAAACTTGGCAATAGTTTTTTTTATTTGTATTGTGGCTCCAATAAATCTCTTTTTCTCTCAATGGCATTGTTACTTTTTTACTGCAAAACCATTAGGCTGAACAGTACTTTAATAATGATTATCAAAATCAGGATCACAAAGGGAATAAAAAGAAGCCAACATTGAATTTTTTCATAAATTGCCTCTATGACATGCTTAAGATAATAAAAATCAGTAATCCCAAGAGGAGGTATGTATGGATATTTTGTTAACTACCTTTAAAAGGAACCTTTGATTAAAATATGATATAAATGTAGTGGCTTTACAATAAAAATTGTGATATGGGTATAATATATGAAAAATAATTAAGAAATTTCCCAGCTTGTACCTAAATATCTGACTTAAAACTTTCGTGTTGTACAAATGGGCTAATTGAACACAATTATTTTACCTTAAGTAAAACAATACAAAATAAAACAATGATAAGAAAAAAACCTCAAACCCAAATAAAGAAAGATAAATAGATGTAATATAGGTTTGTGTACATCCAGCGTGATGCATTTTACCTCAGGAGGAGGCCTCAAGCATGACCCCACTACACTTTTGCTCCAGAGAAGGCCAATGGCATGAGTAGCAAATTATTTCCTCTCCTGCTCAACCTTGCAGAAAATTACTTTTTCTTCTATTGTTTGTTCTTTGTTGAACAATGTAGGATGGAGGGATGTGCAGAAAGACTACACTATTCTGGATGCAAGCTACACCTATGCTAGCAAAGAAAGCGGAGGGGGGGCAAACCCTGAGAAAAAAAGTGGCATGGGAAGTGTTCCTTTCCTCCACTCTCCAAAGAATGGCGATGTTATCCATATTGCCTCCTGGAAGTGGTGTCCTTATGTCAGGTCTGGCTATGAGCTAGGAAAATGTTAGCTGGTATGAGTCAAAACCCTGCCAGTGAGCACACTGATAATCAACTAGTATGTACAATCACAGATACCAGTCAGGCTCAAACCCATAATTTCTCTGGCCCTATTTAGTTATTAATATGGATATAGAAATTTTATGAATGGCAAGATGAGGACTTGACCCTAAGTCTGGGAGGACTCGTCTTTTTCTGATGTCTTCACCTGCACATTCTGAGCTTACATGTGGCTGTTGAACTTTGAGGCCCGATCAACACACTTTCTGTAGGGGGATAACTTTGTCTGTAGGCAAAAATACCACATGCAATAAAATCACTCGTGAAGCCAGGAAGAAGTTAGTACTGATGATGCCAACCTAGAGAGTGAAATGATAAATAAAAAGGAAATGGAAAGAAGGCAGTCCTGGTCTTGGAAGTAGAAAGGAAGTATCTTTGCCCTGCACAAAGACAGAAGACAAGGATTTTGCTTATCTTTGTGCAAATGCCATCCTGAAACCTGCAGGACCCCTAAAGCCCCTGCTTTCCTCCCTTTTATTCTTCCCTCCATAAGGAACGGCCTCCATCTAGGCACAAGGGAGGTGATTTAGCCGAAAAGTTGAAACCCCTTCATTACAATACTGCAGTTGGTAAAATTAAACATACTTTATAAACTATCTTATATGGTCTTGATATTACTATCTTTGTGTGGTTCTGTTGAGCTGGTGGAGTTCAACTCCTGTCATCCTATCAAGGACACTATCCCAGCGAGGATTGTCACAAAAGGTGAGGGCATACCTGCCCTATGGAGAGGCCAAGAATAGAGATTAATATAGGAACTGCCAAGCAGGAATACCTAAATTTAGACTTGTAACCCAAATATAAAGGAAACAAATATCAATGGTCTGAGGTGATATGTTATTCAAGTCTTTCTGAGGGAACAACAGATATTTAACCTCTCCCAGTGCTCCAAGTATTCCATGAAACTTCAAAGAGGGATGCAAAAATGACAATGTGTTCTTAAGAAAATTGTCTACTTCCCCGCAGAGAGGTTTCCCATTGAGCACCCGAGTTTCTGAGTTACATCGACAGGCTTCCTTCAGATGCCACGAGTTCAATCAATGCTAACTGGCAGGAGATATATGGGAGTGACGGAATGGCTGCCAACACAGTGTAATGCACCCCCAAAAAATCACCCCAGGGTGAGATTATCAGCCCCAAGCATCAGAATTTATTTTTTATGCTGTTGTTGTAACACTCATGGTCATTTCTCTGTTTCACAAGAGTTTACTTTGGTGTAAGAAAACAACCAAAAATCATTATAAGCCAACACCACAAACAAAAATCTATAAAAGATTAATTTGATGCCATATGATAGTGAACTTCATCAGAAAAGAATGACAGATTCATTTTTATAAAATCATTCTGCATATGTCACTTCCAGTAAAATGTATGGTTTAGCTTATTATGAACATAGATTTTCCTTCTCCCTGTCAAAAATCAGGAAAGATATTAATCCCTTCACCTCAGCCTTGGATCAGTACATTATCATTCAATATGAACTTTCAAACCACGAGTGCAAAGTTATGAAGCATGGCAATAACTCCTGAGGTGTGCATGCATGTATATACATGCATGCATGTAATGAAATGCACATACATGTGTCCATTCATGTGTGTGTGTTTTATTTGTCCACAAGCATATCCCTCAACCAGTAATCTGACAGATTACATAAGAAAATTTTGCAGCTTCTGTAAGTTTTACCAGCCTTTTTTCAGGAAATTGCCCCGTCACTTGCTGAAGACAAGATACTGAGAAGGATGGAGACCCCGTACATAGCATTAAAAAAACAAAAAACAGAAGGATTTTTTTTTAAGGCAAATAGTTACTCCTTGATAAACTCATATTGGACTACAAGGTACAAGGCATAGGATTTCTACCTTTCTTTGAAGAAAATAACCCTTTTCATTAAAGCTGCTTTCTGATCCTATGCTGGACCAATCCTCCATCCCATTACTGGTGCCTTTGTGGAGACCTTTTCATGTCTAAGGTAATATTTGTGTGACAGAACTGCATTTTAAGGTGTCATCCCAACAACTCTCAAGTATTAGCCTGGTGATTACTATAAGTGGTCTCATCACCAAACACAAATCATTTGTGAATCTGAAATTTACATTTACTGTGCTAACAACAAGCATCATGGACTGGTTCTGCTGTTCCTTAAGCCTATGCGCATTCTGGCTGTAACTGTTGAGCAAACCTTTGGAAAAGATGTGTTTTCATTAAATTTTTGGCGTATTAGTCAAATACTTGGCCATTGCCTGTCTTGAAAGTTTGACTGTGTTATACGTGGGAATAAGGGTATCCTAGAAAATAAAGATGATTATCTAAAAGACATTTTTATATCTTTTCAGTTGAGTCATACTTTTCTATCACAAATTAAGCCATATGGCACACTCCTAACATTATGTTGAGCATGAATGCTGTGTCAGTTCTGAATAAGATCCCAGGAGCACACAGCACATTAGGATGGCTAATGCTGAGCCTATATTTAGCTGTTGTTTCTAGACACACCACAGACAATTTTGATGACTTCCTAAACCAGCCATGGAATAATACTCTTTTAGCTGCTGATCACAAAACTAATGAGCAATAGTATCTTCAGTACAGTGTTCCTCGCATAATCACATGAAGACACCAAAATCCTTTTCAGTAATACTTAAATTTTCTGCTTTAAATAAAATAAATGAAACAATCTTGCAATATTATCAGACAGGATGGAAAATCATCAAAAATACATGAATAATGAGTGAAACTTTATTAAACACTCAGCAGATAAAGGGCAACTTTGTTAAATACTAGCACAATCTAATTTAAAAACAATTAACAATAGCTTTAAAATTTAAAAAATTGTAAAAAAAATAATATTAACAAAAAAAATCAGAAAACTGAATTTTTAGAAAATGAGTAAAGGAATAAAAGTAATTCCTGGAAAAATCTGTAGTCAACAGAGATAAGAGCAAGAGTATGGAGGGAACATTTGAGAAAAAAAAAATCCAATAGTGCCATTAATTCATTATTAGAACTGGTAGAATTCCTATTAATAACAATAAGACCTTAGGAAGGGCAAAAGTGGTCAGTAAATAAATCTCTTGTATCCTTGGGAAAACTTTGATGGTGATTTTTGTTTCAGTCATTAATAAAAAAACATGGAACATTAGTTAAAAAAATATGTGTAGTATCAGCAGATTTGGAAAACTTGTGCAAAAGAACTTCTAAAGAAGTATTGTAGAAAGGAGCTCTCTGGACCATCACTGCTCCTTTTTAGTACATCTTGAGACACCATGACAGCTCTGAAAAACCTGGGAAAGATAAAGTGTGCCACTACTTAGGTAGTGTAACCTACCTTACTATAGGGCTGTGAGATTGAAACAAGCAGGCAAAATAATCCAATTAATAATATGGTACCAGATTAATTAAAAAAATTAAGATATGGAAGGCAATTAATGCCAAACCACAAAGGTTTGTACAAAGAGTTATATAAACTCTTGTTTAACTAACTTGCTATTTTTGTCTAAAGACTAAAAGTTTGGTTAATAAATGCATAAGTATTGTTGCTTCTGCCAGGATCTGATTTAGTAATGCAGGATATTCTGATTAAATTAAAAAAATCTAAAATTGATATAGTGAAACAAAATAAAACAGGATTAAAAGCTTACACTCTGTTCCATTTTGAGCCATGTTAAATAATTCCTACTAAATATGAGGATTTTATTCATATATTTGCATTTCAGAGAAATTCTGAAAGTTATCTGAACTAAAACAGAAAATCACTGTTGATAAAATTAACACAGCATAAAAGTAAATACTGCAGAGGACAAACTCCAGATTTTGTTTAAGAGTTAAGCTGTTCAGGAAATACACCCAGAACCAAACAATGTAACAGGCAATACCAGGAAAAAACTTCTTTGATTATCTCTGGAATCTAAAGTCCAGGAGTGCTTCTGAATTCCCAGGTACAGATGCTGACCCCTGTCACATCCTGGCTTTCCATTAGCATGCCATCTAGATATGCACCAGCCATTTCCCACATCCCTGTCTCCATGTAGGTGAAATCTAAGCAGGTGATCTCGTTATCCAAGGAGGAAGCAGAATCTGGAGTGTCTTCTGGTGTTCTCTTGCAGTTTAACTTAGATGCAGCCTTTGAAAAGGAATTGCTGATGGTAGAAGCAATTGCAATGGAAGGGTCAAAAAGGTGATCCTTGGGTGTATAATTACAGAAGGTGAAGCAGCAAAGGGAGGTCAGATTGCATCTGCATTTGGCAGCAGTTAGCATTGGAATGCTAACTCCTTTTGTCTGAGCACATTTCAGGGATGTTATAGATTGCAAAGACCCCACACGAAAATTTCAATAACACACAGAAAAATGGAAATGCTTCACTGCAAAAGTCAAAAGACGAGCAGTCCAACTTAAAGAACTGAAGGACAAAGTATTACTTGATCACATTCTATATACCTTATTAGATTTCTGTTGTTCAGGTAGAGCAGAAGTTTAAAAAGAAGTCTTCTGAATCTATAAAATCAACTCAAAATGAGATTAATAAGCAAAATTTGAAGGCAGACATGTTTGGTTAGCTTTTGAGAGACAGTCTTCATATGGAAAAAAATTAATTCATGGATTCTATGGTTATAGAGGATATCATTCTACATGATCACAGTGGACCTACACAATAATCTCTGTGTATGAAACAGCTTTAAAACAGTTTTGAAACAAACCTTTTCACCTGCATATGACAAGTCATCATGTGTAGAAAAAAATGGGCATTTATTTCTTTGCATCTCCCTCTCCCCATTCTTTATCTGCAGTACACTTCATATAGTCTGGCACCAATAAGCTTACTTATATTTTAATAGATAACTTAGTCAGTGTTTGAAAGGAAAGTGTAAAAAAAAATTAAAAAAAGGTATAAGGCAAATTCTAGTTATCCTAGAGGATACCTAGTTATCCTCATTAAGATATGTCGGCAACTATAAGGGAGATCAGAACGGGACCCTGCGGTCATCACATGTAAACACTACATTTTTGTACCTAACAAGTTAGAAGTAATTTTGCATATATTATCACAACCTAGCAACACACCTATGCAAAATAAGTTACACATGTAGATAAACTAGATGTCAGCACCAGATCTGTGCTGTCTGGTAAGAATATATCCTTCTAATGTCATTTCCTGAAAATTCATGAAGATGCAGACAAAACTATCTACTTTATTGATAATGCTATTTTCTCGAGTGTATTTAATTATAACTAAATTCAATTATATTATTGAACAGAAAATTCAGAATATGGATAATTTTCACACAAAATGTATTGTATCTCATGTTCTACAATTTTTCTGCATTAGCAAAACCAGATGTGATAAGACTGTTTTATCATAGGAATAACAGACAAACTGGTCATTTGCTTTATATGTTCCCAGTAGAGGTTTCAGAGTGTTTTATTCTAAGTTGATGGATCAGTTTTACAGAAGGAGAAACAGACTATGTACAGAATAATAGCAGAGTGAAAAAACAAATTGGGGAAGAAAAAGAAACAGAATTTTGTTGAATTTTTTCACTCTGGACAAAAATGTTGGTTTAAGTGTAATGTCAAAAAAAAAAAAACAACCGGAATTACATTTAACATTTTCAATATATTCCCAAATGGAAAATACTGACTCCAGGAGCAAGGTACACAAGTTTGAATAAAATAGGGTGCCATGGGGAACAAAAAGGGTGCAAATTCATCTTCACAAAAATGATGAAGCCATCCTTATACTCTACAGGACCACTGTTTCCAGGTATATTTCTGTCTTCAGCAGGGACTATACTTTATAACTTAACCTTTTAAGCACACAGAAAGAGGAACTTGTATTCATATAAAATAGAAATAAATAGCAGAGAGTTTTTTTTTTTTAGAGTATATGCATATTCCTAAATCTTCAATTACTGATTCCAAAGAAATAGCCATATCTTCCTCTAAACTATGCTGCATATGTCGGATCCAGCTTAAAACACATCCTAAGTTAAAGAGTAGGGGTCAGGCACTGTCTCCCTACCATTCACCAGCTATTAGTTAAGTTCTGGACTATATAGCAGTTTGCTTGAAAATGGAAAAGCACCTATGGAAACCCTTTGTAGCAGCCCCTTTGGGTGAGGCATTCTCTGTGCCTCAGTTACCCATCAATAACAGCCTTTCTAAAGCAGACAAAAATTCAGTGCAAAAGAACACATCAAGATGATTTAGTTTATTAGGAGGTAGATTTTTTTTTAAACTATAATGATTCTCTCTGTACATCACTGAGCAACACTTACAGTCAGATGAACTGTATCAACTTTCAACAGCAGATATATGTAATCAATTGTGCATAACACTGTTCAGGGACACCTTCATGATCTGAATGTCCCTGCTAATGACAAAGTTTGTATGCAGGAAAAAAATAACCTGAAGTGTACTGCTGAATCTTGTTAAATAAATATGCATTCTTGTATTCCATAAATTCTCTTTCAAATGAAGATTAACAATAGTGCTTATTTATTTATTTTAAAGTAAGTCTTTGAGACAGGAATATCCTGTGGGAAGTCAGAGTAGAAAGAACAGGAAAGTCCATGGGCTAGGACTAAAACAATATTTTGAGCAACGGGTGAATTTTCTCTTCTTAACTATTTGACAGTTTCCAAAATCTGTGGGAAAAGAATTTTTTTTAACTACATTAGAACAAATTTTCCTAATGAAAGATGAACATGAGGAGTAAAAACCCAACAGTCTAAACAGGCTGCCACTGCTGCTTTATACATAAAATACATTATAATAACAATATAAAAAATTTCTAACTAAAAGTGGTAGAGATTGTTTATTTCTTTATATTTACACAAGCATTTGGAACTGAAATAAAAATAACTGATAGGGAAAAGTATTCTTGTTTTTTTGTTTTAATGTGGATTTTTTTTCCATAATTCCTATTTCTTCTGTATTTATCATGAAAACTACAAATAAAAAAATCATTCAGCTTTTCAAAGTTTTCTCACGCATGTTGAGAACAGATCATAGCACTTAAAGTTCAGTATTTTATTTTAAAGTTGAAATATTTTCAGGAAACTAGTCAATACGTACTGATTTACAGACAGTCCAGGTAATACCAAATCCTGATCTAATTATCAAAAAAGTATCTCTGTTAGTCATACCAGGAAGAAAATCTTGTTGCCTAGCTCTTCTGCCATAACTGAGTTCTGACCCTGTTGTCTTTATCTTTTTGTTCACTTACAGTGGATCTTGGGAACAGAGTCATTTACAAGCTTAAAGCAATCAAGAAAACAGTGGCTTAGAGCAAAAAACAAACCAAACTGACAGTAAAATAATGAATTGCAGCATCAAAATGTATGTAGGAATAATTTTTCACCAGTAAAAATTCCAGTCTCTTCCTTGCTGCATTGGGGAGAGTGTGCAATAACCTTACAAACCATTTTTGGAAAAAAAGAGGAGAAGAAAGATCCATCCTATCTATGCAGATGCACTTTTAGAATATGTGGAAAGCCAAGAAGTTTTAAAGCAGCACAAAATCAGTAAGTTCAAGGAACTATCATCTAAGGAAAAAAAATCACTGTGGAGTACACTGATAGCAAAAGACTACTTTTATTTCCCTACCAGCTCTAGAGAACGGGTCAATGCTCTCAAATGAGCTACTTTAAATATAAAGTAATAATCTTACTCTGCACCATGGAACTGTGCAGACAAGACGTGAGATGCTAAGAGAAGGAACAAAAATTTTATTCTCATCATTCCCATAAACATTAAGTAACTACTAATAGTAATCAAGTACACCATATTATATCTTCCAGTTGCACAACAAAATCACATGCCTATCCAACAACCATGGTCCTTTAAGTTCAAAAAAATCTATTTGAATGCATATTCCCTTCAGCATAATCCTGACCTTTATTTTTCCCACTGCAGTTTAAACCTGAATCTGGACATTTGCTGCTACAGCAAATTATCTTCGGGTGTACGTTACCAGTTTGCTTCTATCAAAAAATATGCAACTTCTCTGACAGAAAATACTGTATAGTTTGAATTTACCTCACAATATGTGACCCAAGGCTTATTTCTGCAGTGCAGGATCACCATGCAATCAATGAAGCCAGTCACTTAGAAGTGTGCCAAACTAGAGGCAGGAGAGAAGAACTGACAACTGACTTCGCAGTTAATGGACCATTTGTATTTGCCACTGGCAGGCCCTGAAACAGAGGCACATGAGTGATGGAAATACTTTTACAAAACATGGAAAGGAGGAAAGAAAAGCAGGTCACTGCTCATGGTACAAAAACATGCATTATTGCACACATATACTAATCCCTGTTAAAAACCCTAATTTTGCAACTGTTTGGCTTCTTTTTCCACTTTCTTTATTTACACAAGGATGACACAAGTATGACCCAAGTATGACCAAGTTTTGCTCATACAACAACACTTTATATTCTCTTTGCACTGATGTAAATACTTTTGGGATGGAAACTCATATCCCTAGTATTCAGTAGAATAGCACATGTGAGAGCAAACTAACTAACAGGAGTTCATCCACTCACAGAAAAAGAGGCCGAGCATATGATGTTAAGAGTGAAAGGAAAAAGTCAAAGAAGAATAAAAAGGTGGGTAAGTGAACACAGTCAAGTTTCTTGATTGAGAAAAGCACCTTCAAAGAGTCCCAAGTGTCCAACAATCACTACTGCTCCCCATAGTCTTCCTACATCAGAGAAACCAGAATTTTGTGTGGTGGCTACAGTTCTTCTGACTAATGTTTAATGTGCTTTGTAGAAGGCAGTGTTGTTTTTATTTTGTTTAAAGATCTAATCCTGTATTTTATTATCCTTTTCACATTGGTGGAATCATGTAGGTTGGTAAATTTATTATATTTTGCACGTCAATGATCAACGATATCTTTAATGCACAGTTTAGCAAAGTATGTTGTTAAAAGAAATAAGCCACTAGGTTTTGGTCACAGGTCTGAGACATCTGATCAGGCCAGAAAGCACTCTCTAAATAGCTACCTGATTGCAGATACGTGAGAGTTTTGAGCAAAACTGTCATCAGAATGTAGCTCCATTAATCTACCCCATTCCATTCTTTTCATATGTCATATAATAACGGTAATGAACCAGGAAGCGAGTAGTTGTAGACTGCACAATAGACATAAACAATTTATCATTTTCTGTTTAATTAAAGAACAACAATAAAAAGAAAATTATCCATAAAAGTCCAGAGTCTGCTGAAGGATTCAAGATTAACGTAGAGTTAAATGACTGTGAGGCCCTCAGTGACCTCCACAGATGAGCACCAGGAGACTAAAGCAGCCCTGGTGCAAGAAAGTAAAAGTTTTGTGAGCGATCTTTAAGTTGTGATAGAGATGTTGGATAAGTATGTCTTACAGTTTGAGAACTATGATAAGCAAAGAGGGATGAGAAGCGGGTAATGAAAAACGAAAGTATTTTTAGAGCAGTATTCTCCCTGTGCACACACAGAAGCACTCACAAGTGCGCACACAGACTGCATTCTGTGAAACAAATTAGCCACTGAAAAAAAAAAAAAGAAGAAATCCTACCACATAATTAACAACCAGTTTAATTGCAGGCACTAAACTGCTCTTTCTGGCAACACCCTCTAGTCATGTTTTTAATTGGGCTTGGCTGTGTCTCGTAAGCACAGCCAGACATACAGTGAGGTGCTGAGCACAATGAGGCTCTGGGAGAGTTGTGCCGGTGCCGAGACCCCCTTTTGCAGCTGGCCAGTGCTGTTTGCTGCCACACATTGGCATGGGATCATCTCCAATAGCCAGGAGAATGCTTTCTGTCTTTGTTCTTCCCAGAAACATAATGTTTGATTTTTCCTCAGGAGAAGCCACCATAGCAAGAGCAAGGGTTCAAACTGTGTTTCTTCCCACATCTATTGGCTAAGCTTACTTTATTCATAGTTTGTGTGGAGTAATGAGACTATAAACTCATGCTGCCTGTGAATACGCAGCACAGCAGTCATGCTTGAATTGAAAGACGCTCTAGGAAATTTAACTTCTATGTGAACTATATTTACCTTTTAAAAAATCTGCTCTCTATCAAGCTAGAAATCACACAGGAAACTATGGAATAAACTGAGGAAGCAAGTGAAGAGTGTGTTACTTCTCTAGACATCCCTCAGCTTGCGGGCTGCCCTTGGCACACAGGAGGTGTCATGTGCCACTTCCCAGAGCAAGCCAGGGCAGCCAGCTTCTCAGCAGCAAGGTTGCTGCTTTTATTGGCTTTGTGCACTCATTAAATATTCATTCCTAATTCTTCAAAGGAGTGGTCTTCAAATTTAAGAGCAGTCTCATAAAGCATATTCCCGTGTGCCAGAATTAATTCATGCCTCAGTATCCTTATCTGTGAAACAGGATTCAAAAGACAAAATTGGTTTCAAAGACAAAATTTTTGAAGGTCCGTGGTTAAGTCAAGAGGGTAGCCTACCATAGACTTACAACTCCTCATTCCTGTTCAATGTCGAAATAGCCAATTCTCAAACATATCAGCTTGCAACCAGCCATGCAATACTAACTGCTTTCTCCTGCTTTAAATATTGCTATATTTTTTAAATCAGGCTTTAACTGAAATCATATCAAACATGTCTGTCAGCAACCATTCAGAAGTGTTCTCGATTTTTTTTGTGTTATCTTTCTGTAACTACACAATAATTTGTAGGCGGGATTCACTTCACTTAATAACATCTGTTTGAAAGTTATTTGCCTTAAGTTCATCATACAGTGTTATCTCTGGTCAGTGAAGTGAGAGAGCCACATACAGGAAAGTAGTTTGTTCTTGCAGTTTAGATACCTACCCTAGACTGGCAGAATCACTCTCTGCAGAGGCTTTCCTCTCACCGGTGACTACTGAAAGTATAAATGTCGAACTTGAATGGCATGCTTTGTTTAAAACAGATGAAATTTTCCATGTGTCTCCCTTACCCTTACTTCTTCATTAATAGCATGGTGACTTCATTTGTAAACAGGGAGAAAGCCTCATAATAATTGTGAGACTGTGGATGACTGGAAAATATATTTCTGTAATAGAAGACTTGAGGTTTTATAAATGCATCTACTTGTCAAAGCACAATGGCTAATGAAAAAATTATACCCATTTCTTTACCCCATTTTTCTACCAGTGGTTATCACTTCCACAGAACTGGATATGAAATTAGGTGTGAAGTGGCACTCCCACTAACACAGTTCACAGTCTGCCAGTTTAACCTACAGATTAAGACAGTTTTCCGTTAAAGACCTCAGTCTGAGAACTGCACCATCCAAGATTTTCCCAATCCTATTTTGGCACAGGACATAGAGGTTTCAAACTGACACAAATCACCAACTGAAGCCTACATACCTCGCTACTCAGATGTATTAATTTCTTGTGTGACTCCCAGGGCACACATCAGTGGCAATGACCAGGCGTCACATACCATAGCAAACAAAGAAATAAATTTTTAAAAGGAACACATACATCAGGATTAAAAGATTCACACATTATAGGGCTGAACACATCTTTATTGAAAAGGTTCCAATTGCAGATTTTAAGAAGGAATGCATCCTAAATCTCTCAGTGTTCAATGCTTATAAATCCCAATTTCCTAAGCTTGTCCCTGACTGTAACAACTCAGTGTATATCAAGCCTTCCCTCCAGCTTTTCAGTATCTACTAGTTAGCAGTTGTATACATCTCTGGAATTTCTCTGAAGCCCAAAGGACTATGGTTACCTGAAAACTGCCTTCCATTAAAAAAGGGGAAAAAGGACACCCCCAGCACACACACACACCCTTCAGATGGAGCCCTCAATTATGCTGTGAAGAGAATTGCAGTCTCATCATTCTGGGACACAATAAGACGTCACCTCTAAAATGTGGATGCTTAATTGCTGTTAGCCCCTGAAGTGCACTCCTTAGTTGGAACAGATCCCCATGACATATATGCTTTATTACAGTCCTCACCGAGCATTCAGATAAAATATTTTGTTTCAGAAAATGAAAACCTGTTAGGGTAGTTTCCACCTGTGTTAAACACTATGAAAACAGGGCATTCTTATTACACACAGGCTTTTGCCTTCCACATCTTTACATGGGCAAGAAACCAGTAGTGGGAACTGGGTGGAGAAAAAATCTTCTATTCTAGAAATCTCCTTTTTGGAATACTTTTTCTGTCAATTGAACAAAAAAGACCCCCACAAAACAAAACAAAAATAAATTACACAAAACAAACAAATAAAAAACCCAAACAACCTCCCCTCCAAACAAAACAAACAAACAAACAAAAACCCGACCAAAAAATACACACACACAAACAAAAACAAAAAACCCTGACCAAAAATAAACAAGAGTAAACCCCCCAAAATCTCACACACGACCACCAAAAAACCACCCCAACACTAATGTGCTAGTAAAAATGTCTTTATACATTTTATTTTTAACCTCAGTCTTTAGTATAAACTCCTGCAATTAACATCCCATTCCTTTATAACAACTCTCTTTTCTTTTCTCTTCTGTGTTCTATGGATTATTGTCTTTAAGTTTGATAAACAGAAGAAATGCAAAACTGTGTGCTTTATATACATAAAAAAGGGTTTCATCAAAGCATAATTATAGCAGAGATGCAGAATATGCAAATAAATTGGTACTCAAATATGGTGTAGTCAATATGGTGCTTTCAGATTTTTGCCTTTTCTAGTTTCTAAACTCCAGGAACACTGTGTAAGTTGAAGCAATATCTTTCTCCAGCATGCTGCTGCTCGAATTACATAAACAGTGCTTGGCTGCTTTCTTCCATAGGAGCATCTGCTCAGCTGACAGTCCCTAGCGTACCAGTTTTGCTTTGTTCAAGGCACCAGTGATGAGTAATGGATCTGGCTAATCCTGATAATGTATGATGTAATTGTCAGAGGGGTTTAATTATCAGTACATTACATGTGGGATTATTCTGTAGTACAGTTTTTAGTTCGCTTACAGACATTTCTAAATTTGCCAGACCTGTCTGATAAATTGTAGTTATTCAATCAGCCATCAATATTAACACATCTCCCCTACAATATTTAGGAGTACAGAGACAGAGTACAGAAGGTCAGCTTGTAACTTACAAAAGTAAATGGTCTATATCATTCCGTAAAAAAATCTGCAGAGCACTTTTGGGTCTAACATAAATCAAACTCTCCTACCAGAAGTTAAAATAAAAATGTTTGCAGGATTTCAAAATCACTCAGCAATCAGACAGGCACCAAAAGTTTTTTCTGTAAATGAAAGTGATTGTTAGTCAGTGTTAGACTACTACCAGTACTTTTAAGGTCTGACCCTTGAACACCATTTTTCTTTGTCTTAGGAGATCCTAAGATTGAGAAAGAACTGAGAAAGTGAGTTTACTGTCTGCCTGCACTGTAAGGGTACAGAAAAGGTGCTATACCTTTGCAAGCTGTTGTGCAGTGTGGTGATGACTGTTATCCACAAGAGACAGAAACAAAGGCAGCATCAGCTCTTTAGTGAGTACTCTCGCATAGAAACCAATGAGGTGACTGGGACTAACAGGAGATGCCAAAACCAAAGCAGTTAAAAGATGTATCTATATATATTTTTTGCTTAACTGTCCACCCAGCCATTCTGAAACAACTCAGCTATCTCAGACCTGAATGATGAATATTACCTAAGTTCTTGCTGTCAAGAAATGTAGCTTTTTGCCAGTTCTAGCTATGACAGAGCATTCATAATTAGTCCTCAATAATGTTATCCACTTGAATAGGCAGGAACAGAGGCTGCAGAAATACACTTGTGATTAAACAGCTGGAGATGTATGTCTGGGCTTCTAGTTCCCTCATGCTAACCCCAACTTTGCTACTGACTTTATATCACATCAAATGAAAAATTTTTTAAGAGAAAAAACATCTGACAAACAAACCAAAAAACTTACTGATTTTTTTTTTTTTTTGGTAGCTAGAAGTGCTACAACTTATCACAGGTCATAGCCTCAAGCTGTGCCAGGAGACGTTCAGGCTGGACATCAGAAGGAATTTCTTCACAGAAAGGGTTGTTAAACATTGGAATGGATTGCTCAGGGAAGTGGTGGAGACACCATCCCTAGAGATGTTCAAGAAACAACTGAAAGAGGCACTTAGTGCCATGGTATAGTTGACAGGATGGTGACCAGTCAAAGGCTAGACTCAATGATCTCAGAGGTCTTTTCCAACATAAATGATTCTGTGATTCTGTGAATCCAGCAATCCCAACTATTGTTGGTGGCCTGTGACGGTGAATGCTCTTCAAGATTCGTATACTATATACAGCTTACATAGTTGCTGATCCTTCATGCCTAAAAGATCAATTTCTTTTGTCAAAGATTTTATCCTGACAAGTCAGCAAATACCAGTTCTTATATATATATATATATATATATGTTCAGATTACTTCTGATAACTGATTAGACTTTTTAATATGAGTCATTTTTGACAGAGACAACCCTATACCCATGTCATGGTTTAACCCCAGCCAGCAGCCAAGCCCCATGCAGATGTTCACTCACTCCCCCAACAGCAGGATCAGGAAGAGAATCAGAAGGGTAAAAGGCAGAAAACTCATGCGCTGAGATAAAGACAGTTCAGTGGAGAAAGCAAAAGCTGTGCACAAAAGCAAAACAAAACAAGGAGTTAATTCACTGCTTCCCATGGACACATAGCAAGTGTTCATCCATCTCCAGGACAGCAGGGCCCCATCGCACGTAATGGTTATTCGGAAAGACAAACACCATCACTCTAAATGTCCCCCCTGCATTCCACCTTCTTACCCCCACTTTATATACTGAGTATGATGTCACATATTATGGAATATCCCTTTGGTCAGTTTGGGTCACCTGTCCTGTCTACGTCTCCTCCCAATCTCCCATGCAGTTACAATTTCCTTGCCAGCATGGCAGTACAAAATACAGAAAAGACCTGCTCAGCAGTAACAAAATCATCTCTATATTATCCAAAATACAGCCCCATACTAGCCATTGTGAAGAAAATTACCCCAGCCAAAACCAGCACAACCCACATACTCCCTGGTTGCTAAACAAGAAATTGCAACCAATAGCTGGAACTGTCAAAGAAAAGATACACAATATAGTGGCATTTATTGATTCTCTGATTGTCTTATATTAGTGAAATTTTAACCATCTCTCTGGTACATATCTCAATATGGCACTCCTGCAATAAGTTTATATAAAGTTGAAGCTTTTCTTGTGAAGACAGTAGACACTAGAATAAGAAGGATATTATGTTATTTCTTCTTGTTTTATTGTTTATAAACCTATCAGGTTAAAGATCACAATTAAAATATTTTTGCCACTGAAGTTATCAAAAAGGCTACATCTGACTTAAGTTGGAACTTCCTTTTACATAGTATATACAGTTATATAAAATACAACATGATGATCCCTGAATTCTTCAGCAGATATATATTTAAAATGTAACCTCTGAAGACAATTGATTTAATTCTCCTGAATATCATTACACTGCCAAGGATCATTCACTTTGCAGCAGTGGACTACTGTTTTAAAAAAATTTTTTAATGGTCCAAGTGTTCATTTAATTTTCTACTCTCCAAATGGCTACCCCAACTGACACTGTGAATTCACTCCATAATCTGTACAAAAAGAGAATATGGTTTTAAGTAGGAAATTATACTTGGAGGATTTTAGAAGTATTTTTCTTAATATGAAAACTACAAATATGGTTAATTAATGAGGGCTTTCTCCTTTTCACATCAGAAAACAAAGCTGAGTTTCTTCTAAATACCTTATCAATAATCTTGGGTAATCGCTGAATTTGAGTCATTCTAGAAACAAATGCAATCTGATCAGCTCCTGTCTTGACTGATGAAGACCTCCAATGCATTCATTTAATTTATTCACCATTGTGAAGCAGTGTGTTTAAATTCTTAAAAGCTGTTCAACCTTTGGTCATTTATCCTCACTTTTGCTTACAGAGCTTGATTATAACATTACATGGCATTAGCTTTCTTATCAGTTCCCTGAAAACACGTGGAAATAAGTTTGATCTTTTGGCATAGATTTATAGATCAAGTCAATGTACCACATGGCAGTAACCCAAGGCTGTGTGTACAGAATTTTTTTTAAAGGTAAAATTTTGCCACCTTTAATACTGCTAATGTAATTTGCATTTGCCTCAGGGATTGGCAATCTAATTTAATAGTAATATTTAAGTCAAAG
Organism: Neopelma chrysocephalum; assembly: GCF_003984885.1. Classification (NCBI taxonomy): domain Eukaryota; kingdom Metazoa; phylum Chordata; class Aves; order Passeriformes; family Pipridae; genus Neopelma; species Neopelma chrysocephalum. Next base: position 8,768,295 of record NW_020897742.1, read on the forward strand.
GTGTTGAAAATTCACGTCTGGAAAGCTGGTTCTAGCATCTTGCTCTCTTCTAGCACTTGGAAACCAGGTCTCATTGAGGGCTGCTACTTCTCTACATAAATTCAAAATCCAGAATCTTTTATCATTTTATTTATGTCTCATTGTAACTTAGACTTCTTCCTAGAGTAGACTTATGAAAATACTTTAAATATTTGATTTAGTTCAAAGTCCTTCCTGTCTTTAAAATAAAGAATAAATCACAAAAAAGCCCTAATTTCAAATATATGCCAAGAAGAAGAAGTTTTTAGGATTCTTTAACACCTAATATATTTTGAAGGGAGTTCTGGCAAAGGATGCCCAAAGGATGGGCACTGAGTCATTTGGCCCTTTTATCTCTTGTTTTATAGCCCACATATCAGATAATTTCAGTGCAATTAATATGTTTTTGCAGTATTTGAAAACAACATAGGACATCAAGCTTAAAAATTAGAAGAAGCCTCAGGAACAAAAATCAGAGGACTGTTAAAAATGCAATTCATACTGGCTCATGTAAACTTTCCCTATCATTGAATTTCACAGATCTTCCTTCTCTCTTCATGTTGCCTAATGAAGATTTGACAGCTAAATCAGAAACCAGAGCTAAATTTTCTTGGCTTTCCTGATAACTGGTGACAATACCATAACTCAAGCCTATAACATGAACATAAGTCTTGAAGAGATTTTTGATAGAGCTAAACACAGTCCAAAGCTCTTGCATCATTTAGCCCCTTCATAAACTTGTCAAGTTTAGTTAAAGAAACAGTTAGGTTTTTCCTTCTCCTCCTGTGGCAGGAACTGAAATGTTTCAGCATGTCATTGTTGTACTAGTTAGGGCCTTTCTTCTTACTTTTCCGGTAGATGACCTGATAAATTTATACCCTTTGTTCCTGTGCCAGAATTATCCCTTAACTTCTACAGTTTTCCTCCCTAGTTGGTGTTTAGTCTGCTACAGCAAAGCTTGAGAACAAATCATCTGGAGTGTATCCATAAATAAATAGAGTCAGTGACACAGATAGAGAAGCTGACTACTCAGTCTTATAAAATAACTCGTATGCCTCCATCAGCATTTCTGCCTAGGGATCAAACCCAGAATTTGTCCATGCCCATTTGTTCAACAACACATCTAAACCACAGCATCTCTTAGTGAGTTTAATCCTTTTCTATCTATACACCCAAAATGTTTTATCAGTGTGTGTTTTTCATTGTGCTATGGCTGCAGAATAATGCATCAGCCTAGTTCCTCACCCATACCTATGCCATGGGAAATAGCTACTTGGAGCAATCTGCTTAGTGGTCCCCAGGAGTGTGACTGCCTCACTTGTGTATCAGGCAAAAATATCTGAAACTGGCACAATGAAGATGAATGAAGATAAACGATAAGTAGAAAAATTTTGATCTGCTCACAAGTATGAAATTTATTTTGAATTTATACTAGATTTTGTCCTGAGGAGTATTTCTGCTTACAGGGACAATGTTTGTTCCAGGGAGCTTAATACATACTGTGGAGCACTGAGCTTCAGTGGAGGTTCGAGCTTTAGGGTCTGTGAAATGAAGATTTTTGTGCACAGCTTTTAATCCCACAGTTGTTCAGTTTACCAGTCAGTCAAATGGAGAGAGTGATGTTAATGCACCTTTTAGAACATTTCAACAGGCAAAGCTTGTTTAATCAGTTGCTCAAAAAATCAAATTCTCACTTAATTAAGATTAATTTCTGCCATCAGAGTATTGCTCCCTTCCTCACAGAACGCGAGAGACTCTTCTCCATAACTTCATCCTGAGAGATAATCTGTATCCTCAGTGCTCAGTTAGTTTCATAGAATATAATGGAGCTTATTCTTTACAACACCTTTAGTAGTTTATACCAGCTCTTCTCTGACTCTGTCTCCTCAGAATTACATGTCTGAGAATCCATCCTTCATTATTTGTACAAAACTTTTTCTCTACGAAATTGTCATGGCTAGGCTTCACGAACGAAGATTTGGGGAGGGCTCTACCCACGTTTGTTACAAGTGCGCTGGTGGCTAAAAAGGCCAATATGAGACAGGCATGTCCAGTTGCAAAAGGCACAGCAGAAAGACTCCTTAGGTGGTAAATTCTGCAGGGCACGATTCTTTCTGCATTGTCTTTTCTCCTCGAGAGTCATCCTGTGCGCTTTCTCAAAAGCATCAGCAGCGTTATAGACAGTGTGTCTCCAGACCTCCCGATTGGAGACCAGAGTAGACCAGTTATGTAGATCAATATGGCCAAGGCTGAGATGTTGTTTCAGGGAGTCCTTGTATCTTTTCTTCGGGGCTCCTCTCATGCGGCAGCCAGTGGCAAGTTCACCATAAAGCAAGATCTTAGGGAGGCGGTGGTCCTTCATCCTTGAGACGTGCCTTGCCCAGCACAGCTGTGTTCTCAGCAACATGGCCTCAATACTTGTGATTGCTGCTTGTTCTAGAACAGATGTACTGGTCACATAATCTGACCAGTGAATGTTTAGGATTGTACGGAGGCAGCGTTGATGGAAGCGTTCTAGGAGACGCAGGTGGTGGTGGTAGATGACCCATGATTCAGATCCATATAAGAGAGTAGACAGCACAATGGCTCTGTAAACACTGATCTTGGTACTTTTCTTCAAGTATACTTGGTATTACGAAAGTATATTCCGGTATTACAAAATTACAAAATGAAAGATCAAATCCTGTAGATAGACCTATACGAGAAAATGCCAGAATTAAACAGATAATCAAATCCCACAAAATGCCTCAGGCAAATACACTTTTCTGCCACCAATTATCCTTAGTCTCATCTTTACAATAGAAGGTGGCAGAAGTTAAATAAGTTTGAAGGTTTTTCCTTTTCCTAGTCTTTCACAGCAAGCTTTTAAAATAAACTATAACTTTCAACTGACAGCAGTTTTTACTGTATCCAGTATTTACTGTATTCAATAGGATTTAAGTAGATTATTGCATAAAATCATGGTAGCATTCTGAATCAGCAAAGTTATCCTTCTTTCTTTCTTTCCAAAATCTTTTACTATATAATCTTACTGAGTTCACACCTGTATATATAAACATATCAATATTATTCAAAGTATAAAGCATACTTTTAATACCAAGCATCTAGTTTTCAGGTTTAGCATGGTCTTAATTTAAAACACACATTAACCTTTCTTCAATACAAATACTACTTGTAATTGTTGCAATACTAAATAAAATATATCAGTTATGCTTTTGACAAGAATCCTTGATTTCAAGACACAGAGACATGCATTCTTCATTGGAACATCATGCCCTGTAGTAAAAACTGAGGAGAGAAAAATATCATCTTTACTATCAAGTAGCTAATTGAGGCTTCTAAAATGAGTTTACACAGTCAAGTCTCAAACTAAACCAGACACAGCCATTAAAAATAACATCTACCATCATATGGCTGGATTTGAACTCAAGTGCTACAAACAAGGTCACAAATCTATTCCATTATATTCAGCTAGTACAGAAGCATATATTTTATTTTCTTGAACTGTTGTAATCTCAAGAGCTCGTACAGCCCAAAAGCTTAAAAGCCCAAAAGATTAAAAATGTACCTACCAGGCCTTTTTTAGGGAGATACAAATTTATTCTGGCTATACTGGTCAGAAAATTTATAAGTGAACCTACTAAAGCTCTGGCAGCAGGTAAGGGGTAGGGTTTACCCACTCAGGAACAGCATCATACTAGCAGAGTCATGTTGCTGCTGCTTGAGTCAGTAACTGCATGAGTTACTCTGGTTTCTTAGAGAAGGCATAGACATAGTTTTATGCTGCTAAAGCTGCTTAGACACTGCCCTTCTGTTCAGAAGATCACATAGCTGTATCCTCTTACACACAAGATTTCACCCATTTGCAGGCACCAGAACATCTATTGCTGAACCAAGTGTAATGGGGAGTCCTTGTGACATAACTTACTGCAGCAGGGTCTCTAAGGCAGGAGAGCCTTAGAAAGTAATTTCCAATGAGGCATTTCTTCAGCTGGTCCTGAAACTCCACATTCCTGCACTGAATGAAGCAATCATTTAGCTAAGAAACCAAAACAACATGCTTTTTTTCTTCTCTGTTTTTTTTCTCTATGCCCACTAAGAGAGAGTGAGCATGTGTCTGGAACTTTTATTTATAGAATGGAATTGGGACCTATAAAGTTGTGATTGGTTTTAACATTGTGATAGTATTTAATAGCAGCATAGGTCTATTTATATTCCTCTTTTCCAATTAATTATTATTGAAATTTGTAATCTATCAGTTATTGATCTTTGCATTCTTATCTTAGATTCTCTTCTAGAAGTAAATGGAACTTCAAACAGAGCAACTACAAGAAATAAGCTTAATAAGTGTAGTAACACTAATAGCCTGCCTAATTTTAAGTTTCTGAAGTACACCTTTTTAAAATGGATTGGGTTTTAACCAAGTTGCCTTGGAAAAAAACATTAAAGATTCAGCAGATTAGACACAAAGGACCAACATGGTTTCGATTTAGTGTTAACTCTCCTAGTCTAGTGGTATACTTTACTGCTATGTGTTTCCTCCTCCTACCATAAAACTTTGAATTTATTATAAGAATCATAGAATTTAATTAATGTAATTCTAACAATGCTCCTATATAACAGTAAATAATCAATAAAATTCTGAACAGATAAAAGTACCCTGTAGTAAAATTAATATATCAAAAGTAAGGAAATTCAATAATAAACTACACAGAATATAATTATCACCAAAGTGTTGTCATCTGAGTGAAAAAAAATGGCAATTATTGTGTCTACATGACCCACCACACTCAAAGAATATCCAGCTGATCAGTGCTTTCAAAGGAATTGAGTAACTTTCTCATTAATAGTGTTATGGTATTAAATCACAGAGGCCAGAAGCATTGCAGGCTTTGAATTGCATTCAGTATTTATACAGATAACGAGAACATTCATGATTTAGCTAGAGAGAGTCAAATGATTTTTAGATGAGATACAGACCTCAGGGCTTCAGAGCAAAAATCAACCTAAAAGCACATGGGCTAGAAAACCTCATAAAGCTAAAAAATGGGACTATTCTACAATTAGGTAAAAGAGAATCTATGTAGTACAGTTTGAATACACACCAGTACCCAGCATACAAATTCTAGTCACAAATGTATTATCTACTGTAATTTCAGAAGCACTGTGTACACAGATTTACACATACTTATGTAGACAATAATTTCCACTCTCTCCCTCTAAAAGTACTTATTTTACTATGTGCATTAAAACAATTTCCAAGTAAATAAGACATTACAAACACAGACAAATTCCTCTAAAGGAACAGACTAATAATACATACTAAAATAATGTATTTTCTTTCCAGTGTCTACAGGACTAATGCAGAAAAGCTGTTCTATACAATTTAGAAACAATTCTATACAATATTTCTATAATATACAAATTTCTATACAATACAGAGTGTAATATGGTATTGTCTTACATCTTTGTTAGGCTATTTTGAATAATTAAAAATAAAAACAAAACAACCAACCATAGTTACTTATACCACTGATCTATATTTTTAGAAAAGCAAAGTGTAGTGTTTTGTTGTGATCTTAGTATAATTTCCATATTTGCTAAGCTGTCAGCAAATGAAAAATAAGGAGATAAAATAACTTATTGTTTCCAAATAACTTACTGTTTCTTATCACATGAAAGACACACATTGTTTTTAGTGGTGTGCCTGGTACTGGAGGCACAGCCAGCCTGCTCTAAGTACCACCTAGAAATACATGAGCCTGGCAGGTATGTCTCACTTAAATCCCACTCTAATTTCTGAAAACTCCATTATGATTCCCTCATCTTCGATCTCAAATGTCCAGATGTCCTTTCAGCCATAATTTAGAATTATTTAGGAACAGTGAAGCTGAATTACCTGAAGTCCCATATTTGTACTAATAATAATTCTTGTACTATTAATAGATCCTGGGAAACATTTATAACTTTATGTAACACATTCTTTTCTTCTTTTTATGTATGCAAACATACACCCACTATGTAGGAATCTATGAATATATATGACATTGTCCTGGTTAGAACGGCTGGGACCAATTCATCCCTGGATGGGTGTA
>NW_020897742.1:8774417-8836572 GCF_003984885.1 Neopelma chrysocephalum
TGAATTGAGTTCATTTTGCCTTGCTGGTTAACTTTTAAACCAGCACAGACATTTACCATGAAAATGCTATGTAAACATATTTACTGGATGATGAACTTAAAAATACTTTTGGATTTTTTTATTAAATAACAAAAATTTTTTATTTCAGTAGTTGGAACAAAAGCCTTCGCTTATAACTTGCAATATTAGTTTCAACGATACTATAAATATTTTAAATGAAATAAAAATTTCAATTGCTCTCCAATCCCAATTTTAAAAATATTTAGTCAAAAATTATTTTAGATTTCTTTATAGAACAAAATTTAATTTGTCTTTCTGTCTGATGTAGCCGCACATCCCAATCTGAAGTCTATTTTAATACTTCATGTACCCAGATATGATATGCAATGAAGTATACAGTATTACTATCTGCTTAGAGGATTGAATACATATTCAAAATACACAACTGATGAATGCCCATATATACATTTGCAATGATCTATTGCTTATGTGTCAAGAATTACAATAGTCTTGGAACAAATAGAGCAATTTTCTATTAATTAATATAAAACTTCTATACATGTAACAATATACTATTAAAATAAATCCCTTCTATACAGGACTTCATAAAAGAGCTGAGTTTGAATTTTCATCTTTTTGTTTGTCATTTAGATTCTTCCAGTTGCTTGTGCTTTATTCTAAATTTGTAGTTTCTACCTTTTTTTTCAAGCACTGCAAGTGCCTCCATTCCTTGACTTCTGAATCTCATTTCCCAAGTATCAAAGACAATAGGACATCAAAACTGCAGTGTTTTCACTGAGATAAAACATGAGTTTGATCCTAAATATAATTTATGAATTTATACACAAGCTTCAATCCATAGATGTCTGTAATTGGTTTTCTCATAGTTGAAACAGAAGAACTAAAGAAGAAACAAAAACATTAAACAGAGGTGACAGTGCAGGTTATGGACAAGCTAAAATCTTTCCTAGTAGGTGGATGCACTTTAAAACAATTGCCTATGGTTTCCAGGCTGTATCTCAGTCCTTCTGCCTGGTTTGGTGTATCTATTCATTTCTATCTTCTTAACTAGCATAGTATGATGTGAATTACCTTATCGTCATTTGAAAGCAGAGATACTTTGCATGTTCCACGCTGCATGAGTACCCAGGCACAAGTACAGATACCAGCTCAGTGTAGCTGGTTTCTAGTAAATTATCACCTGGACTTCCTAAGAACTAATTTTCCATGTAGACAAGTGCTGACAGACTGACAAGATATCACTACTTTATAGAAGTTGTTCTCAGCTACCCTCACAGCAGAAATTAAGAGTGACTCATTAATTCACAGGCTTACTATACTGTGAAGTCACTCATTAAAGGTTTTAAGACTCTAATGGTAGCGTCATGTTACTGTTAAATTCACTTGACTGTCGTATGAACAATCAAATTTGCATGTTCATTGTTTCACATGGAATATAAAGCACATAAGAAGAGAAGACATCCAGAAATACAGCCATTTTTTTTCCTTCCTAGAGATTTCTCCCACTGTCAGAAGGTCCTCTAATATTTCTTACTTACGCTTTAGGACTACCAAGACCAAACTAACTTTCTTTTCCCAATGAATGCTACTTGCCGTTACAAATGGCTTTGACATTTGTCAATAGTAAATGAATGGCAAGTCATCATTCTACTTTGCTGCAGAGTCACCTTTCAGGATTTTATTTTTACAACAATTCACTCTTACATTGCCTCTACTGGTTCTTTAATCATCTCCTGAATTAAACTCAAACCCTTCATTCCCCTTTCCTAAACCAACATACTCTGACTCTTAGGGTGTATTTTATGCACACACTTGTTTCCTGGGCTATTTTTCCCTCTATTATCCTCTGCTGTATGCTCAGATCTTGTTCAACTGATACTGGAGCAGTAGGGTAAAAGAGCTGGATAGGGGCATTTCTACACGTGGTACATATTCACAGAGCAGTGTTGCTATCATTTTTGCTACAGTAGTACCCAGAAATCCCATCTGAAATCAATACATTACTATGCCAGGCACTGGGAAGAACAGCAGTAGGTTACCATCTTGGTACTGACATTCTCACAGTGAAAAAGGGCAAAGGTTTGGAAGGTTTATAGAGATACAAAAAGCTGGAAAGTGACACAACAAATCAGTGCCTCAGATGGGCTGATCCTTGACTCTCTGTGTCCTGAAGTGGGATCTTTCTGTATTGAATAGAAATAACTTGGAGACTGGGCTAGCTTTTCCGAGTCCTGAAGCCAAGAGCTCCAAAGGTTTTAAGACATCTGAGCAGCTGGTGGCAGACATAATATTTTTGTGACTTCTGCACTCTACATTCTTATCTTTGAAAGCCTTTTCATATTTAAAACATACTGCAGGATGTTTTTCCGTTCTCTGTTTTACTCCCCAGAAGCAACAGTTAAAAATCCTGCGTGTGTATCAGTTCCTTTCTAGACTCTGCTGTAATATAGCTACTTTGAGAATGAGGATTTCAAATAAGTAAGTGGTAAAGAAAGTTCAAGGGAACAAGAATCCAATTTCCTGTAAAAGATATGAGTGTATTACTGGCATAAAAACAAATGCATTTTTTAATGGTCTAAAATTAGCTATATTCTGAAATCCTGTTTATTTAACATGTCTTGTTACAAAACTTAAAAAACCAAAATCATCAATCCCATGCCAAACTATCTGCATTTACTTAAGAGATAACTACAGAAACAGGGATCTTCATATCTGGTAAGCTCAGAAACATATACGACATAACCAACAGGTGCACTGATGATGAAATTATCTGGAGTGATTCCTTCAGGGAGTCATTACTCAGTTGTTTGGAAGCTAACTGTCCCTCTTATTTTGGATAAAGCCAGGACCCCAATGTTATGTCTTATGAGAAGAGCCATTAGGATACACAGCAGAATGATGTGCTGCATGAGCCCTCAACTTAAGTTGTGAGAATGGAAAATTTCCTCAGTTTTTCTGTGTAGGCAGAGCAGAGTGATATTTCTAAAGCCCAGAAAAAGAGAAGATAGAGATTTCCAGTTCATTCAACACTGTTGTTTTCTTTAGAAATGTTTTATTTCTTTTTCTTGTTCTTCCAGAATTCAGGACATGGTTGGGTTTGAAAGAAGAGGAAAAATGAATTATGATACCACTGTGAAACAGAAAGTAGCTGAATGAGCCCTTTCTTAATAGGGATGTAAGGATGCAAAATCCAGAGCCCATGCTCCTATGTTATGGTTATTGAAGACATTTCTGCATGCTCGTATATAAATGTGTAGGTTATAGAATCATGGAATCATAAAATTATTTAGGTTGAAAGTGACCTTTGAATGTCTTCTAGTCCAAGCCAGTGCTCAAAGCAGGGACAGCCTTTAAATCAGACCAGGTTGCTCATGACTTTTGAATTTTGAATGTTGCAGTCATTGTGGTCTACGGCAAGGCCATAGGGGAAGATGTTTTGGGTTGTTCATCCATTTAGGTGACCTGAACATTTATTACTTTACACTCTAAGACACCAGAAGAGGCCCTTCCACTTGCCCAGGAAATACATCACAGGAGCTCCTTTCCTCATTACAGGGAACAGTGGTAACAGGGTGATGAAATACAGTTGTTTTGGTTCTCATTTACCTAAGGATTCCCTTTGTGAAAGGAAAAGGGAAGAAATCTTTCAACTCATTCTAGCATTTATTGTTACTTAGGAATTACAGTATAGTCATGAATCAATTTTTGATCTTCCTTCCTTCCTTCCTTCCCTCCTTCCCCTCTTCCCCTCTTTCTCTCTTTCCTGTAATTGTAACATGATGAATTTTCTGAAGCACAGAAGTGATTATTTTTATCTTCAGTCCCTATTTTCCCGTGTGAGGACTAGCAGTTACAAAATGCAAGAAAACATTTCTTTCTGCCATAAATTGCCCAGAGGTGGGACAGAGCATGCTTCTGGAAGGTAGATGTTGTACTGGACTATGCTGTTGTCATTGCTTCTTCATGTAGACGTGGAGAAGCAGGATTTACACGGTCTAGGGAAGTGCTGAGACAGAACCTGTCCAGTACTCATCAAAATTACAGGAAAGTGAAGAAGAGCATTACTGGTCTCATCTGGTTTGGGCAATGGAGATGGGGGTGGACAGTCTGGGTGTGGAATCTAAATCTAGAATTTTTATAGTGGGAAGGGAGTGACTGGTTTGTAAGAGTATTTTCATACTTTAATAAATGTATATAAATAAATTAATTGATACTGATAAGTCAATACATTCAACAGTTGCTACAAATAATTTGGTTGTACATTATGGAACATGAAAAATTATGGAGAATATTGTGTGATTCCATTGAAGCAAACATAAATTGACAAGCTGTCTATTAAGAGGGCAAATCCTCACCCAACAAATGTAGTTTACACACAGGATAAACTTAGCTCTAAATGTATAAATAAAATTCACAATGGTGTGGCTCTGATGAGAAGTTTAGACAAAAATTCTTCTCTGTAAGCAAAGGTATCCATAGGAAAAAGATTTTGAGGAGAAAACATGTGGATGGTTATAATATGATCCACTTGAAATGGTGAGTAGGGGGTAGTTTTAACAGTTTTACTGCTAAGCACTCAAGCATCACATATATTTGCAGAAAGTTGAAAGTAAATAGTAGAGGTTGGCTTTACAGTATAAAATCGATTTTACTAGAGATGGAGTGACCATTTTCCAATGTTTATTCATCTACAGCTGCCTTCTAAATTGATACAGCAGTAGAGAAAAGATAGAGTTCAAAAGGTTGTCTGGATCTCCTTTTATTCTCTCTATTTTAAAGAATTTATGGAAACTGTCACTGACAACACAAAGAAGCTTTTTCTCTAGGTATATGTTTCGGCTATTTCTAGACTGTGTGTGTAGTAAAGCAATTCATCAGTACTTTTTAGCAGAAGAATTTTTAAAGGGTAGTCAAAGAAAAAAGAAAGGCTTTGAATAAAGTGAAACATTCCTTAAAGGTAGAGGATTTGCTTGAGTATGAAAGGAAGCAATCTTGGGCTCAAAAGGTTATTAGAAGATCTAAGAAGCCCTGCTGCCAAAATCTCTATAGCACTATTAATAAACATACTTCAGTGGGAAAATATGAAATAAGATTATAAGGATAAATGTAAGAGAGTACAGATCCTTTGCAATACCTAGTTTAATTAAAAGCGGCATTACTCTTGATTCTAATGCGTTGAAGTTGAACATGGATAAGGTTTCACTTAACATTATTAAAAGTGTGTTGATATGAAGCAGATTTATTTTGTGTCAGAAATACATTTTAAAGAGATGTTTCATGTTAGACTAAGACTAAAGTGAGGGAAGCTCTGCAATTCTGTTGCTAGTTAGTGAATTTGAAGAGCAGATATTACTTGGTTTTTGAGGTATCTTCCCTTGACTGGTTTAATAGGACTTATAGAGTGTGTTTAATGATGTAAGCAACAAATGCATTTGTTAATATTTTCAAGCTTGTTTGAAGCAAGAGGCAAATTTCATCTATTTCAAAGTCATACAATGTTAGGTGAGCTATGTGAAAGATCTACAACAGAATAGACATTAGGAATATTTTGTTAGATTTCATATTTTTTTCCAGTAGAAACTTCAATCAAAATATATGATATTATAAGATTAATCTGGGCTAATTTTTGGTTGAATATGAAGAAAATGAGAGGAGTGAGTAATGAAGGAAATATCCCCCCAAAAACATAATTGTGATTGTTTACCATTGCTGTTTTGGAAGGGATTTGACTAAGCCTGAGTCTGTGTTTAAAACTGAAAATTCCCAGTAAAACATCAAGGATATTGAATCCATGTAAAATGAAATAAGGAACACCTGAGACTGTAGAAAATGTCATAGTGGAAGAAAATAATTCTGACTTCTGAAGCTAAGGTTTATGTACAATCTGTTCAGTTGTGGTGACAGGAGGCTTGATGGAAGCAGAAGCTTTTATACATCAAAAGAGAAAGTGAGGGCTTTCTCTCCTTTGCTAAGAGCAGAATAGTTATGCCTCTTTGAGAAAAGTAATTCCTTAAAAATAAGTAAGAAGTATGTATATACATATGCATAGGGATGTGCGCACACACGCACGTGTGTGTGTGTGTGTTTGGAGCAAATAAGGAGAATGACCTTCAATCGTCTCCTGCAGGAGGACATTTGTCCTCTATCTGGCCAACCAATTTCTCAGGTCAGGAAGCCTCAGCCTCCTCTTCTTGAGATAGATGAACATGATTCATCTTACCTGAAGACAGATGGCTAAAGCAGAATCACATCACCAGTGCCAAAAGTATTTTCTTCCATTGACCAAAAGGAAGCTTAAGAGGACTGTGCTAAGTATTTGCAATAAAAATTCCTAAATTCAGGAAAGATTAAATTCTCTCTCCATGAGGGTATGGTTCTAAGAAATTGTGTCATTTTTGGAAGTTCTGCGAATACTCAGTAATGCAAACTAGCCAGACAACACAAAGTAATCTACAGTTGTGTAGACTTACACACCTTGTTCTGTCCTTCCACCTGGGTTTTATATTATTTTGTATGTGATCACTTTTTCTCCTCACTCTTGCAAGCATGTATCTCCATGGGTACAAATGACTCCTTCTGTTTGGCTTGGTACACCTCTGCATGTGCCATCTGTGCCACTGTCCTTGTCCCGCCCTCTCTTTCAGAGGTGTTTTCCTTACTCTGAAAGAAGTTACACTGTATTAAGGAACAATGTTCTATGGGTAAAAAACTAAGCATATTTAAAATTGTCACAGTCTAACTTTCAGAAATCTATTCTTTCAGCCACATTGTTCCTCCAGAGCTTTATATGAATCTAAAGTATGGTGAAAATTCAGGACAAAATAAGAAAAGAGCAAATGTAAGTCTTAGATAAACTGAATCATTTCATAATGGGATCATACTTACAGGACTAGCAGAATCAATTTCAGAGCCATTAGTAAAACTGTTTTCTGAGAAATTGTGGAAGACAGAAGAAATTCCAGAGACTGGAAGGCCAGGAAATTGTAGACCAGTTATCCTAACTTCAGTTCCTGGAAAAAGTCTGGAACTTTTTATCGGAGAAAAAAAGTAGTTACTAAAAGACCATAAGGAGGTAAATAGCATTCAGGGTGGTCTTGTCAAGAGTATGTCAGAACAAGTCGATTTACTTTTAACACAGGGTAGCAGGTCCCATGGACAGGAGTAAACCACCAGACATGATGCATTAGTGTCTAAGGCTTTACACTGTTTCAGACAACACACTCATAAGAGCAGACAAAATGTAGTTTAGAAAAGAATCTACTGTAAAGTGAAAGCATCACTTTACAGTGGTTTGGAGGACATTACTTGGAGAGTATTTATCAGTGCAACCCAACAGATGTGGCAAATAAGGTTCAAGGTTGGTCTGGTTTTATTCATTATTTCATTAGATGATTGAGTAGAGACTACAAATATTACATTAAGTGAAAAATGAGAAGTCACATTGGGAAGGGCTACCAGGTTAGAAGTTCAACTACCCTGATGTGTTGTAGAAAGGAATCAAAAACCGAGGTGAAGTTTCACATGTACAAATGAAAACTTTTTACTTTTGCAAGAATAACTGCACAAGTAAGAAAGGGAATAGTAGAGCAAGAAGCAATTCTGCAGAAGTAGAGCTGGGAGAGGCAGTTGACAACTATAACTCAGAGGCTGTGACTCAGAGTGTAACAAAAGCAAGTTCTTTTCACTACTCTGTGGAATTTCCTAGCTGGTAAAAATGATAACAAAAAAAAAGCTATGTAGAACTGTGATTTGTGCAGTGCCTGAAAATGTGGATGGAAAAAAATATGAACAAGAACTTTCTAAAAATATTACTGCTATAATTATCCATCTTTGAAATCAACATAATAATGTTTTGGCTAGGTATTTAATTTAGCTTTGCTTTCTTTGCTTTTGAGTGTTTGGTTTTGGGTCCCAAAATAGAACACACTAATTATAATCTACAATAAGCTTTCTCTCTATGGAGTGAATGCAGTTTTATTCCACCTTAGATCATTAATTCAGTCACAACAAAATGTATAGAAGAACTTCTGATACTTTTCTACAACTTTATACTGGTGTAAATTATTTTACACAATGATGGGTTATGAAGATATGGAGAATGTGAACTTTGTTTACACAGCCAAGTAGGATGCCCAACATAGTCTCTAAATTTAACACAACAAATAACTGGTAGTTTCTGGCCTTGCAAAAGATATGTAAGGCCTTTCTGATCTCAGACTGTTACAGTCATAATTGTAAGTAAATGAAAAGTAGTAATAAATAAATCCCAGATAAGTGATTTGTTGCCAGATTAAAAAAACACCAAGTAACAAAACAATATGCATTACATATAGCACAAGCATCTTTTTCTTCACAAGCTCTTTGACCAGGTTTCCCGTTACAAAGCAAAAAGGATTACTGTGACTTGTATAATAATTCTTCATTCCTCAGTTCCTAGCTTACTTGTGCACAAAATTCTTTCTTATGTGGTATTTACTTCCATTAATTAAAGTATTTTTAACGAGCAACTAACTGTGCTTAAATGCCCTAGAAATTAAAAAATACAGGTTAAGTTAGTATCTGTTTACTTATAAATTTATTTCTTGAAAATATTCTGTCTCTATAACAACTTGTTCATGACATTATCATTCATACCTTTGAGTCAAACTCAGTGAATAGGTATCTGACAGCAAACTTCTGATAATATGGGAAGAAAACATTCTGTATATGTTTGGTTTTGTTTGGTTGGGTTGTTGTTTTTTGCTTTTTTATTTCATTTTAAAGGATCTGAATTGTTTCAAAAGCTTTGTCCAGACTGTCTACCTCGAATCATACCTTGTATCTCCTGCAAGAGTGCTTGCTAGTTGGCAGAGGCCAAAGCCATGCCAGGGAAGAAAAAGAATAACAGTAAAGATTATCACTTGTGGTTCTAACAAGCACATCCTAGCTGTCTTTTTATTTAGCAGTAACCCAGGAAACATCATAAATCTAATTCTTGATTTGAAATTGAAAGTAATACACCATGTCCATCATAAAGACACACTATAATGTATATAGTGGTACATGAATTTATAATATTACTGCACATCTGTGATGCGGCACATCATAGAAAGAGGAGAAGATCTCAGTGGAAATAGCTAGAATATTTTATTCTGGGTTGTGTTTGTTTGTTTTAATAAACCAAAAATTTAGTCCAGCCATATTCAAAATGAACTGGGCCATAGTCCAACTATGTCCAGGTCAAGGACAAATTAAAAATTCCTTGCTACAAAGTCACATTCATCCACCTATGACAAACATTCGAGAACAAATATGTTGATTTTAAACACAAATGTTTTGTTACTGATCAGTATTTAAGTGTTTAAATTTAATTTTTTAATGAGTGGAACTGAAAATTAATTCAGAATTATCTTTAAGCATTTAGTAGAAACAAGGGAAAATTAAAAATCTTAACATAAATCTTACTGTCTCAAAAGTGCCTAGATCTTTAATAAAAAGGCAGAAGAAAGCCTTTTCTTTTTAGATTACTTACTGGGATCACTGCTGGCTGTCAGAGTTCATTCTTTATGTCACAGTGTTTTCTTCCTGGAACAGTAGAAGGTCTACATTGTAAGCAAACTTTTGCACAATTATTCCAAAGAAATTTGAATTCAATTTCAATTACTTGCACACTGTATTTTTAGAGGGGTTGTGTATTCAGTTGGAAGCATTAAAAAATACAACCGCATCTAAAAAAGAATGCTTTTTGCAGTGGCCTCAGCCGTCAGAAGAAGAAAAACACAGCTGGGAGCAGTATCACAAAACAGATGACCTAGAGGAAGAGAAGGCTGCAAGCTGTGCCTCAGTGGGGCATGGACAGCTGCAGAAATGGAGCTGTGAAGCAACCGGTTGGAGAAAGCCAAGCCAAGCAGTAGCGTCGCTATGATAAAGCTGTGGGAAGCTTTTTGAAGCTCTGACATGACTCCTCAAGCAGCATGGTCAATTGAAAGAGAAGCACTGCCCAGGGCACAGAGGCCTGTTGAAGCTCTGGGGAGGAGAGTTAGAGTATGTGCACACCAAAGGGCAGGAGACAGCTGGGCTACAACAGGCATTGAGAGAAACCACTAACTGCCTGCTGACCCAAATGGCAAACAAATGAAGCCAAGGCTATGCTCAAACTTAGGGTAAATAAAGGCTAAAATAAGCCCTTAATGCAGCTGGTATGAATGGCATGTGAATGTTATGGGATAATGAGAAAGTAAATTAAACCTGATTTTTATTTTCCAGATTGTTAAAGGAGAGTGGACAGGGAGACCAAACAATCCTCTGGAAAGAAATATAACAAGACTCAACAGGGACTGGTGAGTTAAAATGGAACAGAACCACTATCAGTATTGTCAGAAAACAAGACCTAGACCTGAGCTGATAGACAAAATCCATATTTCATGAACTGAAAACAATCCTGCCAGGCTGGGTTTCCCTTGTGATTTGCTGCAATGGTCTTCCCTGTACCTATAACAAAAAAAAGAAGAATTGCAGAATGCTTTTTGTAATGGATACAAGTAGAAAGTCCCTCCTTGTGACTAGGATGACAAAAGTATTTGGATTAGCCGGGCTTTGTTAGATGAAGTTATGCAGAAACCTTAGACTCCAAACCCAGTGACAGATAAATTATGATGTTCAGTAAGATGAAGTGCCAGGCCCTGCAATTGGTTCACAACAAACCCATGCGGTGTTACAG
This sequence comes from Neopelma chrysocephalum, assembly GCF_003984885.1. Classification (NCBI taxonomy): domain Eukaryota; kingdom Metazoa; phylum Chordata; class Aves; order Passeriformes; family Pipridae; genus Neopelma; species Neopelma chrysocephalum. The sequence goes on from NW_020897742.1 coordinate 8,785,138, forward strand.
GCTGGGGGAAGAGTGGTTGGAAATTTTCCCAGCATAAAAGGACCCAGGAGCATTTTTTGCAGTAGCTGAATATGAACCAGCAGTGTGCCCAGGTGGCCAAGAAGGTCAATGGCATCCTGGCCTGTATCAGCAATAGTATGGCCAGCAGGACCGGGGGGGGGGGGTGATCATTCCCCTGTACTCAGTGCTGGTGAGGCTGTGCCTCAAATCCTGTGTTCAGTTTTCGGCCCCTCATTAGAAAAAACACATTGAGGTGCTGGAGTGTGTCCAGAGAAGGGTAATAAAGCTGGTCTGGAACACAAATCCTATGAGGAACATCTGAGTAAGCTGGGGTTGTTTAGCCTGAAGGAGGCTCAGGAGCGACCTTATTACTCTCTACAACGACCTGAAAGGATGTTGTAGTAAAGTGGGGTTGGTCTCTTCTCCCAAGTAACGAACAAGAGGAAACAACCTCAAGTTGCACCAGCAGAGGTTTAGATGGGATGTTAGGAAAAATTTCTACCATCCCTGGAGGTATTTAAAAGACAAATGGCCCCCCAGTAGATGTGGCCCTCAGGGGCATGGTTTAGTAGTGAACTTGGCAGTGTTGGGTTAATAGTTGGAATTGATGACCTTTGAGGCCTTTTCCAAACTAAGCAATTCTATGATTCTATAAAAAACATAGTCAAGCTGACCATAAAAAGGGTCAAATACAATCCTAGGGAGAAATTCACTGTTAACACAATTTAAACAGAAAGTTGCAGCTATTCATTCTCCTGGAGTACCAACCCTGCTGATTTCTCTGCCTCATTTACCATAGAAGCTGTTCAAAGCATATCACTTATCACTCCAGTTTTGGTTTTTTTTGCTGTAGTTGAGAAGACGGTCTGAAAGTAGCAAACAATAAAAATAATATATAAAGGGAATATATGAACACATCAAAACATTTTTAGAGCGTTTAAAATTGTAAAGTTTTTTTCTAACAAAGATGAAAAGCGAGGAATTGAAGTGGTTGGTTATATACCACTGGCTTGAATAAAGCTCAGATATGAAGTGCCTGAAAGATGCTGCAGTATAAAGAATCCTTCAAGACTCTCTACAAACTTACACCACTTAGTTCAGACCAATCAAAAAGATGTGCAAATTACAAGAGCTACAGTTAAAAATTAGCACTAATTTGTGTTCCCAACTGCCAAGCAAAAGAGCGGTCAGAAAAAATAGCCTGTCCTTCTGCCCCAGCTGTTATTTCACTCTTAGGCCACACACAACACTGTATATGTATAATACTTATGTAACTTCTGTCTACCTTAGATAACACTTGGAAATTTTTCAGCTAAAGTTTTGATGGTTTATTCTAATACAGAGATAAAACTGAAGGGTGGGTAAGTTTTGGGTTTGTGGTTTTTTTTTCTTTCTTCTTTAGGTTTTGCTAGAAGGTATCTGAAAATGAGACATTCCTTGTTATTTTTGCATTTGACTAAGAAAGCACTTTATCCATCAAATAATTTAGAAAAAGACAAAAATATTTTGTTAACTATGAAGTCATTGGTGAAATGCTTACAGCAAAGAAATTATGCCCCCCACATTTAAGAAGAGAAAAGAGGTGGATTCAGAATGTCTAGTGGTTTCTTTCTGGTATTCAGTTCTTCTTTTTCAGTAGGAACAAACCAAAGGAATCTACCCGCTTTTTTCTACTCACCTTACCAGCTAAGTCTCTGAATATCACTGCAGTTTACTATATCTGTGAGCAACATCCTCTCAAATAATACTCATTATGGATTACATTAAAAAATTAGGAATTAGGGAATACAGTTAGACAATCCACAAAGTTTGTCAAGTTTCATTTTTATCCTACTATGGCAACACAGCTTGAGAGAGCCATGGGGACATAAGTTTGTGCCGGGGTTTTGAAGTGGTTAACTCACTTGTCTACCATTGGTTTCTGTGTTGCCATAGTTATTATATTGTCTCCTTGCATTGGGTAGCCAAATGGCCAATCCCCTCCTTTGCCCAGCAGCCCTTATAAGCTGTGGGAAATTCAAATAAAGCTCTCTTCGCTGCTGGATTCCTTGCGTGCTATGTGGTCTCTTTCTCCTGGCTTAAGTACCTCCGCCGCCTGTCCCTGCCACGAGGGACGGGTGGCGGGGAGGTGATCCCAGCCCTGAAAACCTTCACAGAGCAGCCGGCAGTGACCCCCCAGAACCCCCTTGAACAGCTACAAGTTTGCAACAAAATGTGGTTTTTGAGCAAGAGGATGATACCAATATATCAAAAGAGTCAGTGCTGAGTCATCTTTCTTCATTTACCTAGAAAAGGTTTAGCGTAGTGACCTGAATCTAACAGCCCCATCATCACACATGTGTATTGAAACTATCTGGAGGACCAAACAGTGGATCCTTTATAAGGATTCACAATGGTTTTGGTATGCACTTCAAGCAGTTTCCAATTTAGCTTCCTCTGAAAAGAATCGAGTTATTGTATAACAAACACACGTGCAGTAAGTAAACACTACTGGGAGATTTTCCTCAAGTTTTTGTTGTAAATGGGCTCCAGAATAGTAACATACATGATATCCTAATCATATGGTTCTGTAGTTGTCATGTGTGATTCTCCATGCAATTGATAGAGAGAAGTATTCATAAAGTCTTGAGTTATCCTTTCATAGTGAGTTGTTCGAATTAAGTCCGGTTTAGGTTTCTTTAGATTCAAATTTAGGGCTTCTGCATCCCAACTCAAGCACTATTTAATCTTTAAGCTGTCTGCAGGTCAGTTTCTGACATAAAGGTTCTGTGTGGCACTAACACAGACACACTCCAGTGTTTCTTTCTGAGCTCAGGTGATCCCTGCTGTGCTTGCTGGTTTCTGTGAAATCACATTCATGTAAAGCTTCATTTATCTAGAGATTTTTTCAGGGAGCCAATGTGATTATCTAATGTCTGCTGTCTCTTCTGTACTGATTATGCACTTATGTCAGTTACTGAGTTCCGGTCTTGGTGTCTCATGGAGCACTAGATTTTATTTAAATTCAACCAGTTATTCTCCTCATCTTTGTTGGCTTCTTTAATTGCCCAAGGAGTTGTGAATAAAGTCAGATTCTAAGTGGTTACTGCTTCTGCCATTTGCTTTCTTACATTTCCATTTTCTTTCTTAAAATATTATCACTCAAACATCAAATATTAAAAAAAAACACGTATTTTTAGCCATTGGCTAAATTTGCAATACTTTTAGCTGTACCTCACATTCAAATATCCCGTCAAGCGAACAATTGAGTTTACCCCACATCCTAAAAAGGTTTAGCAAAATGAGTTTGAAGCATCATTTGGGGTCCTTAGTAGATCCAGTCATCTGACTGGACTTCCATAAAACATGAATCATGGGCTTAACTTTGTAGTGCAAGTTTCATGAAAGTTCTTTTGAGAAAGGAGCTGTCATACATAAATAGTGCAGTGAGTCAATCTTTTATACAATTTTGCAAGTGGAAAAGCCCCTTCAATTCCCATGGGGAAAAATAAATGGCAAAACTTATAGGTGTTACAGTTTAAGTCATGTTTAGGGAAAAAATCCACTCTGAATGATGTAATCTGCTGTTGTGTCTGATGAATAATGAGAGGGGAAGCCATGCCAAGACCCTACTGCAGCAGTTGAGGAAGGTAGACAATGTTTCAGCAGTCTATGATTATTAGCATGAATCCTATTGAAAAGCATTTCTTATGTAGTAAATATATATATATGAGACAATGTTTAGTTATTAATTTTTGTGACCTCAAATGGCTGTATAGAAGGAAAAACTGTGATTTCCTTGAGGAGAGGAAGAAGCATCCAGAATACCTACTACCTAATCGCATTTTTAAAGTATGAATTGGAAAAAAAATTGCAGTATTTTACGGCAGCCCATGAAGAGGACCACACCAGACTGGGTGGATCTGATCTGCCCTGAAGAAACTGTGGCCCACAGAGAGCAAACGCTGGAGCAGGAGAAATGTGTGAGAGGGAATGAGCAACAAAGTTACGTACTGACTAAGCCCCCGTTTCCATCTGCCTGCACCGCTCTGGCCAGCAGTAGAGGAGCCAGGAATAAAGAAGTCAAGTTGAGCCTTGAGGAAAAACAAGGAAGGAAGATGCTGGATTAATTTGTCTTTACCTAATGTATTTTAATTAGAAATAAATGAAATTAATTTCTCCAAGTTGACTCTGGTTTTCCTGTGATAGTAATTGGTGAGTGATCTCTCTATTTTTACCTTGGCCTGTGAGATTTTCCACCTTATTTTCTCCAATGTCTTGTTGAGGAGGGAAAATGAGAGAGCGGCTGGGTAGGCATCTGGGAGCCAGCCAGGGTTAACATGTCACAGCAGCTCTTCTTTAACTGAATAGTCCAATTTTTGTATATTTTTAAAAATACCAGATACATGGAAGAATCTCTGGAGAGAGATGGCCTTAGGCCATATTCCAGGGTACAGAATTAAAAAGTTGTGTGGAGGAATATATATAAAGCACTTCTTGTCCTGTACATTTTACACTGATAGTAGGTAAGACCTGAAAACAGTTAAATGAATAATGTGTTATTGTGCTGAGCTCAGAGGGTAGGGCTTGAAGCACTCTGAAGTTTAGGAAAGCCCACAAGCAAAATGCATGAATAGATATATAATCATGAGCTCCCAAAATAGCTTATTCTGTACTTCTTATTCAGATATATACTTAAAATCACAGTCTTTACAACTGCTATTTGCAAACATCTATGCACTGAACTCCAGTACTCCTTTTGATACTGAATCACACTGTTCATCAGTATCCACTGTGAGTGAGGTTATTGCTCATCCTGAGCAGAAATGAAAAGATTAATCCATATGGCCCACAGGCAAAACCAGGTGTATTTTGAAATTCTGCTGATTCTATAAATCAGTTTAACACAGTTTCAAAACCGTTTTGCCACAGTCCAACACATTTGAAGCAGTGCTTTAGCCAAGGCTTTGTACAGCGCAACTATTTATTGTAATAGTCTGAATCTTGACAGGATTTCTCACCTATGTTCATCTAACACTATTAGAAGTTCTACCACAAAATGCTCTACAAAGGACTCACATTTTTACATCTGACTCTTAAGGTCACAGAATCAAAGACTTCACTGTGTACTTCAGTGAGAAGAAATAACAAAAATATCTAGCTGCGATTCAATAAAAAAGCAAAAAAAAATGAGCTTTTAAACTGAAATGAAAAAAAAACCTTGGTAAAATGTTAATGTACTGATGACTGAGGGATATCACTCACTAATAAGCAAATGGAAAGCTTCCAAAATGGTGACTGTGTTGAGAAGATGATGTTCTCATTTACAAGCATTCTGGCCTCTGTTCCTTTTTAATAGATGCAGCAGTTACAAAAACAAGATTACAGAGGCCCCATGTAGACCCTGTGGCATCTGGTTAAGTGGCCCACAATCTGTCTTTTTTTTTTTTTTTTTTAAGACCTGCATCAAAGATGTGCCCTATTTATCTCTCTGCATTTGCTATGCAAGTGACCAGACTTACCATTTAAAAATTTGACTGGATATGTGTCAAATTCCACCTGGAGAAATCCTTTCTCCTCCTGTAGGGACATGTTAAATGTATCTCTGGCTTTAAATCTTTCTCATCAGTTTTTGCAAAACAACTTTCATTTCAAAGGGTTGTAAATGTACTGTAGCAGTCATACGGCTGTCGCATTTTTATTTCCCTGCCTGTCACTCAGTCACTGATGCATTAAAAGGATACCAAAAAAAACCCAAACCAAAACCCAGAGGAAACTCTATAACATGAAAATACTGCCATCCTAAAGGACTGGGAATTCTTGGTTTTTTTTCCTTTTCACGGTAACCAAGCATCTACAGGAGAAACTCTTCTTTCCATTGTTCCTACTTCAGAGAAAAGTAACAATCCATTTGATGGGAAAGGATATGTTTCACAGCTGACTGCATAAAAATAAGAACATTAATCGGGAAAAACAAAACCAATTCATCTGAAAACACAGTGCAAAAGGAGCTTAAAATGTGTAGTATTGATATAGGTCTAAAAAATACGTCCGTATCTCCTTCATTATATGTGTTTTCTTGGAAAATGACCATCTAGGTGATTAAGCAATAGGACTTAGTTGTAGCCTTTCAGCACAGCTATAACAAAAAAGTAGACTACAGTCTCTATTAAAAGGAAATAGATATTGATGTAGGAATACCTGATAATAATGAGACTCTTTTCAGTGGGAGCTGAAGTAGGCCATTTCTATGGTTCAGCTGAAATCTTTAATTTACCTTATAAGATAGATGCTTCTCGAAAGAAAAGTAAGGAATACATTTGAGTATCACATACCTGCTAATGACATTGGAAGCTGTTAGTTTTTTATAGTTCAGCTTAAAAGAGCAAACAGAAAAGTAAAAATGTCATAAAAATATTCAAAGAAACATAGCCAACTCATAAAATAGATTTAAGACTTGCTTTTTTTTTGCATGACATTAACTTATTCTTTCATCAGGGAATAACTGCTCAATAAGGGCATCTCAAAACAGAGGTAATCCAGGCAAAAGACAGAGACAGTGTTGTGGTAGTTTCACTCATCTCTTTATTATTACTACTGACAGGTAACTGAATTTCTCCTTTGCCTGAAGCCATGCCACCTGAGGTTCTAATCTTGTCAGATTTTATGTGCTAAGCATGGTTGAGAGAGCTCTAAGGAATAACAGGTACTGCAGGAAACGGTTATTCTTCCTCTTGACTAGTGACACTTGCCAGTGCAATACACTTCTCATGCAGCTTTCCCTCCCCGTGACTTAATACTTCCAATGGTACTACAGTAATAAGGTATATAATAACTTCTGTGATATGATCCAGGAGACAGGCTAGAAGACTTAAAATCAAAAAAAAACAGCTTCTCTCACAATTTTGCCCAATCTGCCTGATTGGAGACATATCAGGAAAGGACAAATCAGAAGGGTCATAATGGGTCCCATTATGCACTTGTTCAACTCGCTACAACATGTTGCATAACTGGATGATACATACACTCTGTAAAGAGAAGATTCTGATAGCAATCCATTCTTTCATTTTGTACACCTTGTAATGAATTTACATACCAATAGAGACTTCCTGTACTAGGATCAAATTAGTCAGAATATTGACAAAAATGACCAATCGCTTCATAAAGTGAACTCCAGCTTTGGGCAAAGGGAAAGAAGTTGAATAGCTGCAGTATTATTTTGCTGCATTGCTATGATGGATATTAGAAAAGAGACTTTTAATGATATCAATGCTTTTCCAGTGTGGCAAACAGTGATGATGTCTGTTTATGTTTTAAGGGTGTGATTATATCTGACAAGCAGACAAGTTCTCAGAAACCTTGGTCTGAAGCCAAGGGAAGAAATATGAGGTATTCATTTCTTGGACTGGGATTTTTTCTGGAGTCATTAACTGTGATTTTTCTTTCCCCTCATCTTTTTTTTGTGTGTGTGTTCCCTATTTTTCCTCCATCATTGTTTTGTCTGCCATAAATTTTATCAGGTCCTAGAGTCTTTCAAAAATACAGTATTACCTGAGAAATGCAACAAATTAATTGCAAGACTGCCATGAATCCTACTTTGGATTTCCATTTAAGCTTAACACGAGGTTTAGGTTTTACCAGTGAATTACAAGGCATCTGAGAAATGCTCACGTGTTTTTTTTTCACTAGCTTTGCCTTCAGATCAATAAACTCAGTCAGAAAAGTTGTTATAAACAATTAGGAGGTATTTTAAACACCACACTTTTTCTTGCAACTATTATCTATACTCAGACATGCCCCACTAGCCCAGCTTCTTGGTTTTACTAGTGCCTTTGTAAATCTAAAGTGCAGTGAAGCCAAACCCCAGTTCTACTGATGGAAATGAAAAGTGACCCTGATCCCCCAGTTAACTGTATTTTCTCTGTCTTGAGTAGCCCTTGTATTTTTACGTCATTTCCTTAAAGCTGATGAATCTCACATAATTCAGGAAGTTGGGAAAATTTTACCAAACTAGTTTTATATTTCTTCTCCATTCATAGATGTTATTCATTTGATCATCCTTACCCTGTATCTACCAGTGTCTCAGAAACACTTTGTCAGTTAGCTAAGATACCTTCATTCTTCGCTTTTCTGAGCTGTCATTTTGGTTAAGTGGTTGATTGACTCAAGCAATGTGCTATGTCATTTTGTTACTTATGTTGTATTATTTGACTTCCTATATTCATTATTCTAATAATTAATGAAAAAATATGAATTAAAAAGAAGGTGATTCGAAAATTTACAAGGTTTCTTCAAAGCATACAAAATGTAAAGAATGTGTGAGTATATGACATACCTTTTTTAGATTTGAGGCATAGAATCCCTGTCATAGTCTAACGAAAGTGACAGTCTTGGCACCCCAAAGTCATTACCAAGTCAAAACAATAAATATTGCAATGTATGACTCAAGCAGGAGCCAGCAAAGAGTATATAAATTCCACAGCTGCATAACTTGTGCCAAGGTGGAGGTGTTGAATGAAAAGCAAAGTTCTGCATGTGAGGAGACTCACCACAGGATTTGAAATGCTTTGCATAAGATTACAAGAATATTCAACCTTGGTAACTTGCTGATAGAGCTGGACAGTTAGGAGTCAAAGGTTGGATGACAACAATATTTATGAAACTAACATTGATTAAGACAAGATTGAAATAAAATTGCCTGGGGGAAAAAAAAAAAAAAGAAGAAAAAGGACAGGATCTAAAGATGAGCCTGCTTTCCCAGACTAGGATCCTCTCTAAGAGGAAAACTTGTATAAGAACTGAGTCCCTAGAAGAGCTCCTGAAAGATTTATGAAACAGACAACAAAAAGGCAGAGAAGCTTTTCTTTCTGTACTTGTGGGAGAGGTAAATATTCATAGATACCTATTACCTTTTGCCTTATTTTTTTTTAACATTAGGAAATAAGTTATCTGCATTGAACTTTTAAAAAGAACCTTTGCTTATTTTTATAGAATGAAATCTGCGTTAAAAGTGACGTAAGTGCAAGTGGCAAAAGTGTCACACCGGAGCTGTGACACTCCTTGGAAATGGGGAGCTGAAAATACTCAGTATTACAGTACTCAGTACCATAAAACATTGTTTTTACTCACGTGTCTTCAGGTGACAGATTAAATCCCATAATCCCATTGTGACTGGTTTCTGCCATACCTCTACTCCTTTTCCCATCTTTCTGTCAAACACTGTCAAATATTCAGGGCTTGAGAAAAATTGACTGTTAATGAAGAATACTGTAATGAAGTAACTCAGTAAACAGTAAGTAAATCTTATTTTATTTAGCCATGCACAATTCCTTTAACAGGGTTACTTCCAAACAGCGAACTGCTCTTTGAAATGCGGAATCTTGACTTTGCTGTTATTGCCTGGGGGTAAATCTGCACAATGTATTAACTGATTATAAAAATTTAAAAGGGAAGGGAAGTGTGGGTACAAAGCAAAATTCTTTGCTTCCTAGCTCATCTTGTCCCTCCATAAAGCCTAGCACTGCCCCCGTGGTTGAAGCACATCTTTCCAAGGAAGGAACCTTGTTCTGCAAAAAAAAAAAAAAAAAAGTAGATGATTATGTAACAGTGCCACCTGGTGCTACCTGCCAAAACGAAAGCTTTAACCTGGAATGAAAAATTCCTGCCAAAGACACAATAGAATCAAGCTATTTTATGGCAGTAAGTATATAATAATATGGTGTTTCAGCCCTTGTACTTCACTGTAGCTGTCTTTTCCATTTTGTTTTCACTATGATTCAGATTGAGATTGTGTTTAATTGTAATTCATTCTGAAAGAGAATTGCTAGTAGGTTGTACCAAAAACATGCAGTAAAATCTTTGAAATTGTGTAAATTATAGAAATTTTGTAAATTATAGACAGTGATATTAAACCAAAAAAGAAGTTTTTCTTATTATTAATATCTTCATTACAGACTCTAATATCTAGCCACCTATTCAAAAGTACATAAATGTTTGTGTGTTACTGAAACGAAGGTACTGACAAAGTGTTTCAGAGAGAAAGCACGTTGTGAACAAGTTCAGAAAAAGTTTAGTATTGGCTGAAAACTGAGACTTTAGCTAATTATCATACTCTAGTACCTTTAGAATAAGTAATCCCAAGTCAGGAAATAGCTAAACAGTGTGGCATAATAAAAATATTTCTTTATAAAACATGTTTTTTGCTTAATTTCCTCTTGCAAAGATGATTTCCTTCTCAAGTCAGTCACCCCGAAATTATTTTTAATTTACATATTCATTACATATATAAAGATACACATACATACACACAAAATATATGCAAAAAATGATCATTAGCCATTAAAAAGTTATTAAAACTCCTATTAACTCCACAACCCTCTTGACTTCACATGGAAGCATCATCTGAATCACAAGAGATTTTCTTGTTTTCAACTTTCGCTGTAATATGAAGCACAGAAATACTTCATTCCAGGCACCAGATGGGCTGGTAAGTTTGTTCTACTGTCTTGCCACCAGCTTGCAGACACAACAGACTACAGATAACTGTCACTAAAATGAAAATACTTATTGGCTTTCAAATGATTGTACTAAATCTGTTGCTGCAGTATGTTTCTGTTTGTCCATAATTGCACTGAACCTTTCGTTCTTGTAATTGCAGAAGCTTGAAAGGATACCATAATAGGGTTATCCTGGGCCCTGAGTTTGTGCTCTGCTGTCTTTGTTTGTACAATGTTTGTCTTGCATGGCATCAGCCTGAAGTGAACAGTGTTCATTAAAAATAGCAAACACGACAAATTGACTTTAAAATAAAAGTTCTTCACAAAGGTATCCCAGCAACTTCGACATCCTTAAGGCTGGGCTTTTGCTTAACTTCTGTTACAATTTGCCCATGCACTCACTGTGTTGATTTGCACTTTTTGAAGACAGTCACCATTTTCCCACCTATGGTGGGAAGTCTCACTTTTGTCCTCATACAGAAGGAGAGTCAAATTGACATCTGATGTTGAAAAAGCATCCACAAATGGCAGATGGGGAGGTTCAGCTGCTGACATAAGTGCTAAGAGTCAAATTATCCAAATTTGATCACTCCATGTCTACTATTTCCTACCCCCAAACCTAAAACTGATGAAACAGATTAGAAAGTCACCATTCTTCAAAGAAATCGATGGCCCATATTCCTAAATTTGCATTTTCGAGCTGAGGGAAGATAGTGATCTTTATCTCCATCCAAACTGGATTCTCCATTTTTGTTCACTGGGACTTAAAGCCAGGAATTGTGTCACTGCCTGACACTGATTGTGTGTTCTTAACTCCCTCTGGATTTATAATGGCTCAACATCCAAGTATTTTCTTTTCACTTGAAATTTTATTCTTTGTTTAATTTATTTTTGGTGTGTCCCAAGTTTTCCTTACTTCCATAAACAACTTTTTGGTTTAGGATTTTTTCCCCTTTTTGAATAAATTCTGGAAAATCATATTTAATTTAAAAACAGCATTAGGAATTACAAGTCACATTTCTTTTATGTGGTTATTAAAGTGGACTAGTCCTAAGGCTGAAAATTTAGGGTAAGAGAGAAAAATAAAAGACAAGGTTGAAAAATGGGTTATTATTCAGGAATCACAGACCTCTAAGGGCTAATCATTGACTGCTTTTATTATGCAAAACGGCATCTGGTGTTCAGCTTCCACAGTTGGAAAAAGTGTTGTCTAATGAACCTGCTATTCTACATTTGCTTTCTACTTTTAATATCCTGTTAAACACACTGATGGTTTATCTGCAGGAATCAGAGTTTTAAAAGGAATTAAATGAATCCATCCAAAGGTGCAGAAATGTAAATCCAGTTATTAGTTAGGTCATTTGACAGCATTAGAATACCCATTAGTTTGCTTTTTTTAGGAAGAGCAAGAGATGCACAGATGTGAAAGGGGAGAAGTGTCACAGTTTTGACTTACTTTCAGTCTTTGCAACATGGCCTGTGGTGCTTTGTACTCAGAAAGGCAAGGAAATCCAATCTCATGGGGAAAGCCTAATTAAAGACAAAGACTGTAATGTAATTTTACATCAGTGGGAGGGTTTTTTTTTTAGGAGACCTGTCATATCCGTTAGAGCTGTTACAGGGGAGACAGGTAGTGACATTGGTTGTGGATTATATCATTCAATAACTCCAATTAAGAGCTAACATATTTATAATGATTCTGCCCTCCTCCTCCCCTTCTCCTGCCGTACAAGTCATTGGAGAGCAGTGGTGAGAGCAAGGTAGGTCTTTTATGTAGGGCAGTAGTGACATAAACTCTGTATGAGACACGTGAGACAGGGTCAAGAATTGGAAGGGATATGGTCTGGGATGTCATGGTTTGCTTAGCCAAGCACAAATACAGGCTGAGCAGAGAACAGATTGAGAGCAGCTCTGACAAGAAAGACTGGAGAGTGCTGGTGAATGAGAGGCTGGACATGAGTCAGCAATGTGCACTTGTAGCCCAGAGAGCCAAATGTGTCCTGGGCTGCATCAGAAGAGGTATGATCAGCAGGTCGAGGGAGGTGATTCTACCCCTCTACTCTACTCTTATGAGATCCCACCTGAAGTACTGCATCCATCTCTGGGACCCCAACATAAGAAGGATGTGGACCTCCTGGAGAGAATCCAGAGGAGGCCACCAAGATGATCACGGTAGGGCTTAAGCACCTCTCCTATGAGAACAGGCTGAGAGAGCTGGAGTTGTTCAGCCCAGAGAAGAGGAGGCTCTGGATTGGCCTTATACCAGGCTGCCAGTACCTGAAGAAGGGCTACAGAAAGTTGGAGAAGGACTTTTTATAAGGGCATGTATTGGTAGGAGAGAGGGAAATGGCTTTAAACAAAAAGAGTGTAGATTTAGATAGGTATTAGGAAGAAATTCTTCACTGTGAGGGTGGTGAGGCACTGGAACAAGTTGCCCAGAGAAGTTGTGGGTGCCTCATAACTGGAAATGTTCAAGGCCAGGTTGGATGGGGCTTTGAGCAACTTGATCTAGTCAAAAGTGTCCATACCCACAGCAAGTGAGTTGAAACTTGATTATCTGTAAGGTCCCTTCCAACTCAAGTCATTCTACGATTCTATGGCTCTATGCTACATGTTTGAGTCAAAAGTATCCAGACCATAAGGAAATATGGGTATGTCTCCAGCCTGTACTTACTTGTCTGTAAATGAAACAGCTCTCAGGAAATATCTCACAGAACAGTAAGAGACATGCCATGAAAATGCCGTCAGGCTTCAATACTGCACTGTGAAGGCAATAGGCCTGTGGCTCACTCCAGGAACCATCCTGTAAAGCAAGTACATGATTATTTACTGGCATGGTATGGGTTTCAAGCAAACAAAAAACCCAAAAGATACAATGCACAACTTGAGTTCTGCAAGTTACAGGATGCAGGGGAGCAAAGCATCACTTCCTCTCCCCATTGACCAGTTTACATAATCACCTAGACATAGGGCTTGAACTCTCAGTGGGACTTATCTGACCAAGCATAGCCACCTAAATGTACTCATCTAAGGGTCAACTGGTTATTTTAATGGGGCCCTCCTACCAGGTGACTCAAATAGGTCAGTTCAATCCCCTTTTAAAAGTGTTTATATCTCTCAGTTGACTACAAAGGAAGTCTCAAGTGACTAGTTCAGATGTAGATGTCTACACTGAAGATGTCTAAAGTTAATGAGATGAATCTCAGCTATAAGTGTCCTACCCAAAGTTAATGAGATGAATCTCAGCCATAAGTGTCCTACCCAATGGGGAACAGAAAAAGAGTTTGGAGACATCTTACTAAAATATACAAATGAAAATGTTGTTCACTTACAGCACCAATTCCAAGTACTCTCAGAAGCGAGAATGTAAAGATCTGGCAGAGAAATAGTTTAACTGCCCTTAAAAAGCGCTGATAGGTTGACAGTACTGTTGCTACTCTTGTAGCACTGTTGCTGCTCCTGTAGCACTGCTGATACATGTACAGCACTACTCATGGAGATGGGATTAGGTTTAGGGAAAACTAAGTGCCATTCTGACAGTCCTGGTAATCTCACCTGGTGGGTTTAGATATAATGCATTGTAAAAGAGGTTCTCACATTAGGTAAAATGATCAGCATGCACTATGAACCTAGCAATATGAACCTAGTAAAATTCATTTTTCCATTTACTTCTTTCTAATTCTACTTCTTCAAAATAGAAGAGCTAAGACATACTAGCCACAATGATTTCTGGGAACTTAGCTTCATATTAGATCAACTGCTATTGCTTCAAAATTGTCTATACACTTGTGTTTTATTTATTTATTTATTTGTTGGCCAACAGTCCTTTTATTCTTAATTGAAGTTTTTATTTCATTTCCCCCATTTTTCATTTTCATAGTAAATTGAGAAGATGGGAGATTTGTTATAAATCATTTTGTTCTTTGTGGAAACCAGGTTAAAGTTATATCCCTTTCTTTGAAATATATCATAAAAGACAATTCATTTACTGATGAGGCATGAATGTATCTAATGACATACTGTGTAGGGTGATTTGTTTTAATTGTCACAGTGGGACCTGCTATTACACAGTAGTAGAATGGGTCACTGCGTTATAAAATTAAAGCTGATGCAAGGCATTCATTTCTAGCTTATTTGTAAATTCACATATTTGGGATAAAAATATCCTGAATATAGAGACAGCGTATGGCAACATGCACAGCAGTGGCAAATGTCTCTTAATAATAAACAGCTGTGTGAGGTCAGATGTTAAGGAAATTCAGGGGAGTGGCACACTGGGATTTTGTCATATGTGCATTAGCCCAAATGAAGTCAAGGGAAAAGTATCTGAGGGTAGGAATAATTTCTATTACCAGAGGTTACTCTTCAAGGGCAATTAAATGTGCTGGCTCATATTCATGTTGCTGTGCCACAGCATGTGAAAAATAAGCCAAAACCTGTTTTGAATAGAAAGCATTGCAATAAATTTGCTGAATTTCCAAAGTTTAAAAATTAATAGGTGATTACTGGATTAGTGACAAAAGACGGCTTTTCTGGTTGGTTTTGGGTTTGGGGGGTTTTTTTGTGTTTACAGAATCACAGAATAGACCAGGTTGGAAAAGACCTCCGAGATCATCAAGTCCAACCTATGACCTATGGCACTAAGTGTCATGTCCAGCCTTTCCTTAAACACGTCCAGGGACAGTGAATCCACCACCTCCCTCTGCAACCCATTCCAATATCTAATCACCCTTTCTGTGAAGAACTTCTTCTTAATGTGTAACCTAAACCACCCCTGGCACAGCTTGACTGTATCCTCTTGTCCTATTGCTGGTTGCTTGGGAGAAGAGACCAACGCCCACCTGGCTACAACCTCCTTTCAGGGAGTTGTAGAGAGCCATAAAGACACCCCTGAGCCTCTCCCTCTCCAGATAAACAAACCAGCTCCTTCAGCCACACTTCACAGGACTTGTGCTCCAGAGCTTTCACTAACCTCATTGCCCTTCTTTGGACACACTCAAGCACTTCAATATCCTTCCTAAATTGAGGGCCCAGAACTGAACACAGTACTTGAGGTGTGGGCTCACCAGTGCCAGGTACAGGGGAAGAATCACTTTCCTGGTTCTGCTGGCCACACTGTTCCTGATACAGAGCCAGGACGCCACTGGCCTTTTTGGCCACCTGGGCACACACTACTGTGTCATGTTCATCCTGCTTGTCAATCAGTATCCCCAGGTCTTTTCTGCCTGGCCTCTGTCCAGTCATTCTGTCCTCACCTGTGGTGCTCCATCGGATTTCTGTGACCAAAGTGCAGGACCCAGCATTTGGTCTTGTTGAACCCCATATCGCTGGATTTGGCCCATCTCTCCAGCCTGTCCAGGTCTCTCTGCAGAGCCCTCCTACCCTCAAACAGATCAACACTCTCCCCCAACTCCACCAATCACCTGAAAATTTGCTAATGGTAGACTCAATCCCCTCATCCATATCATCAATAAGGACATTAAACAGTACTGGGCCCAACACTGATCCCTGGTGGCACCACTAGTGACCGGTCACCAACTGGATGCAGCACCATTCACCAGGACTCTCTGGGTCTGGCCATCAACCAGTTCTTAACCCAGCAGAGATTACCCCTGTCCAAGCCATGGGCTGCCAGCTTTTCCAAGAATATGCTACGGGAGATGTCACAGGCTTTGCTGTGATCCATGTAGACCACATCCACAGCCTTCCCCTCATCCACCAGCTGGGTCACATGGTCATAAAAGGAGATCAGGTTGGTCAGGCAGGACCTGCCCCTCCTAAATCCATGCTGGCTGGGTCTGATCTCCCGGCCATCCCAGTTATTGTTCCGTAACCTTGCCAGGCACCAAGGTCGGGCTGACAGGCCTATAGTTCCCTGGATTCTCATTCTGACCCTTCTTATGGATGAGTGTCACAATGGCCAACTTCCAGTCATCTGGGTCAAACCCAGTTAGCCAGGACTGATGAAGTGTTGGGTGCTTGTGACTGTCATTTCTTCTTTGTGATTTGCTATAACATTCTGCACCCAAAAGTACTTCAGAAGCACATTGTTCATATATTCATCTACTGGGCCTTACTTTGACTGACAGGACTTTATTCATTTGAGAATCTCTATTCAGTTTGCACAAAAATGAAAATAGGAACCTCACAGCTCAGTATCTCACATAGTATTATCAGTTCCTGTAAATATCACACAGGAAGATTGTTATAGGCAGTGCTCAAAATTAGTGAGGACACTGATTTAATTTAAATCCTTTGACTGACCTCAGAGAGCCAGATCCTTTGTCTATTTATCCAAATTCAGTCATTTTTTAAATGAATCATGGCACAAGACATTGGAAAAAGCTACCCTCGGAGTTCATTTTAATTAGTGTCTACTAAAATACATTGTGTTATTTATGTCCCTCCCACAAAAATAACTTTGTTCAGCAGCTAAAATACTGTAATGGCAAGTAAACTGAATTCTTGAATGGACTCTCCACTTTCTAGAATGGGAATCTTGATTTAAGTGGCATCATAACTCAGATACCGTAAGACAGTGGTTATGCTCTGTCTTTTGTAAGAGCTCACTGTTCTTAAATCCTATACTGAGACTGCTAAAACACCAGGAATAATTCAACTTCTGATATTAAGTGAGATGCAGGAACTACCGAAAAAAAATAAAGGCCTTTCCAGAACTATTTTTTTCCCACTTTTTAAAAAACTCTGGGGAAGAAATAAGTTAAGCTGGGCTGAGAAATGCAGATGTAACTGCCTTCTGTGTTATACCCACGATAAATTGTAGTCCATCATATAGTCCACCAGCATCATTCTGAGACTGAAAATAACAAGAGTGAGGCCCCTCAGTTTAGGAAGGATATTCAGGTGCTGGAGCAGGTCCAGAGAAGAGCAACAAGGCTGGTGAAGGGACTCGAGCACAAGTCCTATGAGGAGAGGCTGGGATAGCTGGGGTTGGTCAGCCCTGGAGAAGAGGAGGCTCAGGGGAGACCTCATCACTCTCTACAACTCCCTGAAAGGAGGTTGCAGCCAGGTGGGTCTCTTCTCCCAGGCAACCAGCAGTAGGACAAGAGGGCACAGGTCATAAGCTGTGCCAGGGGAGGTTTATGTTAAATATTAGGAAGAAATTTTTTGTGGAGAGAGTAATCAGACATTGGAATGGGCTGCCCAGGGAGGTGGTGGATTCACCATCCCTGGAGGATTTTAAGATGAGACTGGATATGGCACTTAGTGCCATAGTCTAGTAACCAGGGCAGTGTTGGATCAAGGGTTGGACTTGATGATCTGAGGTCTTTTCCAACCCGGTTGATTCTATGATTCTATGATTCTATGATTCTATGTGTGCTATTAGATGGTGGTTTTCTACAAGTCACCATGAATTTTTCCAAAACTGGTCATAGAAAATTTGGCATCACATTTAACTATTAATTTGGTATTTTCTTTATTTTACATGTTACATATGCTGCTGAAGCAGCATTTAAAGCCAGCATTTAAAATTTGTTGAAAACACAAAGGTATAACTTTAAAGCTTTTAATGGCAATATAAGCATCACTCTGTTCTACAAGGTATGCTATTATCTCAGTCTGCAGAAGAGTGGAAGAATAGGGCTAGAGTTGTGTAGCCAAAAGCAAGATGTTAAGAAAGAAAAAATCAAATTAACAACTTGCCCATTTTTAGAATTTCTTAATCAATATGTACAGTGCAAGTACTAGCAAGAGAATAGTTACTGTGTCAACATTTATCCATTTACATATTACCCTAATTTTATTCAGGTAATTTTGCTATATATCAACTTGTACACTGTATCATTAAGGCAAAAAGTCTGAAATCTTTATTCACGTGCAAAATATTGCCAAATCTCAGAGTAGGTCTGTATGCTTACATAGACATATCCATAAAACCTGTATTTATAAGCAAACATGCTTATCCAGGGAACCACAATACTGATGATGGTTCAGACCTAGCTCAAAGCCTTTCTACTCATGATTCTTGCTTTCCTCTTTTTCTATGTCCTGTAGTAATCAGGACTGTACTACCCTGGTGTGGCTTCACATCCAGCAAAGCTGACTGCTGAAGAAGAGTCTCCAATGCCAGGGTTTGGTAGCAACACTATGCAATCCAATGTCCACAAGCATTCCTATCTCCTGGAGTAAAGAACTGATTTTTTTATGACTGATTCTTAGAAAAGAATTTTTTATTGATGTGAAACACTCAAAGTTTTCTTCTCTTATGGCACCTGTTAAATGGCAATGCTATGTTAGTGGCAACAACCAAAATTCTCATGAAAATAGTTTCATATTAGCATAGTGCACTATTGGGCTCAGTCTATGAAGCTGACACTTCAGTCCTATATTTCCCACTTTTCTTTCTCATTTATCATTACTTCATTATGATAAATCATCTAGTCATACAACCAGATGTGAGAAAGATCTATGTGTTCATTAGTGCAGAAAAATTTTTCTTCCTTTCGTCCACCTAGCTTTAAATAGGCTTTAAAATGAGATTCTGTCCATGTATTTTGAGAGCTACAAAACATTACTGACTTCTCAGTTTCACTCTTTTAATCTTGGCAGGGGTTTCTTAGTATTCCAAATACTTTACAAGTGGTCTGTCCTCTTCCACATGGCATTTAATGTGTGAGAAGTGAGATCTATTCTTTTTCTCGTGTTTTAATCAGGGTGAACCTGTAGAACAGCTGTGATTTCCCAAATCTGAAAATATATGGCAAAAATTTTCTTCTCTGCTATCCTGCATTTCAGTCTTGTCTGATTTCGTTACTAAATTAATACAAATTTAGATTTTTTAAATTCTTATTGTGTTCACTTATTGTCCTGTTGACTTCTGCTATCTTTTTTTCTCTGCAAGTTTCTCTGCATTAGCTAATCTTTGAAAGTATTATTGCCTCTTCTAACATTTGGTGTTTCACTTTGCTTTCTCAGTTTTCTGCAACAGACTGTAGAAAATTAAAGGAGAGAAACCACCTGTGATGACAACTATCTAGGAGCTGCAGATAGAAATACTTCCCTTTCTCATTTTGAATGAACTACATATTTCTGCCCATTTTATAGGTACCTGACAGCATGTCTGTTTTCTTTGCAAGCCTGGTTACCTAACAGGTCAATGTATTATTGCCCTTAATTAAGTTTGCTATGTGAAATTGTTCATTGCACTGATATCTTTGCAGCCTCTCTCTGTTGCCTTTCCTCAGTTTCACTCATGTTTTCTGGAAAAAGAAAAAATAAAGGAGATTATTAGGTTTAGATACTGACTGTATCATCTTCATACCCATAGAACGAAAACTACTTTTCAGATTGCATTAAATTATTGCTTTATTGGCAATGCCTCAAGTAAACCTTTAGCTTTTGTTTCAGACTGTTGTACAAGCAAAAATAGTTTCAGAGTAAAGCAAAATGGTGACAATGAAACAAGTCGACATGGTTTTCTCTTAAAATATTGATGTCAGATTTCTGGCTTATCAAGGCCGGGGCAGTCTATGGAACCTTTTACAAACTTGTTTTAGGTACATATATGAAAATGTTATCATAAATGTTCAAATACCAGAACTGATTACATATGTTGCAGTTAGTGGTACAAACCAGGCACATGCAAAACAGTATTTAGGTGAACTGCTCTCCAGAATATCCTGTAGGTCTCTGTGGACAATAAGGGAAGCTCAAAGGTAGAATTTTACAGAACAAATATCTCAAATCAGATTAGATACTTCTCATTGTAAAAAGCCATGTGCCTCCGTGCTTTTCAAGTTAGTGTTGAATTCTCTGCTGTTGGTTCATCCTAAAGGATTTTACACCAATCAACTCTTCAAAATTGTGTGGCAAGATTTTCTGCAGCCTACTGTGCTCTGAAGGAGGTGTTAACTTCTGCTTCAGTTCAATATGATCCATTACAAATGCTCCAAAGCATAAACATGGAAGGCTTCCTCCCTCCACCCCTCTAAAGTACAGTTTGTATGGCAAAAGCCTTACCATTTTAATAAAATAGTGAACAAAGATGACATGTTTACTACAGAAGTCTCAAGACTGGCAACTGTAAGATAATCAACATATAGCTTGTTCAAGTCTTCCCTCTGAAATAACCTCTGGAAGGCTTGATGGAGACTTCTTGATAAGAATTCTCTGTCCTAGCAGTGCTCACTTCATTTTCAGTAACATTCTCTCATCCTTTTCAAAAACTAGATTAACTCCATTCAGAAAATAATAAGCCATTAATTTTGCTGTCAACAGCAGTGCAGGTAATTGTTAGTTTTATACCTCCTTCACAGAACCATATGATTAAAATTTGTCTGCAGAAGATTCATGTAAACTAAATGTAGATGAGATATAAGTAATTTTGGGCTGACAAAGTTTTCCGAGGAATTAATTTAAACCATTACTTCAAATTGAATTTAATGATTATGAGGTGATTGACTGACACAAATTAATAACTTAATAAACTTCTTACTCATGACACTGAGTTAGTTATCACTTACCTTTCCCAGATCACAAGTTCCTTCATCCTTAATCCTTTCTCACTATCCAGGTTTGAAACAAATTTTTAAAATTCCTGCCTTAAGGCTTTTTAAAATATAAAAACTCTAAAAGAAGATTGATAGCATAGATGATTCTTCAGTGCTAAAATACCCTGTCTTTTCTTCTTGCCTTACACCTTTGGAGCTTTTCCTTATATTATAGGCCAAAAATGTTATGTTATCTTCATCAACTTTGTCCAGTGTTGCTTCCCAGGTAGCCTCACAGTCATGTGGCTCTATCCTCAATCAGAGGTTCTGAGCACTGGGTTATTTTTCACAAAAGAAACCTGCCAGGAATAGTGCTAAATAGCTGGTGCAGGGGGTGTGTGGTGTGTGTGTGTGTGTAACTCCACTGCACTAACATATCTGCTGTTTAGTAAAACTTAATTTGGGGTAAGATTGAACTTGTTCAGAAGAGAGAAACCAGTTAATATCTGTGCCAATCATCTTAAATATATATTGAATATGTCAATAGAATGAACATATATTCTGAAGCATTGTAGACCATACATTATGGGTTCTTTGCTTCGGGCCCTTTCTGGCATTTAAAGTAATTGCAATAACAGATGTGCTAAGTTTATTCCCAGATGTTGTTACATTAAAAAATAATGCTAATAAGAAAGAAAGAAAGAAGGAAAGAAAGAAGGAAAGAAAATATAGTCATTGGACTTAACACCATTAGAATGAGCAGAATTTAGTCAAAATCAGCAAGCCCCAAATTCAGAAACAGGTGTTGAGTACAACATAAGCCAAAATCTCAGCCTTTAGCTGTTAAAGTGTAATTTGTAACCCTTATTGAGGCATTTGGAATGGAATTAGACTCTTTCCACCTCCACAGGTCAAAGCATTGCATAGCCAGGGTAGTAACAGGAAAAAAATTGCAAGTTTGGATTAGTTCTCTTTCCATATAGAAGGGTAGCCCTTGCTTCTTGTCTCTGTTCTTCCTGCTTTCAGCCATCTCTGGGATTTTTTTCTTTACTATAAAATGCATAAACAGCCTCTGGAGCAAATACTCCTCATGCCTCCCTTCTGTCATAGTAAGGTAATTTCTTTGATGTTGTTAGTGAATCAAGTTCCTTCTTGCATGTTCACTACCTGACTTCCTGGAATTATAAATTTCCCATTCCTTGAAAGACTTGGGCCAGATTCAACAGCAGTGGTGGAGGTTGACTGTGTAACAATCACAGCTCTACAATATCTGTGTCTGGGTCACTATCTTCAGGTGAACTTCTGCTTATAGAGATCCTTATGATCAGTGATCCTTTTAAGAATCCCATAGCCTCGACAGTTTAGCTATAAGCATTGTGTTTGATACCAGGTAGATTGTTTCAAATCAGCTATTCAAAGACACTTTGATTCTTACTGAGATCTGAAGCTGTGTGAGATTTAGGCAACAAAATGGAAGATATAACTTTTGTCTTCTATGTACAAATTATGAGGCACTAAGATATCATAAAGATAGAGGTTGCTAAAAATTTCAACATGAAGACCTTTCTAACGAACAAGTCCTGTTTCATTATTGACTTATAAAGCAATGTTTAGATTAAGTTTTATCTCAACTATCAAGGATAAATTGGGAAGCGTTAAGTCAGTCCCTTTCCCATCACCTTTCATGTTTCTGACTCTTGACTCATTTTAACAAATTGTGAAAGCTCTCCTGAAAGGTCATTCAGCATATCTTAGGATAAAATCTCTTATTTTGCAAGGTTACCTTCTCATGGGTTTTTTGACAGTCAGGAAAAGGTACCAGCCTGGAAGACAATACCAAAAATATGTAACCAAGAAATCTTTTCATTGTTGTTCAGTTCTCTTGTGTGTCCTTTGCATATCACATTGGAAGAAATGTCAGTTCTGCACATTTACTGTTAGCAGCTCTCTGTCTTTTGTTTACGTTCCTTTTCATGACTATCATTTTCACTTGTCTGTTGTAGAAATCCACTAAGTTCCCTTCTACTCTTCTTTACCAGTGCTGTGATATTTCAGTCCCTACACAGTATAACTTAGATATTTTATTTTGTTCAGTGATTTAGTGTTTCTGATTTCAAAGCAAGCACACTAAAAAACAAGTCCTTTCCTCCCTTCCTGTTTACCACTCCCCCCTCTTAAATCTATGACAACAGTCATAAAATGAAAAGAAATATAACTCCTTTTTTTTCTTTCCAAAAATATCTCAATAAAGTCAGAACAGTAGGATTTTTTTGGTTTAAACATTATAGCTCTTCACTGACATTGATTCAAAATGAAGGTTGAATTAATAATAACTTTGTACATATCCATTTTTATTTCTTCAAGGAGTTATGAAATAGTCTCTCAAACTGCACTTGAATCATAAGCCTAACTGATACTGGACACTTTCTACTATCAAATGCTTTCTACTGTGCTGCCAAGGTCCCTTCCAACCCAAACCATTCTATGATGTTATCATTCTATGATTCTGTAACTTGGAAAGGAAATAGGTTTGATGTACACTGTATGAAAGGGCTGGTTCAGAAAGCCTGAGGCCCTAGGAAAGGATTGCATAGGAAGAGGGAACATCTGGAGATGGCAGCAAAGGCAAAGGTATTTGTTTGAAAAAGGTAAATCTTTACTTGATTTAAACTAGCTTATTCATCTTCTAGAAAATTCATTCTTTATATAGAATATCACTAGCTGTGGATGTTTTTTGCCTGGACTTTAGTAAAACTGTCTCCCACTGCATTCCCTTGGAGAAACTGGCTGCTCATGGCTTGGGCAGGTGCACTGGATGCACTGGGTAAAAAAGTTGGCTGGAAGCCCAGGCCCAGAGAGTGGTGGTGAATATACTTCAATTCAGTTGATGGCCGGTCAGAAATGGTGTTCCCAGGGCTCAGTATTGGGGCCAGTCCTATTTAACATCCTCATCAATTATCTGGACAAGAGGTTTGAGTGCACTCTCAGTCAGTTTGCTGACGATACCGAGTTGGGCGGAGTGTTGAACTGTTGGAGGGTGGGAAAGCTCTGCGGAGGGACCTGGGCAGGCTGGATTGATGGGCAGAGGCCAGAGGTCTGAGGTTCAACAAGGCTAAATGCCTGGTCCTGCACTTGGGTCACAACAGACCCATGCAGCATTACAGGCTGGGTAAAGACTGACTGGAAAACTGCCCAGTGAAAAGGATCTAGAGGTTTTGGTCAACAGCTGACTGAAGATGAGCCAGCAGTGTGCCCAAGTGGCCAAGAAGGCCAGTGGTATCCTGGCCTGTATCAGCAATCAGTGTGGCCAGAAGGACTAGGGCAGTGATCATTCCTCTGTACTCAACACTGGTGAGGCTGCACCTCAAATCCTGCGTTCAGTTTTGGGCCACTCACTACGGGAAAGACATTGAGGTGCTGGAACAAGTCCAAAGAAGGGCAACAGAACTGGAGAACAGTTTGGAGCACAAATCCTATGTGGAGCATCTGAGAGAGCTGGGGTTGTTTAGCCTGAAGGAGGCTCAAAGGAGACATTATTGCTCTCTACAGCTACCTTCCCTTACGTTTGAATTTCTGAAGGGAAACAGTTACAGTATTTGGGCCCTTCCCAATTTACTATCATAACTCCACATAAAAAGGTCATCTATTAAACTTCATTGTTTTGTATGAAGAACTCACTATTACTAAGTTGGACTCAGATCAGGTATTTCTTACTCCCACTGATTATTTTGGTCAATTTGTTTAACACTTTTCCTTTGTAAAATGACACTTGACAGAATTATTTGATTTCAGGTTCTGGAAATATGTTTCATCTCCTTTTTTCGAATACTGATTGTTTGTAATAAATTTGGGGGGGGGTTGCCAGAATAAATATTTCTTTTACCTTTTTTATTGTGCAGAGAGGGAAAAAAAATTCTTCAGAGCTAGTCAAACACCTGAACAGGTCATCCATGTTGCTTCATCTCTCCATCCTTAAAAAGAGTCAAAAGTCACCTGAACAGTGACATAGGGAACCTGACCTTAAATTAGTCCTCCTTTGAGAAGGGGTTGGATATCCCAGCAAGTCAAAGGAGGTGATTCTGCCCCTCTGCTCTCAACCTGTTGAAGCAGGTCCAGAGGAGTGCCACAGAGATGATCTCTTATGAGGAAAGACGAAGAAAATTGGAATTGTTCAACCTGGAGAAGAGAAGACTTCAGGGTGACCTGATTGCGGTACCTGAAAGGGGTCCATGAGAAAGATGGGGACAGACATTTTTGTAGAGAGTGTTGCAACAGAATTGAATATAGACTAAATCTATATAACTAAATGGACTGTACTTAAAAGGCAAAGATTTTTTTAGCAGAGAGTTGTATGGCTTTTCTAAATCATTCTATAAAGGTGTACCATAGGAATCTGCTACTCCATTAAGTCCTACAGGCACAGGGGAAAAAAAAAGAAAGAGGGAAAGAAAGAAAGAGAGAAAGAGAGAAAGAAAAAGAAAGAAAGAAAGAAAAATATTTTAATATATTTTCTTCAAGAGAATGGAGGAGTTTAATCACAAGGGAAAGATTTAAGACAATATTTCTTTCTTGGTCTATTTTCTATGTTCAGTTCACTCATCTCTTTCTTTTTAAAACTTCTTAAACATTGTTTACCAAAAGAATTAGAGTTTCAAAGTGAGGAAAAGCCTGAGGGGATGACTTGTTCATGAGGGGACCAGACTATGAAAAATATGCAGCAGGTCTGGATTGCAATACAGGAGCTGTACCTGGTAATTGTTTTCATCCTCAACCTTAGCCTACAACATCAGAGAGGCTCACCAAGTGCTACATACTGCCCAAAAATGAGAATATGCATGTGGACCCAGAAAGGGACTCAGCTGACAAGTGGTCATTTATGATTATGGTACTTAAATATGTGCTTGAGATCAGATCCTGAATATTTTATTAAAAATCACACAGCTTTGCTATCATATATGACTAAACTACTTTATTACAACTACTTCTTTACAGCTCTACTCAGCAAAATGTCTTCTGGCATAGGAGATATAATGGAGATGTTAAAATAAAAAAACCAAAGAACTATGCAGTAAAAACAAAAATAAAAAATAATCCAGGTATGTATTGTCTGCTTTTTATTTCCCAAGGACGTGAAACAGCATTGTATAGATAAGACCTTTTCTCTATTTCCATCTCTATACCTTCACTTAGACTGTGGCACTAGGTATTAATTAGTAAAATCTATATATTACACCTGTAAAACAGATGTTGCTGAGCATACAAATGCAGCCACAGTAATTCACACTTTGCTACCACATTATAGGCTAGTAAATCATTACACTTTAATGCTTAAAAAAATAGCAAGATAATAACAGAAAATCTCTCAGCAGCTGTCATCGTGACAGGAAAAACATACCATCGCTAGACAGAATTAGCAATCTACTAAGTCTTAGTGCTTTGGACCGCAGCCAAAAAGCTTAGATCACCACTTTTAGCTATTCTTATCCCATGGTTTTGTTACTGTAATAATGTAGTTAATGAACCATCAATATAGGATTTAAAAAAAAAAAACCAAACAGCAAAAAAAACCCAAAAAGGCTGAAACAGCAGTGTCTGAAATCTACACACTCTCACATGGAGTCGGTTAATAATGTGACATGCAAATAGACAGAGCTAATCTAAAGAGACTGTTATTAAATTACACTTCATCCCTTGGTAGTGGGAACAGGTACATCTGAAGTCCCTATTGTGGTGAATTAAGTTTCATTTAATAAAACCTTCATTATTTCCCAATTTTATATGAAAAGAAAACTAAATAGATTGCTTCTGGGCACATCACTGAAAATAATCCCTGTTCCCTGGAAGTGATAATGCCTTGAACATGATTAACATTTTAAGGTCTGTTAAATAGCTCCCATAGCAAAGACAGAGGTTATTCTCTTGCTCTTCCAGAATCATTGATGACATTAGTACTACAGGACTATTTTGGAAAATACTGTCTTCAAGCAAACAGAATGAGTAATAAACTTGCTGATTATCAGCTAGAAAAGAATGACTACATTTTATGCCTGAAGATAGGTGGAAACCTCATCAGCCTAAGTAGATTTTGACAGAGAATTAGGTCAATTTGCAGTGAAAGTGTTATAAGCCTCCTTTGTGGTCTCTGCTATCAGAACCTACCATAAATATTCTTGTTGTTTCAGTAAGCTTCTGCCTTTTCTTCCTATTGGTCTTCTTCAGGGTTCCATCAATTTTACTCTTTTCCTTGATTGAAATAATAATGACTTAATAATTTTCTCCATGTTTAAAATTACTATCTATTTATACACAGAAATACACATACAAAGAAAGGAGGAGAGAGAGAATTTTACGTATTCTTCCTTTCAATACTGGAATTTAGTCATTGAGGGTGAAATAAAAGGATGATTAAGTTATTCAAAGCAGTATAATACAAATCTGTGGAGCAATGCAGGGAATGCTGGTAAATTACAATTCTAAGAGCAGAAAGATGTAATACCAAGCTTGATATTTAGTAAAAACACCACAGCTAATTTTTTCTTTTTTTTTTTAATCAAAGTATATATCATTTTAAGAAAAAAAGAATCCTGTAATGTATGGCCATTATGCATCAAGGTCCTGAGTGTCCTCATACTTGCCTTCCAGCTTCTGAAGCAACTTAACTCTAATTAGTTATCCAGTGCAGAATGACATGCACAGATAGCAAGATAAAGCAGCTAAAATTACACACTCTCGATATCTTTTGATGTTCATGAGTACTACTAATTAGACCAATTGCTGGGGACTCTTTTTAAGCACTGGACAACGTTTTGAGATACCACAAAGGGTCTTATTTGCAGAAGAACTTGTGGGCCAGAAGCTGGTAGTTAGGTCTCATGTTAGGGAAAAGAACAGATTTCAAAAGTTACATGAAAGCAGTTTCTCCAGCATTTCTGTCACAAATGTTGTGACAGAAGTGATAAATCCCCTTAAACAAAACTTGTGCCCATTAGGCTGAAGTAAAAGGAAAACAAAAACTATTGAGTTGCATTCATTTGACGACTCATTTCTGAATTGCCATCCATTGTACTTTTTCAGTGGTGAAATCCATGCTGATATCTGTGAATGTATCAGAATTGCCTAAAATATAGCAATAACAGTGTGAGGACAAAGTAGAATTTTTTTCTGAAAAAAGCATTATCTTACTCAGAAACTTTCCTTAGAGCTTGACACAGGGTATTTCTATATAAGGTATTAGTTGGCATAAGCAGGGACATCTGGAAGGGCAGCTGTAGTTCACAGTCTAAATGAAATTCTGATTTCTATAAAGTCTGAATTTAAAACGTTGGTTGTAGTTTTGATTTGGTCTATTCTACCAGACTCTACAGAGCCATCATAATTATTTTTTTCTGTTCTATGAGCTGACTATCTAACCCAGTGTGACTTTCTAGTTACACTGCTTTGATCAAAGAATGCTAGCCCAGAGATCTCCTGAGAAGATTCCCTTCCAGGCTAGATTTTTCCATGGCTCTCTATCTCAAATGCACTATTCAGGACAAATCATACAAATTTGAGTACCAGATATTAAGCAACAAAGTACATTTGGAGGGCCAGAATTATGATAAAGGTAATATTTTAAGAGAACTAGGTCCTTGCCAGGGATTGATGGAAAGACTGCAATGCTTAGTGCACCAGGTCAGTCCTAAGGTGTTATGAAAACTACAAAAGCATTTTCAATCCATATGTTTGTGTATGTTGAGTGTGGTTCATTTCACTGGAAAATATTATTATTTTACAACTTTTCATCTGCTTTATTGGTCATATTTAAATGAGTATATTCAGAAAAAAAATAGATATTAGTTCATTAATTGTGTCCCAAAGAGTGGATAAATATCTCTTATGTAATGGATAAATTTGCAATTTAATGCTATACCTAGCTTTTTTCTTGTTGGGGTAGCAACTTGCAAGTTAGTGTCTGCTTTGCAAAATTGCTCGAGATGCAAAGTAGGCAACCACAGCTTAAACATAAGAGATTTTGGCTTAAATTGAAATTTGCTATTGTATGTGACAGAACATAGCATTAGACCTTGCTTGATCAATTTCTCATATTATCAGTCATTAACTTTATGACAACTTCTTGCAGAGTCATGAAGAACTTGTTTGGATGAGAGTGTTTCCAGAATCTCATCTCTTGCTGAGGTGTTTTCTGTAGATGTTGTCCCGCTTTATGTATTAGAAGACAGTAGTTTTAATGCATAATAAAGTTAAGTGTTTTTTCTTCAGATCACATCTGCAAAGTATTCTGAAGACTCACTTAGTTTTGGAGTTAGAAGTTTTGAAGCATTTTTGGTAGGCATCATCTTACTATGTATGGAGTTACCATTAACACATTTAATTTTATTTGGAAAAATTCTTGTCATCAACTATTGGGGAATACAGAGCAGGAAAGGCGGAGGGAAAGATCACAGCAGAGCAGGGAAGAATAGGATGTGAAATTGAGAACTAGCTGAGTGCCAGATCCCAGACTGCCACGATCAGCAGAAGAGAGTCTGGTTGGAGGTCTGTCACTAGTGGTGTCCCCCAGGTTCTATACTGGGCCAAGTATTGTTTAGCTTGTTCATCACTGACTTGGATGAGGGGATAGAGTGTCTCCTCAGCAAGTTTGCTGATGATACAAAACTGGAAGGAGTGGTCAATACCTCAGAGAGTTGTGGCTTCAGAGGGACCTTGACAGGTTGAAGAAATGGGCAGAGAAATTCAATAAGGGCAAATGCAGGGTCCTGCACCTGGGGAGGAATAACCCTTAGCACTTGTACAGGTTGGGGGCTGACCTGGTGAGGTCAGCTCTGTGAAGAAGGACCTGGGGGGTCCTGGAGGGCAACAAGCAGTCCAGAAGCCAGCAGTGTGTCCTTGTAGCCAAGAAGGCTGATGGCATCCTGGGCTGCATTAGGAAGAGCATTGCCAGCAGGTTGAGGGACATGACACTGCCCATCTACTCAGCTCTGGTGAGGCCACATCTGCAGTACTGTGTTCAGTTCTGGGCTCCTCAGTACAGGAGAGACATGGAGCTCCTGGAGCAGGTCCAGCAGTGGGCAACAAAGATGATTAAGGGGTTGGAGCACCTTTCTTATGAGAAAACGCGAAATCTTTTCAGCCTTAAGAAGAGATGACTGAAAGGGGACTGTTGCGGACGACGGGAAAAGTATCACACGATCCCAGTATTGATCATGACTAATCCAACTTTATTGCTGTAAACTTCGTGCTTATAAAGGTTAATAATTAGCCTCATACATATTCCAAGCATAGGCTCATCATTGGCTTCTAATTACCTAAGGCATATTTATGCAAATGCTGCTTCTTTCTCATGGCTATAGTTACATATTTCTTACTTTGCTACTTTCACTACTTTTCCCATCCTGTTGTTTTATTCTTTCTATCACGTATGCAGTTTCTTAGACAATACAGCTTCACATCAGACAATGCAGCTTCACAAACACAGTGACCTTCTGATAGTTTCTCTGCTTTAGCGTGAGACCAGAGCTATAGAATCTTTCCTCTTTCTATTAACCAAGTTTCTACAATATTTACTACAGGGGACCTCATCAGTGTCTATAAGTATCTGAAGGGAGGGTGTCAAGAGGATGGAGCCAGGCTCTTCTTGGTAATGCCAAGCAATAGGACAGGAGGCAACAGGCAGAAACTGACGCACAGGAAGTTCCACCTGAATATGAGGAAGTGCAGTGACCACACACTGGAACAGATTGGTCAGAGAGGTTGTGGAGTCCCCCTCACTGGAGATATTCAAGAACCTTCTGGACACAATCCTGTGCAATGTGCTCTAGGATGGCTGTGCCTGAGCAGGGAGGTTGGACCAGATGACCCACTGTGGTCCCTTCCAACCTGACCAATTCTGTTATTCTGTGATTCTGTGAAATGAACAGGCAATAGCCAAACTTAGTTGTCAAAATAGTCCAAACTTATGAACCTGCATCTAACTAAAATAATCAAATAATTTGTGGTTTTGTTTTTCCTATTTCCATGTACTATGAAAAAAAGTGTGATTGAATGACCCAGAACTAGGCTAGGAAATGTATTCAAACTAGCTCTACTATTTTTTTTTTCAAGTGTACATGGCTAAATTAAGAAAACCCTTTTAATTTGAATTGCTCAAGCAAGAACTGATGGTAGCACAATACATATGTGTCTATACAACTAGAAGTTTGGGGAAATATATATGTCAGACACATTTTGGTTGTTTAATGTGATAGAATTAATAGATTCCTCTTATAGCTGCCTACATCCCATTGGATTTCTATTAACTAGGAAAGTGGAAGCATCTCTGTCAAAGGTGAATCATCATTATTTGGCTGGCAATGATATTACATCAGTTTAGAACATTTATTTGCATCATTGTTCAATAGTTGTTCCTAAGGTGTTTTGTAACATGATGGAGAGTAGACAAAAATTCCTGGAGCTGGCCATATTCTGAGCAAATGTCTGCACAATGCTTGTTCTCACTGTTGCAGTTTGTTCTTATTCTTTCCAGTTTTAATATGTCTAAGTCATAGGAATTTACATTATCTTTGATTACAGACATTGCTCTACGTGTCCTGTAAATATTGTGGTGGCAGGCTCAAACCAAATGAAGTACAAGACCTAAGTAGCATTAATACTCCAAAAACAAAGCCTAGGGTACTCTATCCACTTTCTCCAAGATAAATGCAATTTGCTTCTGTCCTTCCTATCTCTGTTTGTCCTTTACAGTATATACAGATATGCGCATTGGAAAGGGGAGAAAACACAGATCCATGTAATCATCAATGCTTTTTACCCCTTCCCATATCACTTCCATCAGAGAAAGAATGAAGCATAACCTAAAATTCTATGCATAATTCAAAGTGCTATTCACAATACAAATTTAGATAAAAAGTCGAATAATACGAAGTACAAAGGATAGTAGAGAAGAACTATCTGTGTTTTCTCACTCCACCACGAGGGCTTTTCCTTTTTGTGGCAGAAAGGTCACAAGGTAGATATGAATAAGTTTATACAGGCTGTAAATCTCAGCTCCTAGGAGGAATAATAGTAATAATCAAAAATTGAGAATATAAAAAAAACCAAAAAAGCAGAACAGGTCAAGCTGCAAGCCAAATTTTGTGTCTGCAACAGTAAGAGTAATGTTTAAGGAGACCCTGCATAGAGAAAATGACTGCTATCTGCCATGCAGTCCTATCTCCTACCTTTATGACAACCTTCATAAGCAGTCTTGCAGAGGCAGAGATGGACAGCAAACTGAATGTTCTGCTGGCTGGCTGCCATTCTCTGTGCAGTGACTGATAATAATACTCAATCAAATTCCTATCTATGGTCTTTATCTCACACCAGTCTATGCAGTCATTCACTTGTTATTTGGATCACGTCTCCCTGCTGCTACTAACAATCTGAAAATGATAACATTTGCTGCTATTTTTATTTCTTTTCCAGGGAAAGATAGGTTTCTATCTCCTTATCCTCCCCTCTCACTTCCCCAACACATATATTGGATTATTGGCCTTCGGTTGAACTCTGCAACGTTGAACAAGCTCCAGTCTTTTCCTTTCAGATTAACATTTTAGCAGAAATGTTTCCTGTTTATGAAAATAGTGAATTCATATACACAGCTGAACTTGGCTGTATAAGGCGTTGAATGTTTAAGAGGCAGAAAAAGTACTGGTATACTGTTAATAAATTCTGGACACACATTTTGACAAGCAAATATCCCCATAGCACTAGAAATGAGGCCTTACTCAAAGCCTTTAAGGTAAAAGATTCTGACCTCCATTTCCAGTAATCAGGCTTTACTCTGGTTTTCAGAGCTCAATCACACAACAGTCCTTTGAAATTCTAGGAAGATTTGAACTAGGCATTTTTTAAACATTCAAGAGCACTGGATTTTTTATCCTATCATCTTATTTATGTGAGACAGAGTTAGGAAAGGAGTGGTTACTTTGCTTTCATGTATTTCAAAATTAGCTGCATCTTTGGTGGGAACTGACCCTGACCTGAAGTTTTTCATCAAATGAGGGGATGAGAAAACTGAGTGAACCCACATGGTGTCCAGCATAAGCAAGAGTGAAGAGACATATTTTTGGCAGGAGTGGACAAGTTAGCTGGGAAAGTAAACTATACAGTAAGAATATCAGACTTGCCTTAAACCAGACATTAAGCTTACTATACTGCCTGGAGCAAGACAGACCCAGAATCAGATTTGGAATTTTTTTTTCTGAATATAATTATCCACTTATTGTTCAAGAGTCCATGAAAGGTCAATTCTTCCCCCAGATTAAAGTTACAAAAAATTACTTTTTCTGAAAGATTTAGAAAGAGAAAGCAGAAAACACAAATATCCAAAACATAGTGAAGTGAAACAGTTCATTTCACTTTATTTACCAAACCAGTGGAAACTGTGAATGAGAAACAAATATTATAAAACCTAAATAATAATAATAATTATTATTATGTTTTAAACTACTCATTTGAGTAGTCTTAAAAGGGTAAAAAGATGTGACAAGTTAATATGCTCCATCTCTATATGTTGCATAACTAAAAGAAAATTATTCTAGAAAACAATCCAGCATAAGACAAAATAAATTTTTCTTTGTCCTTTTGCATTAATTTTGTATCTATAAGAAAATTATTTTCCATTATCAACATACAAAGATGAGAAGATCTAATATCTTAATGTCAGAATAAGGTAGTAGTGCACAACTAAAATCTCAGCATAGGTAACTTGAACAGAAAAATAACAAATTTAAATTAGTTAAACTATAAGCAATACCCTCAATTGAAAGTCTTCAGACCCTTTGACTGGATCTTATCAACAAGGTTCCAGCTAAACAATTGTTATTTTCTAAATGCCTTATTTAGCCTATCACAATGATGTGATCTCTGGGGTTGTCTCTTATACTTTATAATATATCAAGTGTCGTTGGCTGCACTGAGATTTCATGGATCAGCTGAGAAGAACACTTATAGAAGATCATAATAATAATAAAAAAAAAGAAATAGAAGTTGATGGAAATTAGCTTAGGAGATGGCTGCCAAGTGCTTTGCGAGGATAAGAATCCTAAGAAGGTCATTTAAAGTCCACTGGTGTGACATGAAAGAGATGAATAGGAGGTGAATTCACAATCTGGAGACTGGAGTCAGAGCTCAGCAAAGGAAATGTTACTAAATATCATTGATAAAAATTGACATTTGCATCAACAGAAGTCAGCTTTTTTAGTTCAACTTGAGAAAACACAATGTTTGAAAGGAGAGAAACACCCCTGTGAACACAGCCCCAGATTTGCCTTCAAAATTGGCTATTTAAAGTACATGGACAGAAAAAAGATATGTCAATAATTCTATTACATCCAAGAGATTTAATTAAACTAATATTAGTATTTTTTGCCCATATTACATAACATATATGTGAGACTGTATTTATTTTAACATTACTGGTCTCATCATTTATTTTCTTCATACAGAGTTAAGATAAAAGATGAGAAAGTACATTAAAAGCTCATTGCTATTCATCACTCTAATTTCCAACAATAATTATTCTTACATAGATTCTAACAATTTTGTAATAATTTCATTGCAGAAATTGTCACATGTATGGAAAACTGTTAATTACTACCTATATTTGAAATGAAGCTTATATTTCTGAAATTCCAAAGTGGTAGTAACCCAAACATTAAATTATGGCAACGTCTTATGTGGTTTCTCCAGAAAGAAAAGTTTTGAACACATCTTGATTTAAAATATTAAAAAATTTAAGAGAAAAATTTATATATTTTAACTATCTCTTTGAAATGACAGTTTATAATTTTTGTGCATATAAACTGTGTATCTACTTTCGCCCCCATCATTTGTAGCCAGAATATGTCCATTTTTTCTCCATTTTCATTCTCTTTGTATAGATACATAAATTCCACTTCAACCACTCAGATCAACGAGTTTCACATTCCCTAAAATCCATCTACCTCTTTTTATGGATGCTAGAACAGATAATGGAAATTCTAACTTTGATGTCTTTATAAGATTACTAAATATTACTGAAGTTAAGTGAGATGAGAGCAATAGCAATAAGAGATCTATGACATTCAGTATTTTACTCCATGATCTTAGAATGCAGTGATGTTAGATGAAAGTAAAAGTAGTTTGAGACGGTAAAAAATATTGGATCAATAAAAAGTGCAATAGTTTGTGAATTAAATTGAAAATCAAAATTAAACATAAAGAGAAGGTGAAGCAAGAAATACTATAGTGCATGTTAAATAACGATAAAACACTAATCCTGAAAAAACAAGCTATGAATTTGAATTTGACAACTGAATAGATATCATTCCCATCATCAGAAACATCCACAGATTTTTAATTCTTCTAAAATGCACACAACTATAGATGGATTTGATTACTTGTATGCAGATTAATCTGTCTGTATTACTGCTGTGCCTGGGGTCAAACTGTAGTAAAAGTATCCCTGAAGTGTATTTCCCCCAAGATGTGTCCCATATCGTTCCCCTGAACATGTCTTTCCATTATCATTCTGTAGAGTTTTGTCACCAGTTTACAAAGCTATACTCTGAACGTAAAGTAATACTCTGGCAATACAAATGTCTGCCGGGGAGCAGAAATCTTTTCATAAAAATACAAATGGATTCTTTCTTCTGCAATGGTAACTGGTGGATTAGGTTAAGCAATTTAGTCCCAAAGAAATAGATGCCACTTTCCCAGTGTATTCTAATGGAAACATAAATTTCTTCACTATGTGGAAACATGTTAATTCATGAACATTATGTAGAGTTAATAGAGATTTGTTTATTCAATATTTTTAGTAGACCAGATATGTTGAAAAATTTACAGATATTATTAGTAACTCTACAGTCCATTTAATGCAAACGAACTTTATATACTTTATCAACTTGATATTAAGTCACCTCCATCATCTTTTGCAGTGTTCTCATTTCAAGAAGAGAAACTGATAGCTGTGTAGGCTTCTCAGTGATGCAGTGTGATCTAAATAGGAAAAGTAATAGAATGGGCTGAGACAGAGAGACAAAAACAACACATCTGATTGAAACAGCAAAAATTAAGCAAGCAGGATGAAATTTCTCTCAGCTCTGTTTAGCCATTTTAGCCAGACCATTAGTGAACATGTTTGTTCATGCAAGTAGTACTTTTCTCACAAATAATCAAGTCTACGGTTTCATGACTTGCTGGAAATACAAGGCTGATTCGATCTCTGATCCCTAGTGTAAATAAAGAATAGCTTCATTTAACCCAGTTGCATTTCAGCAGTGTAAAGCCAAGTGAGACCTAAAGATCTCACTGAGCTTCTGTCTCTAACACAGGTCTCTGCTGCAAAAAAGCAGGTATGCTAGTGTACCCATCACTCAAATAGTTGTGATTATCATAACAACCTCTTGACCTATTCGGAAACTTCATTTTACATTTTCATGCTCATCAGACTCTATTCTGATTATTTTCAGATGATTAATACGGACTTAAACTCATCACTAGCTTTCAGCTCTAAGTAGTCTTCTAAAAAGTCTTTTTTTTTCTTACAGGAAGCCTGTAGTACTCTTGCCATCAGTCTCCTACCTCAGAAGCTTGTTATATGACCTACTACTGTGTAGATGTGACCAAACAGCCAATAAAATCTGAGGATCCTTTTTGTTAACTATAATGGGAAATGCAATGATCTCTCCTGCATCTAAGACAAAGCTAAATAACTTTAAATGGCCTTTGGATTAAACTCCAAAGGAAAAATGACACAATTCAAGATATCAGTTAATCTAGATTTAATACAAATGGCAGTGTGCAATGTCCACTGCAGTCTAAAGTTGCAATTACTTTTAGTATAAATTATATAAATTTTAGATTATTTTACTTTATAAATTGTAAAGCTAATATAAAATTTAAATTATATAAAACATAAATTTTATAAAATTATCTTTTATAAGAGCACTTATAAGTGCTATTTAAAGCTTTCTCAGGAAGCCCTTAGATAATAGTTAGCTATAGATTGGAAAAGTGTCCTCTGGAAGAAGTGATATGCGCTTGTCTTAATTTTATATGCTCGCAAGGCATTCACACTGACACAGGTAGATGCAAATTTTTTACTTTGAAGACCTATATAATTTTACAGTGGAAATTTAGGAATATCTTGTATTATGAACCATTAGAATAAAAGTTTTGGCCTGAAATGGCAACTTGGCAATTATGCGTACAGATCCAGACCTTACACTCTTTCATTTTTTTATCTGTAGTACTGAAAGATTAATTCTGAACTACTGATAATTCACAGTGATGAGAAAGTAATGAGGGAATCTTTGCTCAGCCCTTTGAAAATTTAAAAGTCTCATGTAAGTGTAAAGCTTAAATATGTTGCTGCCAAATACCACAGCATTTAGGGATACTTTGAGTAGCAATCAGTGATGTCTTGAAAGGGAAATTTCTGGTTAAGCATTGAATACAGGGCAATGAAGGTAAATTTGATTGTAAGAAACCTTGCCTATTACCAGTACACAGTCAGTCTGTGTACTTATTTAAGAGTTAAAAAGCTTATTTAAGAGTTAAAAACTCTGGCCATGACTAAGGGAAGAAAGGATTTTTATTTT
The DNA here is from genome assembly GCF_003984885.1 of Neopelma chrysocephalum. Classification (NCBI taxonomy): domain Eukaryota; kingdom Metazoa; phylum Chordata; class Aves; order Passeriformes; family Pipridae; genus Neopelma; species Neopelma chrysocephalum. Next base: position 8,822,686 of record NW_020897742.1, read on the forward strand.
CTTTAATAAAATAAACTTTGTCTAAAGACTTTTCAGGTTATTTTTTTTTCCAATATGTTCAGGTAGTAAATCATCTAAACCCATACTTGCACAAAGAGCAAAATTGTGTATATATAGACAGAGGATTTAACTCAAACGCTTAGAATAAAGAAACACTTATCTAATATCTTTTTCCTCTAAAGAAATATTAGTAGGATTATTTCATTTTGCATGTTTTAATCATACAAAGAGGAAATGAAAGAAATTTGAGATCAGTAGGCTAGATCGTTTGCTGGTGCTACTCCACAGATTTTAAGGTAAATACACTTGGGGAGAATTCGACCCAGAAAATCTGTATCTTTTTTGCATATAATGAAACTGATTAAGGTCAAGACCTGAAGTCAGAGCTGCTGCAGCACGATTATTCCAATAGCTTTCTTTTCATTTTTGAAACAATTGTATTTCCATAAAGTTATCTTCTTAACATACTTCCACTTCCTGTTTTGTATTCAACATAAGTATACAGAAACTTTGACTCCAAAGAATGTTATTTCACTGACGTCAGAATACAGAGTTTAACTTAAAAATACTGAAATCACACATGTCACTCTTCACAAAAATTTAAGATTCACAAAGCAGAAACAAGGACATGGGCCAGCAATTTCCTTCTCCTTACCCTGTGTGGGACAGGTTTTTAGGTAATACCAGTTTGCTTAGCTCTCCTGAAGCTAAAGGAAACATACAGTTCTAACTCACCTGAAAATCTGAGGCTGTACGAATAAACAGGCACACAGATGTGCATTTTCTTAACTAGTATTCTGTATCTGGTGGGGGAATAATTAAGATTCAGTGCACATTAAATACTAATGGTTTGTTAACCATTTTAAGCTGATGCAGCTTTTTTTTTTGGTATTTCAAAGCTATGAGATAAGATAGGCACTAAAGAACAGATTCTGTAAACAGGATGGGGTTTCTTTCCTTGTAAATTAAATTTGAAACATTTAAACATTATTTTAATCTAAAATATTTTCTTTAAAGCTGTAAATTAAATTTCCATTATAACTACCCATTTGTGATATAGTGCATGGAATACCTAACAGAGAGAATGTTGCTGTTTAATTTACACCTGCACGTGCCAAGGATGTAAAAAGATCTATCGAAGGTATTTCTGTACCAGTTTGACAGTGCCAGGTTTTAGAGAAATACTATCAATCAGCTAACAAATTCTATTCCATTTTTTCCCATGGAAAACATTTTGTAGCACAAATTATTCACATATAGATGACTATACAAAAGTTGCAGAATGTAAGCAAAAAGTTTATAGTTTTCAATGTTATGAAAATTATTGTAAAGGTCTTTAATGGACAGGTTTTCTCCCTCCATACTGAAGTAGTAGTGTTCCCAGAATGATAATAATTTATTTTTCTCCTCACACTACTGGGAGTGACCTCACCTGACCCAATTGAAATTGATTTTGTTGTTGAACTCCTTGCTAGTGCAAATTAATCTTAGATTCATACAAGATCAGGGAAGCAAGACACAAAGACCTCAAGTACTGAGAGAAAAATTAGCTCTGGAAAAAGTATTTTAAGTTTGGAAAGATAAATTATTACGATGACTTGCTTTGATAGAACATCTGTAGAATAGGAGAAGAGAATGACAAGAGCTCTGTGAAAAAGCTGTAACTTAATAGCCTAATTTCCTGCCTGGCCCCAAAGAAATATCTGTCTGTTTCTGACAGTTGATGAAAATGTACCAGGATTTGATTTGCTCACAAGCGTGGGACAAGTTCAGTCCCCTCTCTCCCTCAGTTCCCTTAAACTCCATGGATACAACAGCCAGGTTCTGTTACTGGTTTCCATCTTTTTTTTGTTATAAAAATATTACTTGCTTTTCCTTTTTTCTGCTAAAGATACTCCTGCCCCCTTTTTTTTTCTGCTTCAGTATTTGTCTTGTTTCCACCTTGTTTCCACAGCAGTCTCCCTTTCTAACCATTTGAAATAATATGCATTTCAATAAATTCCCATATCTCAAGAAATGTCTAAAAGCAAAAAGAAACTTTACCTTTGCAGACACTCTGTTCTATGCTACATGGGTTCTCCTGTAGTGAATGCCAAATATAGTTAGCACACTGACCTTATTTTTACACTGTGTAGGATTCCTCTGCACACCATGAGTTTTGACATAAAGTTATCTGATATTGTAGGGCCCCTGCAGCCTGTATTACTAGAACTACCAACCACTAATGCCTGATCTATCAAGCTAAATATGGAATAACTGTGTAACAAATAACATCAACTTGATACTTACATGGTTCTTCTTGAAAAAACCCCCCCCATGATAAATGCTATATCCTGAAATAAAATGTTCCAATATTGTATAAATGAATGTTAAATAATTCAAATGGAATAAATTAAGACTCAGCCATTGTGCAAAACCATTTATTGTAGCTTTGGAAAAGATCTGAAGCTAAAAAGAGGGAGAAGGGGAGGAAAAAAGCCAGCAACTTTCCTAATTTCAGTGTTTTAGCTGACTACATCTTGATTTGCTAATTGAAGTATTGTCCTTAAAGGTATAAGCATGAATCCACTTTTTTATTATTTATTTATTTGATTTTTTACAGAGAAAACTTATTTTTGCTTTAAAACTAAAACAACTTTACAAGTAACTTTTGATTAACAAATTGTTTTAAAATATGAAACTACTAATATGGTGAGGTGTTTAAGTAAAGAACACAAAAACTGCAAATCCATACAGCTTTTCTCAGACTACTTGGAAGGCTATTGGAAAACCCCATGAGCTCTAGAGACAGCTAAACTGTCATAGATGAATGTGAACTGAAATTTAAATCAGGACTTAATTAATCAGAAACTTCAATATAGTCCCAATGTCACAATGAGGAAGAATTTAGGATGTGATAGTTTCTAAAGAAACTTTAAATTACATTCTATCGAAACATAAATTATTTAAGCACTCAACAATAGTAGATGAGGAGTATCAAGCTCCACTGGCTAAATAGTCAAATCAGTTCAAAGTGAACCCCTGTTTCTATCCTTTGTTCTTCCTACTTATTTAAACTTATTTAAACATATACTCTTACTTGCATGGACCTGTTATTTCTTGCTGTTCTTCCATAGCAGAGTCCTGATCTTAGTCACAAGGCACTACTATGTTTTTTTGTATTGGCCCATAACTTAGGGTTAAATGAACATGGACTGAAGATTTCCAGATTCTCTTGAGCATGAAAGATAAGACAGGGATGTGTACGAGGACTGCTTCTTTCCCTTTACTAGTAGCTGCCATGGGGCATACTTGTAGGGCACAAGATATATTCACAGCAGTAAGACATACAGCTTCTATAAATACAGAGAGCTCAGAGAACTACACTAGAAGCAATGCTTTGAGGATGATCATCATCATTCGGTTTAAAGTCTGACCTCCACTCTCTGGTGATCTCAGAGTAACTTCTCAAGTGGTAAACATGGGAAAATCGGAATAATCCAGGAAAGACAGAGACAGGTCTTCTGGGTCAACGTCATGAACAAACTAAAAGGGAAGTCTCCAAGGAACAAGGAAATTTGGATGGATGACACAAAAAGCCAAGAATTCCCATGGAATAAGCTTCCGATCCTGTGGATATCCACACTTTATTCTCATTTCAATAGCTTAAATAATATTTTTATTTATGGGAAACTGGGGGCATTATGATGTATTTCTATACATAATGGTTATATATACAAAAAATGTATTATGTTAAGAGTTAATAAGAGCACTCATAATAAATAGTCAATGCTTTTCTCTTCATAAGGTGAAGCACAAACTAAAAAAATATGTTAGATTTGCATTTCACAAATAACTTTAGAAACTGGATAATATTTCATTACAAAGGAGTCTGTATTAACATTCTGGAATGTAAATTATGAAGCATTTTGCTTGATACATTTTTGCAAAATTCCTCTAATTTCCACTAGAAATATGCTAGCTTGTGCCTAGGTAGAATTATTCTTGCAATAAATGTGTTTAATTTCAGAGATTTCAGCATTACTAGGAAAGCACTGTTTATGAGAACATTTCTAAAACTATCAGCAGTTAGATGCACACCAGAAAAGTTCAATTATCCTTCAGAGAATTTAAAATACTCTACAAAATAGCTAGAAAATAAAAGATATTTGCAGATGAACATCTCTATTCCATGGCGATGCAGTTTATTTTAAAATACTACTTTTGTAAATACCAGAGTTTGTGTCTGTGATGACAAATAAAGTATTGAAATTCAATATAAACTTAATTAACTGTAGTGTGTTTGCCCTCCTTCTATATAATCACAATATTTCTCTGTGGTAGGCCATAATGATCCTAGATGCCATCCTTGAAAGGGCACACTCTGGAATAACATAAAACATGCATATTTGTTACTGCATAGCATGTACATAATTTTTTCTTGATGAGGCTTTAGTGTATCAATGGGTGTTAAGCATGCTTTTGCCGAGGATCTGCAAGGCATCTAATTTATGGTCATTGCCTAACGTACTGTTTAAATGTTAATGAATCAGGTAGCTGAATTACATGCATGAATAGCTGCGTATAGTCATCGTAGATGGGCTGCAATGGAGGAAATTTACCAATGAAAATTACCAATGCAACTCACCTGCCACTAACACTAAAATGTGAAATTTGTTTCTGAGTTACACATGCGTATATTTTAGCATCAGTAGCATTTGGTAAAACTGTGTAGTTGCCAGGTTAATGAATTTTCTCCTGCCTCTTTGTATAAGCCTTTAGTCGTGTGCTAAGAGGGAATTGCAGGCAAGGGAAGAAATTGCTTTACCCCTCACTTTCTAAGGTGGAAGCTGTGATCATATGATCACAGTACACTGTGTCCTGTACACAGGAGTACACTGAAAATTAATCAAATATTCTCACTTTTAATAATCTTATTGCACTATTAGTAAAAGATATTTCACCCTTCCAAATAAGAATCACTCTTTGTTTCACAATTTCTTTACCTTTTAAAGCAAGTCTCTAACTGGAAGGATATTTTCCTTAATCGTATGGAAACACAGAATCAATTTGTTCTTGAGGGACCTCAAGTAAAAGTTATGAGTTTTATGGTCGATTGATCATTAAAAATATTTCTGTAGATGACTCAGAGGTCCAGAGCAATTATGAAATTCTACAGGATTCCAATTTGAATAGCTATTTTGAGAGACAGAGTCTCAAAATACTGTGTATTCATTGAACATAAACAATAACATTGCTTTTTTAAAAGCCCAGAAGGAAAAAAAAGAAAAAAGAAGGGAAAACATGAATGTTTATAAACTCTCTTAAAATAAAATTAATTTTAATACTTAATTTAAAACCCTGAAAAACAGCATAATCACAGTTGTCACAAAAAGCCTGCATAATTAAATCATCTAAGTGTATAACACAAAATCCTAGAAGGGAAAAAAGGCAATACATTCTACATAGGCAACAACAGACCAATAAATCTAACAAAGTTCACTCATAGTAATCTTGAATTTGCACATGCAAATTAGGCACTTCTTGGCATCACTGTAGCTTCATTATAACTGGAATAGAAAGCAAGCCTAAAGAAGAAACTCTTTATTGACTAGAAAGAAAATCATAAGTATTTTGGCCTTGGTCAACAGCCCCAACCATCCATTAAATACCATCCATTAAAGAGACACACAACAGAGTGAACATAAAACATTTATGCACAGTTTCCCAGGGTTTTCTTCCTGTATTTTGAGGACTTCTGCTCTAGTAGTTCTTTTTACCTTCCCTTCTCTCTTCTTTGCATCCACTGCTTTGATATATTCCCATATTAATCTATTTCATCACATTGCAAACAGTATTTTGTATTTCCCAGTTGCTCACACAAACACATTTTATGCAATTATAGTGCAATCCCTTTCCTGTCAGACTATAATCTCAGCTCCTCTTCATGCATTTTCATGTCTAATTGCTTTAAAAAAGAAAGGGATTGACAAAACTTATTTTTTTATATTTTTCCATCTAAAGAAAAAAAATAACAAAACACCAAAGCCTATAATAATATAACATATTTCTTATATTACAGGTCCAACTACATACGTCTATTGGTTAATGGAATCCTCAATTTTTCTAGGCATCTACAAAACATAACACCATTTTTAATTATAAAATAAATTATGCACAATGAACCTTTTTTCTTAGAGAAGGCAAACAATGAGCTACCATATTATTGATAAAGGTTGTGAACATACAATGAAACAAAACCAGCGACAGCTGCATATAATATTCCTGAGTAATTAAGTATCAGATTTTCAGATAGCTTTGGGAATCTGAGGATCACAATAGACATCAGTATTTGAAACCCTTTGTGGTGACAGCCTTTATATATCCCAAGGGAAGTGAACTATCAAAATCAAGACAGAACTTTTCAAAATCCTACTATGATTTAAAAGTCTGGTCTTAAAAGTTATTAGAAACTTTATTATAACTGCAACACAGATCTTCTGTAAGCTGGCTGGAGCAGCATAAAACATGAATTCCCATAAATCTGTTAATGTAATATTCAGATATGGATCTGCAGAGGATCTGCAGACACTGTAGGTAAGGAAAGTAAGCAGCAACTAAACATGAAAAGCTCCCTCTTCACTCGTAAAGTTCTAATCAGGTTTTCTTCTGCCAGATTTTCTTCTATTCACGTCCCCAACCTTCAGCAAATACCTGGTACTTTCATAGGATTTCCAGGTGACGATGCACATAATGAAAATGATCCTTCAGCCACAAAAAGCAAAACACATTGTATCCTTTGGCTGCCATGCAAAGGAGTTTTCTGTCATAAGAAAGGAATATGCAGAGAATGAGACAAGGAAAAAGGCATTTATTTCACCACTCCATCATGGCCAGGCTTCACGAACGAAGATTTGGGAAGGGCTCTACCCATGTTTGTTGCAAGCGCGTTGGTGGCTAAAAAGGCCAATACGAGATAGATTTCACCACTAGCCATTGGTCAAAGACATTTAATTACCATTCTTTGCAGTTCGTTCTGATGGTGCTGCTTCCTTTGCAGTATGGCCCTAGTCCATGCAGTAATTGACTTCAGGTAACTGTAAGGCTCAGCAGCTCTCATGATGCTAGGTCTGAAAAAATAGTGACAAGTAAAGAAATAACATGATTTGTTTTCCTTTCATCTTTTAGGGTTTAGCCTTCACTCCAGTGTTAGCTCTTCTACTTTCTAATAGAATTTTTTTTTGTGAATAAGTAGTTGACCACCCACAAAAATCTCTGGTGACAGACAGCACAATCTCCACTCACCTTTCAGTCGATACTGCATGCACAATGCCAGAGAAGGAAAGAAGGGTCTTAATAACAAATATACATGTACTGACAGCACTGAGAAGTCATTAAACCAAAACACTTATTGCAGAGAAGCAACTAAGGCAAGATATTGAGATCCTTAAGCAAGATTTTTTAGACCTTAAATGGGTGAAATTGCCACAAAAAGCAATTGATTTGTGAAGGAAGAGAACGATGTTAAACAGTGTGGGAGGATTTTAAGGTGTATGAATAAAGTGTCATTGACTATATTTGGATTTTTAGTTTTCCATTCCATGACTAATTAGAGGACTTTCAAGGGTGAAAGACAGAAAAGTATCTGCAGGAAGTAGCAAAAGGGGAAAAAAAGTTTGTGAAATTAAAGGGTACTTGAGTCTCCATCCTCAGCATGCTGCTTCCAGATGTCAGACAATGGAGAGCTCTGTGTTCTTAATGCCAGAGGGCTTTGCTGTCAGACAGCTCTTGAGACCTTCATGCTGGGTTACATGTACAAGAACTTTTCCAGAGTCAAGATAACATAGTACCTTTCAATCTGAATGTAGCATAAGGTCCTCATAAACATCCAGCTGCACTGATAAAATCTTTTCTTTCCTGGGTGAACTTCCAAACAGTTCAAAAGTGCCTTTTAAAATGAACTAAAAATGCTTAGCGTACATCTGCAAGTCTCTGGTACAAAAGTACAGTGCCAGTGAAAAGTCCTTGCCTGTTTTGTAAATAAGTAGGAAACCACATTCACTGCTACACTGTTAGGGCAAAAGGACACATAAACAGATAGCTTAGCACTCCAGGTAGTTGTATAAATGTTCACATGTGCAAATGCAAATGAACTAGGACAAGGTCACAATACAATGTCACAATAACCAAATGGATATGTACTCTATTCACACTTAAATGTTTGTCTTATATGGTATTTTACACTGGGAATATTCTTCAGAGTTTGTAGCGAGTGTTGGTAATCCAGCCTGTCTTAGATTTAGTACCTACTAATATATTATGTATCTGGCAAGTTTACCTACTAATATATTAGGTATCCGTGAAGTTTAGAAGGTCACATTAAGTCAATACCATAGCACTTGTCATCTATGGAATGAAAATATGTTTACTGAAAATTCTAGGTGCAGAATGACCAAATTTCACTGCAAATGCTGTGTGGGATGCATAGAAATAGCGTCTAATACAGTTTTGTAAAGTTGATGAAATTGAGAAGATAGTATATTCAGCAAAGCAAAGTATTCTTTCTGTTTCCTTACACATTTTTTTGAGAAGTCAGCAAAGGTTAGAAAATCTTTTTCAAATACTTACAAAGAGTTAGTCAAATTTGTCATCAAAAGGTCATTTAATGCAGAAATTGTTGAGTATATATTGAAGAAATAATAGAAATATGAACAACATATAATCCTTAAAATCTTTCCCTCATTTTCTATCTCCCTTTTCCTTTATTCAGTCTGCTATCAGTGATTTCAGTAATGCTAACTAATTTCAAAATGAATCTAATATTTTTATCCTTATCATGCTTACTACACGTGCAATAAATTTCATTCAGATTAACATGGTTACAAGAAGGTGTAATTTTTTAGCCTGAATATTTATGGTACAAGTAAGATTATTCATATGTATTTGGTTTTAATCTTGTAGCCATTCTGGCCCCTTCTGTCTCAACATTATTTTTGCTATTTACAGTGATAATATAATGACTCATTGTGAGAACTACCATACAATAATTTTCAAATGGAAATCTCAGTCCTTTTTAAACACAGATTTCTTTTCTTAAATCAACCTGTACATAGTGTGAAATCAAAGTAAATAATTCTTTCTCTTATTTCACATCTCAATGTTCCCTAAAACTAAAAGGATATCATAGTCTCCATTTACTTCCTAGTGTGTATGTATTTAATAAAAGGCACCTGCATGCATATAACCTGCTCAGCTGTTGCAGGTGATTGCTGGGCTAAAGATATTATAGGAGTAGCCCCCTCTTTTCTTTTTTGTCTTATCATAGACAAACGTTTTTCAGGGTGGAAGGGGCAGGCAGAAACAGAGGTCAGGATGGCCTTATGACACAACCTGTGAGTTTGAGAGACATTTGGACAACACTCTCAGGCATGTGGTCTGATTCTTGGCCTCCGTGCAGGACTAGGATTTGGACTGGATGACTCTGATGGGTCCCTTCCAACTCAGCATATTCTCTGATTCTGTGATCCTATGTAGAAAACACAGGCTCGCCTGGAGTAAGACAGGAGGTCAAAGGGCCCAATGGACAGTGAATCGGAGCTCCCTTCCCGGTGGTCTGAGCAATAAGAGCTGAAGCAGTGCAGTAACAAGATCTTCATGAGTACAAGGAGTTAACTTTCCCAATTTGATGACACTTCACTCCCATCTAAAAAGGGGCACAATCACTTCTTTGTACCATCACTGTGAAAAATTCATGCCCATCTTCTTTTGACCCCTTTCCAAACTCCACACTCAAGCTTTAAATTTTTTCATTAATAATTTAAAAATGTGGCATGGGGTCGTATTACAACTGAGGGAGTCATACTTGCGTAAACCAAGTACAAATACAGTAAGCACCAGAGGGAAATCTGTGTTGGTGAACTTTGATTGTTGGTGACATTTTTGGAGTAGATAAGCACACATGAAGTCAGTCAAGCTCTGGATGCACAAAAATCCTTCTTGGAAGACTCAGTCCACTTAAACTGTGTATCAAATATGCGCTGTCAGGGCCAAATTCGCTACCATATTTCAATCACACTAAACTCAACTTTCTCACCACTTAAGTCATACCACAGATTTTTTTCACAAAAGAGACATTGAACAGCCAGAAGTATGTATGAATCCAGCCTACTTGGGGACATTTTAACATTAAAAAATTGTTAAAATGTCACTTCACTGTCACTTATCATCACTCACTCCACTGTGTCATCTAAATCACAGAAAAGAAGTTACTCACCTGACTATTGAATTTTGCCTCCACATGTCCTTTTAATTCTTCACATTAGCCAATACACAATTAAAATAATCAGCAGAACAGACAGGTTGCAGACAGCCAACTTTAATTTCACACTGCAGATTAATTCTGAGAGAATGAATATTACCAGAAGTTTCATTTTATTGTCATATCAAATCTTCACATTTAACACTATTATGCATCTATCATTTATTTTGTGAATAAAATATGCTTCTTCTTTGTACTTGACTATGTTTTAAACTTCTGTGTGCCTGCTCAGAGCTACCCATATACTTGTTGGAAGAATATGGGATGAGCATATTTTGTGTACACAACTTTCAAGGTCCGATATCATTCAAATGCATATCCAACAAGGCTTGTCAAATTTTGGATCTTTAAATTCAATACGAGCAGACAATTTGCCTGTGTAGTCAGGATATTTGAAAGAACAAATCTCTGGCCTTAAACAGTAAACAAGGAAACTGTATAGATATTTACTGCCTGCTCAGGGAATGACTTCAAATTCTAGTCTTCACTTCTGCTGTAATATGCAGTAAGGAGCAAATATACTGGAAGCAGTCCAAATGCATGGCAGATAGGAGAGGAATTGTGCTATTAGGATGAAATAAATGACCCTCTAGCCCATCTTAATTGACACAGGGACTAGGTTAATACTGAATTAGGTGGTCAAAAAGAGCTCTCTTATGTTGCCATGTCTTACTGGCAGCAGACAAACCTCCAACACAGGAGAGATCTGAGTCTTTAAGACTGAGTCAAAAAACAGATTCTGCCACAAAGACAAAAATAGTTCCATTCAAAATCAACATATCTTAGTAACAAGTTTCAAGAGTTCAGGAAGAACTAGGAGAAAGAGGTGTCCATGCTGTTAAAGTGACTTTCAGAAAACTGAAAACACATGAAATTCTAGACAATGAGATGTCAAGAAAGTGATACTATTAAATGGGTTTACAGGTGTAAAATGCACTTGTAAGACAAGTAACTTAACTTGCAAGCTAAAACCATCAGGTTCCAACCTGAACACAGAATATATTTAAATGATGAATTATTTTAATTGTTAATTAGGTTTTAGTCAGGAAATATAAAATTTTAAATGAAATCTAGAATTTTATGAATAAACACTGACTTTTTTTAATTAGTAACTCATAGTATTTTAACATTTTATTAAAATAACGGAAAAAATTAATGAGCGAGTTGAAACTCACTGATGTATTTTCAAAAAACTATTGCATTCTATTATTGTCTTATAACGGTTTCCAAGACTAGCCCTCATTCAAATTCTTCATAAGGTTTAATACAGTCATTTGCCACATGTAGGAATAAGAATTACAGTTTACCCTTATTTGGTATATTGCCTTTTGGAAAACAATAATTCAAAAATTTGTAAGAGTTATGTTGGATAATAAACTTAATATGAACCTGCAATGGAGTGGTTCAGACAGAAAATCAACTGCAATCTCTCAGTGTGAGTGAGAAATTATATACAGGATTAGGGAGATATGACACCTTTATATATAGAAGATCATTACTGGAATGCAGTGTTTAGTTCTATTATCAGCTTCTTGAAAGGGCTATTGACAAACAGAAAAGTCTGCAGAAATGAGGGGAGAAAAAAAAGATTATAGTAAAAAAATCCCTCATTAAACACTTTTAAATGAAGAGGATGTCAAAAGATGTCTTTTGAATGCTCTACAAGTTGTTCATAAGGGAAAAAGGTGTGATTTAATAGCATTTTTGAATTGTCGTTTGACAATCCATAGAGGCTGGAATCTGAGGGCAGATCAAATCAGATTGGAAATAAATCAAACAATTTAACATCAGTAGTAATTAATCATTAGAACAGTTTACCTAAAGGTGTGATGGATTAGCTATCATTTGACATATTTACTACCAAGTGTAAAGTTATCCATCTACAAACAAAAAAGAGAGGTCATTCAAAGTGTGCAGATCAAACACACAGGGTAGGGACCGTGTCCTTATGTGACATGGCAAGACTTTCAGGGATATTCGTAGATTACGTGCAGAATCTGAGATCCTCATACAAAATATTGCAGCCAAGAAAACATGATCATCAAATGTATAAACAGAACACAAAATAGAAAAATGGAGCCACTCCCTCTGTATTTGTCACTAGTGCCACAACATGACACTGGAGTGATTTATCAAAATAGTAAATCAGTGAGAGTTCAAAGGAATCAGATAAAAATTGTAAGTCACATTAAACTCATACTCATTCCAAAAAAGAAATTATTCTGCTTTGCACTGAGTTTAAAAAGAATTAAAAATATTCAGTGTTGATTTCCATGAGTACTCCATTACCGGAAAGCTTGTTCTGGATCTTATTTTTAATCAAATGTACATTGTTTCTTCTTAAAGAGGAATGTCTTTGTTCTTATAGAAATTAGTGCTGGGAAAATATGTGTTCTGCATTATACAATATGTTAAATTAAATACCTGTGAAGGTCAAGACCTTATGTTTCCCAAAACAATAGCCCTCTGATAGTGATGCATATGACCACCCACATAGGGAAATTCTATATCCAGGTTGGCAGATACAAAGCTCTTTTGGCATAAAAAGGCATTATCTGGGTTTTAAAAAATCCCATTATTTCCCTAAAAAAAAAAAAAAAAGAAAAAACCCGTATTTTTTTATTTGTTGAAAAAAAATTATCACAGAATCTACCACAATTAAATGAAAAACTTTTGCCAAAACTTATTGATTAAATAACATTTTTCTTAAATAAGGGTCAAAAAAGTGTCTCTTCAAATCATTAGGTTTCTCTAGGCATTCAGTCACAAAATTGGAAAGCATATAGTTTGTTTATAGTTAATCTAAATTTTTTTTAATAAAAATTCGATTTTTTTAAATAAATAAAGCCATTACTGAAAAGTCAATCTTTGCTCATGAGACATTTAGAAAACAACTTCTTTGCTAAATTTCATTTAAAAAATCAGATTAGTTCCACTTGCAAACTTGCATAACAAGAGTATTTGGCACTGTGAGGTGCAATTCAGTACACATTTATTCTGCCTGCACTGTGAGTCAGTGGGAGCAAGTAAGCCCTGGCCCCAAAACTACCTGTGTCCTCAGGAAGGCACATTGGAAAGCCTGCAGTAGCATCCATCCTCTCGGGGACTTCACATCATTTGTGTGTGTGCATGTATCCCATTTGGGGCTGGTTAGGGTAGCAAAGGCCAGCTGGTCCTCCCAGGGTCCCAACACCTTCAACTCTTTGCTAAAACTGCCAAAACAAGAGAAGGAAATGAGAACCTGAGTTAGTTTTGTGCTGACAAATTTGCTACATTACAAACTGTGTCTTATTTAGCATGAAATTAGTTCCAGGTTTGAATGCAAAGGTTCATTACCTTATTTTATACCTTTAGACAAGCCTAGCCTGCATCTTTTTCCTTTCCTTTCCTTTCCTTTCCTTTCCTTTCCTTTCCTTTCCTTTCCTTTCCTTTCCTTTCCTTTCCTTTCCTTTCCTTTCCTTTCCTTTCCTTTCCTTTTTCCTTTCCTTTTTCCTTTCCTTTTTCCTTTCCTTTTTCCTTTCCTTTTTCCTTTCCTTTTTCCTCTCCTTTTTCCTTTCCTTTTTCCTTTCCTTTTTCCTTTCCTTTTTCCT
>NW_020897742.1:8836582-8886005 GCF_003984885.1 Neopelma chrysocephalum
TCCTTTCCTTTTTCCTTTCCTTTTTCCTTTCCTTTTTCCTTTCCTTTCCTTTCCTTTCCTTTCCTTTTTCTTTTCTTCTTTTTTTCTTACCAAGTAACAGAAATATGCATCATTTCAACTTTCCTTGTGAAGGTTTTGAAAAGCTGTTGCTGTTACCTAGGTCAAGATTGAAATGATCTGCCAGTAAATAGGTTTGGGGAAAAGTCAGTTCAGGAATATTTTAATACATGGCCCAAATATGACTATGGGAAAATACATTGTTGTCTTTGATATATGGTTAAAGGGAAATCTTAATTCACTTGTGATATTACTAAGTACACATGAAATATACAATGAAACCAAAATTGCTTCTGCATCGCTAAAGACAATGAGAAGATGTTGATATAATAGGAACAAGTTTATGGAGATTCCTTCTTTCCTGATTACACTCAGTTAGAAAATGAATTAAAACAAATGTCATTACAATGGAGTAGATATTTTTAAAATAGTTTTTTAATGTATTTTGCCATCAGCTTTGTGGCAAAAAAGGCTAATTTAGGAAGAATAACAAGGTAAGGTATTAAAACTAATTAATACATATACGAAAATAACTTACAAGCTCTTACAGAGTCTTAGTGACAAATAATAGAAGCATTGTCCTGTTATTTGCAAGGTAAAAACAGGAGTCCCTTTTCACTTTCAAAACTGTGATGAGAGTACCACAGATTACATTTTGAGGTTTTGATTTTAAAATCAGACAAGAAAAATATCCAGAACCACCAATGTCAATGAGAGGAAATGCTTGAACAGCACTTCTGATTACTTAGTGCTCAGTGTAGGGTCAGGCGGTTTCAGGCATTCCTAACAGGGGTTGAGGTGTTAATGGATGACGAATTTAATAGTGCAGCCATTTTGCTTATGTACCTGCATGAATGACTTCAAAAAATCTGATTTTAACTACATACACTTCAAATTGTAACTTTGACACACTTCTCACAGATGCATCGATTTCCAGGGGAGGTAAGGACTCTCATGATTGTCTGGATGGTTTTCCTGTACACCAGTGAGCCCTATATAGGCAGAATATGTGTAATGAGTAAAATGTACAATAAATTGTCTTTAGGTTTGCTTTTTTTTTTCCTGTTTGTTTTGAAATATCTGTGCGTTTGGAGGCTGCCAAAGTGATCAGCATACAATAGCAGAACAAACCCAAAACACTTTACACAAAGTTTTTAATAAGATTTCTGATATGCTAACAAAAAGACATTTATTAAATCTAGTTAACATCATCTCTGAAACAAACAATTGTTCCAAGTTTCTTTAGAAAATTATGCAACCAGTGAACAAGTACTTCTCAAGTCACTTTGTAATTAAATTCATACATTTGTTCCTGCTTTAAAAATGGCTACATATTCCATCTGCCCATGCAAAATGCTTAAGTATTTTCAGCCAACTTCCTGGAATAAAGCTGTACACCCATCAGAGGCAGCACACTTCACTGTTACAAGGGCCATGGCTGTAAAGTATTGTACTCAGGACCAAGCAATTACCTTTCTTTATCTTTCAATCTTTTTGTTAAGAGAATTTCAGAATGAAAAGGTTCAGATCATAGGCTCTCTTAACAAAAGGATTGTTAATGTTTTCTGTAACTTGCTGGATCTGGTATATCACCTGCTTTGAATGCAATCAAGGAGATTATTTTTCCCGACCTTTTTCTAAAAAGGGAGATGAGCAGAGAGGGAGAAATAGAGTTGGTGCAAGATACTTTGTACTGAAATATTATCATGGTTATACACACTTCTTCAAGGCTTCAGGAAGTTCTGCCTAACACTAGAAACACCTGACAAAAGTCCTTATTTAAGGCCATGATCATTCTTACTCCTTTCTCTGTTTTTGGCATTTGTAGATGCAGTTTTTCTACATTTGGTGCAAACAGAAGAACTTCTCAGAAACCATCTCTTTAGAAGAGCCCTCACTTCAGTTGCAGTTCTTCAGAAACTTCAACTTCCTGTTAAAATCTTCAGGAATCACATTTGGCAGAGGAACAGCAAGAGCTGTTCCCTCCAACCAGAAAAGGCAGAGCTGTTCTTCTGATTTACATTTACAGGGTATCCTCTGGGCAAAAACAAAAATCAAAGAACCAAACCTGAAATATGAAAACAAATCTGAACAAAAAAATAATTTTAGTGTGGTGGCAAATGAACTCTGGTGCTGTGAGTAAGGATGAAAAACAATTACAGAAAGCCCTGAACACCCTGGTGAATCTCCAAGGGCTCTCCTCAGCCAAGCAGACAGAAATCCTTAGCTGAACTGCTTCCTCATGCTGGTCTAGATTTCCAGTGGTATCATCATCTTTCACCCTGGGGAAAATCCTTAAAAATTCTTGCCCAGATCTGCTTTTTGCAAATAAACCCAGTTGTACTAAAAGTCTCAACACAACATTTCTTGGTGTAAGCCAGGGAAATGACAAAGCAGATTAGATTCTCAGAATCACAGTACTACTTAGGTTGGAAAGCAACTGTGGAGATCATCCAGTCCAATCCCCACTTCTCAGAGCAGAAGGTACCAGAGAAGGCTGCCTAGGACCATGTCCTGTCAGGTTTTGAATATCTTCAAGGATGGAAACTTCAATCTCTCTTGGCAGCCTTCTCCAGCATTCCAGCCACCTCCACCGCAAAAGATTCCATCAGCACTCCATTACCTGAAGGTACAGTCAAAAGAATCTTAAGAGTGAATCAGCTAAAAGGTATTTTCAGATTTGCCTTCTGATACAAGGGGAATTGATTCACTCCCCAAGCTCCAACACAGCTTAATACATATATGATCTTAAATTTTCTCTAAAAAAA
Source organism: Neopelma chrysocephalum (assembly GCF_003984885.1). Taxonomy (NCBI): domain Eukaryota; kingdom Metazoa; phylum Chordata; class Aves; order Passeriformes; family Pipridae; genus Neopelma; species Neopelma chrysocephalum. The sequence continues at coordinate 8,839,408 of NW_020897742.1, forward strand.
CCCCCAACAAACCTATCCAGCTGCTCGCTTCAGAGCAATACTTAGAAGCCCCTAAAGGATCTTTTCATGATTCCAGAAGATATTGTAGAGAAGGTGGCATCAAGAAATGGAGGTTCAATATCCCATAACATTTAGCTTTCTGAGGTTATTTCTTAAAATCATTAAGATATAGAGCTGGAAGAACCTGAAAAAATCTAGTAAATTCTTCTGGTTTGATTCTAAATAATTTATATTCAATTTGTTTTCATAAGTTTCATAAAATAACTCAGAGCAAAAACACAGAACTACAAGAAAATCCATGTCCACATACTCCTTTTTTTCATAAGTGTCTGCTAACCTACATCAAATATTTCCAATTATGTTTTATTGGCCAAACATACTGAAAACTTTTATCGCACTGGAAAAACAGTTCTATGGATTTCAATACTTGTTGATGGGTCATAAGGCAATTTCTCAGGTACAAACCATTAGGTTGACAAATTGTTGACAAAAAAGACTATGGGATGTAGGGTGGCAGACTGCAGAGGGCACAACAGAATGAGAAACAGACAGGCAGTATAACCTGCCAACTGGCAAGTTTCTGAAGTGTGAAGGTTGGTCTCACACTCATTCTAACACTCAGTGCTGCAAATTCAAATGCTTAGCCCTGGGGTCAACATTTGCCAGGAGTAGGAGTTAGCCTTCCAATTCAGATTCACAGTAGAAGTAGTAAAAAGAGGTGGAACAGACAAAAGAGATGGATGCTTCCAGTACTCTTAAGAGGAAGAATGAAGGAGATTCAGAAATATATAACAAATACTGATGCAAAAAAAAGATGGCAGACATTTGCATCAGCCTTGACTCTACTCTGAGCAAAAGAGTGAAATTAGTGGTGAAAAAGGCAGACATTTTTCCTAATAGATTCATAATGTATTGCAGAATTATAATAATCTGATATATCTGATACAAATTACACGAGAGAAATGCAAACGGGTAAAAAAAAGTACCTGTTTAGTAAAACGGTAATGATTTAAGAAATCAGCTATTAATTTTCATGGGCTTGTTTCCAAGTTCATTATAGCTGATGGGATTTCAACCATTAGTCCAGCAAGCACTGCTGGATCTAGTCCTGGATTGAGTTATATTAGTTATTGCATTAGATAAGGATATGCAGGTGAAATGGTAAATCAATTAGGAGCAAATTTATTCCCTTTATCAAGCATATATGGCAATAATCACCTGTGTGTTAAAAGAGAAGGTAATCAATCAGTATTGTTCATATATGTCTTTTTTTCCCCAGTGAAATTATGCCAATTTATAGCACCTTAGGAATCTGTGAAGTTCTGAGTTAAACACTGCTAAAAAATCACAAATTATCAGAAATTAACCACGTGTGCTTAGAAGTCTAAGAAGGGAATTAGCAATTGGATATTTTCTAGTCCAGGCAAATTTCTATTTAAGAAGTCTGAGATATTAATTTTAAAAATACCATCATAGGATACCATAGCAGGAAGTTCTTCTGGAGATAGTGCTACTTGTTTTGGCTTTAACTAATGTTTTGCACAATATTAAAGCATATTTCTCTTTAATTCTCTTTCTCCTGAATCTTGGAGATATGTATATATATATAGCCAGTTCAATGCTGAGCTCCAAAGAAGGAGTTTTCTATGTCAACAAACCCATTAGCTCAAAAGCTGAATGAGTTTGCATAGGTGTGATTTTCTTTCCCACATGAACATCATCTACACACATGTGAATATCAGCTAATATGACCAAAAGTACCACATATTTTCTCTCACCGTAAGAAAAGTAATTTGTATTCAGGCAAGTCAAAAGAAAGACATCTCCTAATGAAAAGTTGGAAAGGAGAGGTGTATGTAAAATACAAGCAAATTTTGTCATCCAAGAATACAAAGCTGTAGATTACTTCAATCCAAGTTTATTCAGGTTGGGGAGAGCCTGTCAGATTCAAAAAGCTGGGTGATTTTTATTTTTCATTTGCTGTAACTTGAAACTCCATCTTTTTCTGCTCAGGGCACTGCAATACCCTTTCCAGGATGATTTTAATCTTGCATGGAAGAAAAGAAGTTGAAGCCCACTAAACCTACTTAAAATTGGCTGATCACAAGCAGGTGTTCTTTGCTATAAATGCGTAACTACTTCTCTTGTCTCTTTCTTCTCTTGGTGTAATCCAGTTGTTAAAACAAATAAAACTGGAAACAACAGTCCAGTTATTAAAATATCTCATTTGTAGAAAGAGAATACCAAGGTAATGTAAGATTTCTGTTGTCAAAGTGTTTTCAGGGGTAAGTCGGAAAGCTAAAGCCAAATGTGAAAGCAAACTCGTCCAGAAAGAACAGTGGGGAGGGAAGCTGAAACACGAGTGGATACTCTGTTGACATCTGGTTGAGTGAAGAAGAGACAAATAGAAGGTATCAGTCACCAGACCTGAAGCAAACTTGATTTAGATATAATGAGCTATTGTGTGAGAGACATATCTGCTAAAGAGTCATATTGTAAACTTTGTAGTTACAATAGTGAGTAGATATTATGGTCAACCAACTGCCGAAATGTGACTGAGGTAAGTGTAATTTAAGATAAAGATTAAGGTGCAGAAGTTAGCACCTAGAAAATTGTGGGAAAAAAAGGATCAGGGATTTGTGCCAAGGTCTCCTGAAAAATCTGAGAAACATTTCTTTACAGAAATTCTGTAACTGGAGAGACAGGAGAAGAAACTACTTCTGAGCATCATTTGAGATGGAAAATTGCCCCGTTTCAGTGCTGTCTGTACATTTCCAAGGCTGAAATAACAAAACTAGAGCTTCAGGGGTTTACCAATGAGGCTAAAAGTAAGGAATGGCATGAGGCACAACTACTTGGTGTGGCCAGCATGGGAGGTATTACACTACGTTCCTAGCAGGAACAGCTAGTGGAAAAATAGCTCAGAATGAATCAGACCTTGCTACTCAGGACATGGTAATAAACTCAAGAAGCGAAGGAAGATTAAGCCAGGAAGAGGAAAGCAATTTTTTCAGCCTTGTGGTTGTCTCTCCAAGAAACAGACTGTTGTAGTAGTCAAACAAGGCAACAATAAAAACTTCCTAAAATGTATCCATAGAGTTTCTACTATTTTTAGTAAAGCAATCACCTGTTAAACCATATGGTTTATGTTTGTTAGTAGGACAAAATTATCTCATTGATAACCAAGTGGTGGGGACTTGAACTGGTATTTTGCAGCAATTCTGTGACACCAAACATAGCCTATGCATTGCTTGTGATCAAGTCCCGGTACACAAGTATCTGCCAATCCTCAGTTTTCAAGTTTTCCACTTTTAGTATCCACAACTAACAGCAAAAAGAAGGGGTTTCACCCTTTCTTTTGTCATGCTTCTTGATGACTCACCATGCAGTTCAATAAGACAGACTTAGCTTTTTTGTCAATTAAAAAGTTTCCTTCTCTCCTCTGCCCTTCTCCTGGTTACATGATCCTGCTCTTTTCTCCAGCTGCACTGGTTCTACTTCTACTCAGCAGATTCTTTGCTGATTCAATTTTGTTCATTAAGTCGACAGAAAAATATTCCATTCTTTCTGCTTGATTTGTTTTTTGCCAGACCAGTGACCTGATTTAGCTTGTCAAAGGGTCAGGCAGTGCTAGAGTAGAGTGGAGTGGTAGGAGTACATCGCTGGGAGCAAGAAAAACAACCGTTTTACCAGGAAAAAGACACTAGATAAGCTTAGCCATCTTCTTACACAGCACCCACTAAGCTCGAAATAATAAGCAGGAGCAATCTGAAGTAAACTTCTGCTGATCTTACTCAGAACATGACAACTCACAGACTGCAGCATTTCTGGAGCTACTCAGCTGCAGATAAACTGTTCATACAACACCAGAATGCAAACTCTTAAGTCATCTTAGTGTCAGTTAGCTCTGAGGATTAGGCAAACCCCTAATGTGTAAATAAGTAAAGGGAGGAAAAAAATTCTGTACATCAGCTAAGCTTTGCTGACCAACCATGTGTGTGACCTCAAGCTCCCAGTTAATTCAAGTTGATTTGGTCTTCTTTTACTGAAATTGTATTTGCATTTGGTGGGGCTTGGTTTGTGGTAACCTGGACAGTTACCACAAACATGCTGACTCACAAAAGTTTGTTTGTGTGTTTGTGTGTCCAAACCATCAGAATCATTTTTTTACAATTTTTTTTCTATTTGCTCACCTTCTTTCTCTGCTCCAGTTTTTACTTTTTTTCCTGAGGATGCTTCTCTGCTACCCATTAGCTCCTTTGTAGACTTTTTGTATGCAGAATATGTATTTAATAACATTATACCTGACATAGACATATATCTAAAGGCAACATGACATAAAATATTCCAAGTAAAGATGGGAAAATATTATTTGTTGGAATCTTTTCCAGAAACAAGACCAGCTCAATGTTAGACAATCCACGTAAATTCATCACTACTTTTAGCTGATTGAAACAGCAATTTAAACTGTGAAAAGCATATGCAAATGAACAGGCAATAGATCCTGAAAATTATAATTTTCTCCTATGGGGGTACCAGTGCAACAGTGAACTTGATTCTAGACAGTGCACCCTTTTTAAGCTCATATGACTCTACTGAAAAGAAAAAACTAGCTAATTTGCATCCAGCCAAGAGAAAAACATCAGGGTAAGCTGTGGATACTGTAAAAGTCACTTCTTGTTTTGATTGCTTGGATGCTGATCAAATGAGACAACTTGAATAAGAGGAAAAATACCCTGGATAGAGAATTGAATGTGTATGCAAGAGTTTAAAAAAGAAAAAAAGGTAATAATTACTGTTTCTCCAGTAACCAAAGTATAAAGGAATGTATGGTGCCATGGAATATAGATTTCAAAATAATATAAGGAGGTTTAGGTTACTTTCACTGCTCAGCTGCAACTGAAATCCAGATGTGGAAATCAGTTATCTGTGGATGGTGACTTTGACATAGAGAATTCATAAATAAAGATTTTGTTTGGAACAGCAATTTATTGTAAGCAGATTATAAGAAAATATTTAAGATTTCTATTAGATATATATCTTCTAGTTCTCTAGGCCTTATTCAATTGTGGCATACTATGAAATGTCACCAATGTTTGTAACAGGGACCAAGGCTATGAAATGGGAATGTTATACCTGTCACCACCAGTGAAATTGTCCTAAAGTGAGATTCTATCTCCTTCCTCAGTTTTACCCTTCTTTACAAATGAGTTTACTACTGCCTCTAAGTTAATAATTTTGCACAGCTTTGCAGCACTTGAAAAACTTTCAGATGCTGTACAGAAAATACACAAATATACAGAAAGAAGGTGATGACCCCAGAGCTTGTTACTCGACTACAAAACAGACCCAGGCAAGAGCTACAAATAACAGCACAGGATTACAAATTGATAACAGCACGCTTCCTCACAATGCCATGGAAGCTCATCAAAACCAGGGCTCCAGACATCATGATGCAAAGCCTGATGGTGCCTGCTATATTTCCTTCAACTGTAGAGTGATAGGTTTTCTTTTCCACAAGCTGATATGCAGCAGGTGCCAACATGCCTAACCTTTGACTAACAGCCAGATGCTCAGGCTTTTACATATGCCATCCAGCTCCCTTACTTCCAAACAATGTGTCCTTCTTGATTTTGTTTGCTTTTCTTATTCTTTTTAAGCTTTTTCCCTGCTGTAATAGCCAGGTGGCTAGGGATAAGCAGCTGAGATGCTTTGCTTTTCCCTGGCTAGTAATTTACTCCTTTTCTCCCCTTTTTTACCAGATAGTGAGTACCATCTTCAGGAATATTGTTCTTGTGTAGTACCCCCTCCAAAGCTTCCTCTGCTGAAGGCACCTCCTCATCAGTGAGAGAACAGGAGACACAGCACAGTGTACCCTGGGTAACATTGGTGTTTGGGGGTGGTAGTATTTATTAAAATCAAAACAAATCTGATTCAAAATATCAAGAAGTATAATGTATTTCCCTGTAATAAGAGAACAACATAGAACAGAAGACAGGGTGGAAAAGAGGGGGAAAATCACAGCCATTTCAGTTTCAGATGATAAGCAGAAATGTGCAGGTGCTGTGCATAAGATGACCTTCCCTATGTGGGTCACCATACATCAGTACTCTGTTAGCTGCCTTACCTAGGGCAGCTTGATGTATCTCATTTCTCAAGTCTCCACACAGGAATGATTACCATGCCTAAATATGTATAGGTTGGCTTACAGACTGCTGAGCAGGGAAATAAATTCACAAATATTTGAGAGGTGTAAAAGCCATCAAAAGAGAAGAATTAATTTATCATAGTAATAGGAATAATTTGATATTAAAGAAATGCAGAGTTTGAAGTCAAATCTACCCAGTAGTGGTAAAAGTTTCTCACTTAACAGTATCTCTGGTCCCTTTGTGATTTTCTCAAGAAAAAGGATGCACTATGGACACATTTGTTTTTCATTCCAGATTTAGCATATAAAGAGGTTATGGTGCCATGACACTTGTGCATGTCTGTGTGACTCAGACCTCTTTCCTCTCGACAACAGAAGCTGTTAAGTGACCTATAACTGATATTGCTGACTTAGAACATCCTTTAGCTCAGGCTTGCTTTTGTATCTTTTTTACAGCTGAGGAATCAGGATTCTGATACTGCCTGGAAATGTTTGTGACCTAGACAGCAATATCTTTTCTCTGAGACGTATGACTTTGCAGAATATCAAAGAAATGTGAGCAACCAGAAAAATAGTATTCCCACTACAAAACTATATTACTAGTTAACATTATTTATATGAATATGAAATAAAATTTTTGTTTATATTTTTCTACCTATAAGTTAGGATTTTTATGCAGACAAAGCTTCAATTCACTGGGATGTCTGCTTTGGTTTTGGACTTAAATTTCCACTATGAAAAGAATTAAACCTATTGCAATTTAATTTATTGTATATGTTCATGTCTTTTGAAGGAGCAAAAAAAAAATAATTCTGAATTACATGTTAATACAGTTAACCACAGCTGAAATTCATCACAGAATTTGAATTAATGCAGATATAGTAAAAGTTAAACTTCTAGGCCCCATCTTGCAATAGATGTGACAGAAGCAGGATCCGAAGGTGCCCTGGTTATGAAAAATCTTGTGACCTTTTTTTTTTAATTTTCTATTCTTCACTCATTTTCTGTGAATGCCTCTTTGCTATATGGTGTTCAGCCTGAAAACGATTCTGCAGCAGTATGTCTGCCCCACCCTGAGGGACTTCTGAGACATGACACTGGATTCCAATCCAACAGACTGAAAAGTGCCTTTGTTTGCTTTTAAGTACTCTGCCTGGCAGCATAGTTTCACCACTGATCTCAGTCCTTCTATCTCAGCAAGTGCAGCTGTAATGCTTCCTTCCCATTCCCTAGTAAAAAATAACAAACAAATAAACCACAACCCAACAACAACAAAACCAATATTACTCCTAAAAGGTAAATGACTGGAAGCTACTGGCTTGTACTATAGAGCATAACATATTGTCTGACAAATTCAGCAAGCTAGGTACAATCCACAGGAAATGTGTTGATTGTGTTTATATTTGTAAATAGAACTAGTCTACTATTGTGGAGAAAGCTACTAAAAATTAGGGAGAACATAATTTGCAACTGAAATTGATTGCAAAAGTCTGGTCTGGGATCAGTAGTATTAAATTTCCAGATTTGGTAAACTTCCTGGATATTTCTGAGCAAGTTATTTATCAACATTTCCCTTATTTTCCTGGAGAAAGCTTTGTGTCCTTTTCTCACCCTAGTTAGAGCTTGGGCTCAGCTGCATTCAGGGGAAGTCTGAGATCAGCCAGCACCTCAAGTGAGTACTCTGCTGGTGACAGTAATGATACTTACCATGAAAATCAGACGAAAATGATTTCTGCTTAGCGTATTTATGGAATAATTCTGTATACAATTAGTAGATGTCCAGATAAAGCTTAACATCCATTAATATGTTTGTGAATCCTGCCACTTTGAGGAATTTGTAATGGATGTCATTGCTTTCCTATTCACTGTAGTCTGTTTGCTGGCCTTATCTTACTGTCTGCAAAGTTTGACAGCCATCAGACAGAAAAAACAATCAAACATTCACAGAAATAAAAAGCTCAGTTCAGAACAGTTCAGAAGCAAATTGCAGTCTGGCCAAATGGCTAAGTCTGAAAAGTCTAAGAGACATAGCAAAAGCTTACAAATACCAAATATATTCTCAGCTTCAAGGAATGGTTTGGAAATTATTCTGAATTAAAAAAAAAAAAAGTGAAATTTCAAACATTTTTTTGGTTTGACAACTACACTTTGAGCAACTCTTACCATAAGTAATCACAGATGTCTCAAGAAAAACAAAAGTCACTTGTGTTGTGGTTTCTTTATTGCTTTCATTTCCTTTTTTTATAACAGAATGAGAAATGTCAATTTGTCTACTGGATAATTACGTAACTTGACCTTGGGTTCTGACTTTTAGTTCATGATTGGTCTTGAAAAAGTCATTTAACTCCCTGCACACCACTTTAGCCAAGTGGCAGAGCCTATTCCATCACAGAGTGCTCAAGAAACATCTATAGAGGACTCAGAAGTAAAAATGAGGGGTAAGAATTACAAGCTGCAACAGTGGAAGTTCCAATTAGATGCAAGAAAAAAAATAATTACATGAGAGTTGTTAAGCATTGCATGCCAAGAGAAGTTTCAGAATCTCCATTCTTGGAGATTTTCAATACTCAGTTGGAAAACTATCTGAGTAATCCATCCTGTGGATGTACTGTGCAAGTAGCCCCACTCTGAGCAGGAGTCTGGATTTAATGTCCTCCAGAATGTCTCCTCCTACTTAATCTTTTTACGTTTAGCAATCTAGCTTTATAATGACTTTAATGAGGTTTTTTTGTGGTGTTGATTCTCCAGTGTCTGAAAGCAAGACAGACTAACTGAGATGCAAGGACTCAGAAGTGCCCTAGCATGTGTACAGGATGACATACAGGAAATATGAACCTGGATGTTTGCTGAATGCCAAATGAAGCAGTAAGCTTTAACATGCACCCAACTTTCCACTAGATATAGTTGTGAATTCTCTTAAAAAACCTAGAGAAAAGCATATTTTCTTCAGCCACCATTGGGCAATATCTGTTGGCTTCTACCAGAAAGAAAAAATAAAGAGAGAGAGAATTTAGGCAAATTTTTCATTAATTTTTAGGGTTGGATGAGTTTGTGTCAAAAGATCAGGAAGGTATTTGTGGCCGAAGTAAGTAGGTATTGCCCATTAAAAAAAGACAGGTTGTATAATCAGATGCCTATTTCTCACTCCTGCTGTTCACAACAGGTCTGTCTAGCATTCAGTCTCTGCTGGCTAAAAAAAAAGCTTCCCATCAAAAAAGAAAGATACTGAAATATATATATAATTGGGCCTATAGACCTGACATTGCTAACAAACCACTTACAGTTGAGGTACAGCATTTCATTTTTCCAGGAGTCTTTAGTCAAGGCTTTACTTCAGCATAACCTGCATGTATGTGGCTTTTGCCTGGGATTTAGCTGCTACCCATAGCATAGAATAGAATAGAATAGAATAGAATAGAATAGAACAGACTATTTCAGTTGGAAGGTCCTCACAGAGATCATCAGTCCAACTGCCTGAACACTTCAGGGCTGACCAACAGTTATGTTGTAAAAGGCATTGCTCAAATATTTTTTAAACACTTGCAGGCTTGGGGCATTGACCATCTCTCTAGGAGGTCTGTTCCAGTGTTTGCCCACCCTTGCTTGTAAAGAAATGCTTCTTAATGGCAAGTTTGAACATCCACTGGGGCAGCTTTGAACTGCACATCCCACACATCCTGTCACTGGTTACCAGGGAGAAGAGCCCATCATCTTCCTCTCCACTTCCCCTCCTAAGGAAGCCATAGGAGGGAGGCCATTTCTCACAGTTCTCAACCATTTCTCACAGGATGTGCCTTCCAGCCTTTTCACCCGCTTTCTTGTCCTCTGGATGCATGCAAGGACCTTCACATTCTTCTTAAATGATATGATGTAGGAGACTGGAGGAATGATTGACTGGCTCAAAACAAGCAGGTGGGAAGTGATGGGGGAACAGGGTGAGTTCTGGATAGGTGGGATGGCGCATTGCTCCCCTCCCATCCCCTTGAGCCTTCTCACATTGCACTACATAGCGCAGGCACATTTGAAGAGTCAGCTGCTGGTCCGTGCTGAGTGAGGGTGGTTGGCTTCATGGGATGACTGGGAACATTCTGGCTCTGTGCGAAGCACAGGCATGGGACTTTAGTGCTGAAATTAGCATAAGCTCACCTGAGGGAGGCCTCCAGAGGACCAGAACAGACAAAAAGATGGTGACACATGCACCACACAGCGTGCTCCGTTACTCTGGATTTAAAAGCTACTGAGACCCCATTGAACCCTAGGGTGAGGACTATCTAACTTTTTCTTCATTTTTCTTTCTCTATTTCAGTTTCTCTTTCTCTTCCTCTTCCTCATTCTCATCCTCTTCCTCTTCCTTCTCTTCCTCCTCTTCCTCCTCCTACTTCTCCTTCTCTTTCTTTTTCTCCTTCTCTTCTTCTACTTTCTCCTCCTCAAAATAAGTTTTAAAGTTTGCCAAGTTACAGTTTGCAAAGTGTCTTACTTTGTCTGGATGTTTTAAATATTTTTAAGTTTGCCAAGTGCCTTATTCCACCAGAATATTCTAAAGTTTGCAAGTAAAAGTTGTTATTGAACCTTCTGAAAATTTTATTGTTTCTCCTATTCACCACCAAGAGTAAACACAACTACCTTCCCCTAAACCCACTGAGTGGACCAGGGCATTATATGGAGCCCAGACTTGCACACAGCACTCCAGATTAGACAGCACCAGTGCTGAATACAGTGGGGCAATCACCTCTTTTGACCAGCTGGTGATGCTGTGTTTGATGTGTCTGAGGATGTGGATTGCCCTCTTGTCTGCCAGGATACACTGGTGATTCATCTCTGCATCTTGCTCCTTAGTCATGAACACAGTTGTGCCAACAGAAAAGTTGGCTCTGTGCCCTGTGAGGACAATTGCCTGACAGTGCCTCCGGGAAGGCTGAGGAGCTGGAAGCCGTGACTAGCCCTCTCTTCCGACAGCCTTTCTGGATAACAGGAATTGCCTTCTTGCATGAGTTGTGATACACAATACCCTGGGCAAGGTCCCATAGGATTAACAGTCATCTCAGACAGACAGAAAGAGACTTAAGGAGGCGGACAGGCCTAAGAACAGTTTACGAGAAACAGAATCCTGGAGAGGGAAAAAAATAAAGAACCCAAACAAAAATAACTCATCAACCTGTGGAGCCACCATCCCTGGAAGTGCTCAAGAAATGACTGCATGTGGCCCTTAGTGTTATGATTTAACTGGCATGATAGTGTTCAGTCAAAAGTTGGATTTGACTTGGAGGTTTTTCCAACCTATTCTATAACCTGCAATTTGACTCTCGTACAATTCTCTCCCACAGAATGGTTATTTACATAAAGGTATCTTTCACTTCTGTGGGAAAGAAAAAAAGACCATTAGGAAATGTGGCTGAATGGGATTCCTAATACCACACACCATGTAAGTGCTTATTCAGCACTTTGATACATTGACTATGAGGGGACTATTTTCTTTAACATCTCGCATAAGTGCCCAGTATAAGGCAGGATGAATTGATCGACACCACCCATCCTCCAAATACTCTCTTTATTCTCACTCCTCCATCCTTGGAACACTCTTTCATTTTGAGGGCAGCCTTCTTGGGATGGTCCTCAGCTCTCCCAGTCTGTAGCCCTTCCTCAACATTGAGAATTCTTCCTATGTACTACCCATAGCTGAGACACCTTCATCCTGTAGGAAAGACAACTAATGCAAACAAAACATGTTTCTGCCTCTCAGTTCACTGGTAGCCCTGGGGTGGAGACACTATTTCTACTAAACACAGTGGAGCTAGAACTGATTAGCATCAAAGCGAGGGATTTTAAAATCAATAACTTTACAAAGGAGCAAAGGTGGGCAGCTAACCTATTAAATGTCTTTACAAGACAACAGATCTTTTTCCCATTGGGAAGTCACCTCGAGCAGAGTCTGAAACGATCTTCTGAGTTATAGAAGTTCCAGAAGGCTTGTGTATATTTTTTTTAGGTACATCCTATCTTCATCCGTGGAAAAAGCAAGTCAATTTTCTGCGTTGGTATCTATCACATATTATGCTTAGGATAATTTAAATAGAAAATTCCAAGTACTTGTTGTTGTCCCTTACCCCCAACATATGTTAAACCAAAACCAACTCCTTCTAACGATTTCAGTTACAGTTGCTAAAGTGTAAAATATGATTTCAGATAGTGACTTCAAGCTGACCTTTGTTCTTAATGTTAAAAATAGGTTAGAATATGACCTTGCTTTTTGGAAAATTGAATATTCCAGAAAAATGAGCATAAGATATAGCTTAGACTTCTGTGTCAACAGCATTTTCCAGGAGGCTGATGAGGACAGGACAAGAGTGTCACTGTTTCAAAGAGCTTTCATCATTAGTATTCTCAGATGGTTCTAACGACATCATTTACCAGAAATATTCAAGAGGCACTAAAACCAGAAAAGATTACTGTAATAGTACATTGTACATATTTCTTTCTAAAGCAGAAAATATTTTCTTTATTAGTGGGTTTCTCTGAATTTGTGAGTTTCAAATTGAGCTAATAAGTGTGAAAAAAATCCAGTGCAGTGTACAGTTCACACAAAACCTTCAAGGCATTTTTATTTTTTAAAAATAATTCCTGTTGAAAAAAAAATCTACACTTACGGAATAAAATCTTTTAGAAGCAAAAAAAGAGAACAACACATGGACAGGTTTTATTTTCCTTGAAAACAGAAAAGAACATGGGATGGTTTTGCAACAAAAAATTGGTTAGTAGCTGTCTTCACAGACCTTTTAAAACCTAATGATTCAAATTAGCACTTGAAAAATTACATTTATGTATATAATTTTTAAAGTACATAAAATGAGATATACTGGATAGCATGAAAAATCTGGAGTACTATTTATTTATCAGTGCTAACAGTTGTCTACCAAGTGAAATGTTTGTTCTTAATTAATTAGAAGGAGAAAAAGATGCATAAATTTGCATTCAACAATTGTTTTCAAGTGTTCTTCAGCATCGTCAAAGCAAAACCTAGAAAGGAAGAAAAGCAGTCTGAGGCTTTCTAATATTACATACGGAACTAGTTCTGCACAAATCTGTGACATTATTTACATGTTTAAAGATAAAAAGTCTTTTTCAAACATATTTGAATCCACCTGGCAGGTTTTGAATGATATACAAGAATTGGACTATTGATGTACTCTCAGCTTACTTGACTGGGTCATTTTTATGAAAACCTAAGGTAATATGATCTGACATCAAGATGCAGGGTAAAGCATATGTGAAACCACTCTTAAAGACTTCAAAGCAATACCTTCAAAACCAGCTACTGTAAAAGTCAGTGAATTTTACCTTCTTGCTCTGAATTGAAATAGAATTAATGTTACACATCTGTATTCATCTGATAATGATGAAATCTTTGTCTATAAACTGGACAGGAAGAAACCAACTATGGCTTTGAATAATAATTTGTATTAAACATGGAAGATTTATTTAAAAAATATTTCAAGACAAAAAGAGGAACTTTTGTGCATGTTATGGAAAATGAATACAGGAAATCAAACTACGCACAGCAGAAAATAACAAAAAGATAGTGACAGCCAATAGGTGTTGTTTCAAACTGTCCCTCTTTATTTTCTAATGACCAGTTAAAGCTTTCACAATGTCTTTAGCAGTCACTCCCTCCGTGTTCCTGAATTGAGGAACAGAAAACAAGATACAGTTTTAAGAGTTTAGGAAACAAAGTGAAATGCAGAAGACAATACAATGTATACCTCAAAGGATTAGGCTTTTTTTTGTCTGCTCGTATTGAAAAACATTCACTGAAACCATAAAGGGATTTTTCTAAATTATTTTTAAGAGATCCCATCCCTCTTTCCCACTCCTTCCTCCCTCCCCTTTTTTTTTTTCCTGACATTTTTGTGCTGTCTGGAGCACTCAAACTTTGCATAGAAACCACCTGTAGAGACCAGCTATCTCTGCCTCTATTCACATGGTTCAAATTTCCTGTTTTTCATTATCCTTGGCTTTTCTCTTCTCTTACTCAGTCTACCATGCACAACCCCCCTCTATTTTTCTTAAAAAAAACCACAACAAGTCAACCTCTTGTCCCTTTCAATTTTCTTCTCTACAAAGAGCAAATCTGTAGGATTACAAGGGACAACTTGAGAAGAAATTAGAGTAAACAATACTGTTGGGCCTATTTATAGAAAGAGAATAAGGAGAGGATGAATCAGCCCTTAACCTACTGAGTTAGTCCCTCTTGCCTTTCTCAGCAGGCAGGTAACATAATGATTCATAGCTTTTGGCCTAAGGGAATCAGAGCAAAGCTCAAATGCAGATGCCACAGCCTGAAAAACCTACAGTTCTGTAAAATACCAGTGGGAAATATTTTGTTAAGAGGTGTCTCAAAAGTCAGTGTAATTGCTTGAAGTCCTTAAAGAGAAAATTGACATCCTTTAGGAAAAATATTGAAAAGTTTAAATTTTTTTAAATTTCTTTTTCTTTTTTTTTTCAAAACTGAAGTTCATATATAAGCTAGACTCATTTGTATTTATTTTCCGAAATCATTATGTTCTGGAGTTCTCATTTCAGATTTTAAGTTTGAAGGAAACTTTCTGTCATACGTATTTATAACTTCTTACTGACTTTACTAAATGTTTGCATACATCTAGGTAATATATTTCATCTGTTGAAGCTTCAGTTTAACACCTAAGCAGTTCTGTGATCTGTACATAATTGAAATATACCAAGCTATGTGGTAAAGTGAAATTAGCAAAATGAAAACCTAGGCTCATACTAGAAAATCTAAATTAATTCCTTGATATAGGAAGGGATTCCCAGACCAGAATCATTCTCTAGAGGCGACTAGCCAGAAGAACAGCAAAAAGAAAAACAAAAATATTTTCTGTTTATTTGTTTAAATAAAAATGAAGAATAGAGCCAACAGAGTCCCCCAAAATCTTGAAGAAACCATCAAAGCACTAAATTTTTCAGAGCACACTAACACTTAAAACAGCAATTACTCTGTGGGGATTTGAAGGTAACAAATGTGATGCCAAATTGTAAAGTAATGCCTAGAGAACAAGAAACTAGTGAAATAAAACTTCCATGCCAAGTAGGTTCATTGAAATTGCAATTATGAATTAGTAGAAATAGTATATGTTAGGTAACCATGATATGAGGCAGAAATAACTTGGATTCTGTAATGGAGAATAACTTGTTTCATGTGTGTTAGAGTTCTTGGAAGAAATAAATGATCCAACGAACAACGGCAATCTCTGAAATCTTGAAAGATTATTTTGTTAAGAGTCTATTCAAAATTCTAATTGAATTAATTCCTCTTTGAAGGATAAAGCAAAAGGTAGGAATCAATAGCAGTTTTCTTTAATATAGGTTTCAGTTAGGTTCCAGTGGGATCTATACCTGGATCTGATTTTAATTATATTGAGATAGACAAGAAACAAATGGTGAGGTGACAAAGTTTATTTACATATTATTCAGGTGATAAAACTAAAAGTCCTGTGCAGAGATTCCCAGGAATTTCTCATATGATTGAGTGACTGGACAACAATTTGGCAGCCAAGACTGGATGGTTATAAATGCAAAGTAATTCAGAAGGGGTAAAGCAAGTTTGATATACATATAGATGGGCTCTACTCTTACTATTCTTATTCAAGTATGAGATTATAAAAAATAGTTCTGTGAAACCAGCACCTTAAAGTTCATTTTCAATTGAAAAAAACCCAACAAACAAGCAAAAAAGAAAGAATATCAGGGATTAACAGAAAGCAAAAAGAGAAGATTAAAATATACAGAAAAATATCAAATTTTTTGTCAAACCCAGTGTGGCATTCTACAACACTAGGAAAAGCAAGGTCTGATCCTAAGGTAAGAAACAGTTGTGTAGTCATTCACCCAAGAATATCTCTTATGGTCAAAATGTTTAGTCTCACATAAATGATTTCAGAATTATTTCATTCTATTTAAAATAATTACATCAGTTTAATAACTTCTCATTCCTTGCATCATCTACTTTTAAGGAAGAATGTTTATAGGAAAGTTGGCAAAAATAAGTGTGAATTGAAAGTCCTA
Organism: Neopelma chrysocephalum; assembly: GCF_003984885.1. Taxonomy (NCBI): domain Eukaryota; kingdom Metazoa; phylum Chordata; class Aves; order Passeriformes; family Pipridae; genus Neopelma; species Neopelma chrysocephalum. The sequence continues at coordinate 8,855,633 of NW_020897742.1, forward strand.
CATCTTGTTCCATTTGGATAGAAGATTACCAAGGCTCTTTAAGGAAGCAGATGCAGACAGAAATGTTGAACATTCAGAGAAAACGGTAAAACTGAAGACTTAGTTTGCAATTTCTTAATGTCATTAGATATTTTATTCTGCTGTTACTACACTGTAGATTGTCAAATTGAGAAATAAAGCAAGGAGAAAATGATCTCCCTAGACAAGATTCTCAGATAGACTTTCAATGGGAAGGGCTCCATGAAAACAGATAGAAAGATCTCAAATGAAAGTCAGAGTTTTAACATTCAAGACTGCAAATCAATATTGGATGGCTATGTGCAGTCTTGTTAGATCTTAATCTTGATCTCTTCAGATCTTTCTAACCTGCAAATAAGCTCTATTAAACTGCAAAAGATCCCACAAAAGGATTTGAGACTAAACTGATGGAAGGATAACATGATTAAATAATTGATTAACCTGAATGACTGCAGGCCATTGAGAAGGAACTAGTGCTGAATGAAAAGAAACAAAACCCTTTAATTACTGATCAAAAGATAGAAACATGTCATGTGATTACAATTTTGGGCCATGTACCTGCATGAAATTACTTCTTTCAGTTCTTTGAGACTTCAACTAGAGGATGCCCCTTAAATCTGTCTTCATAATTATACCCTTTACAATAAAATTTTTAGCTATGTTGATATTTGCTGTGCCTATAGATTTTAGACTCATCCAGAAGTTCTCAGGGTAGAAAGTTTTAGAAATACCATGACTGGTATTTACAGTTATATTAAAATGTCATAGAATCATAGACTGCACCACACTTCAGGTTTTCAAACATTACACCACTTTGTGGTATAAACCATCAATTTCTGGATCCTCTGATCATTCAGAACTTCCTAGCTGAATTAGGGAAAAAAATAACGTCCCTTTTTTTCTCAGACAATTTACGAACTTCTAAGAAAGGAGAAGAAAGAAGGAGAAAGGTAACAGGGGAAAAAATCTGAATACAGATATTTAATTCCTTCAGAACAATGCAAAATAACTTTCAAGTGTACCTGGATATTTTTAAGAAACAAAACCTTGTGAATATTTGAACTCTTTATTTAAAAGAACAGGACATTTATATGGGTTGCTGGTGCCCAGGCACTGGCAGCAGGGACTGCAGGGGGGGCTCTGTGAGGAAAGGCCAGGGCTGCCCTGAGCCAAACACAGCTGTTTCCTGTCTGCTCCAACCCACCCACAGCAGGGCACAACTGAGTCCCCCAGACAAGGAAGGGGTGGCACTGGGGAAAATATTTAAGAAAGGACAAACCCACCAGAAGGCAGAGAGCAGTAGGGTTAAAAAAAGTGCAAGAAACAACCTTGGGAACACTAAGGTGGGAGAAGAAGGACTTGGAGAAGATGGTCCAAGTGCTGGAGCAGAGATCGCCCTGCAGCCCATGGAGAGATCATGATGAAGGAGGTGTTTCCCTGCATCCTGTGGAAGGACACATGTAGGAGCAGGGGGGAAGTGTGAAGGAGAAGAAATTGTAGAGCAGACTTGTGGTGGTCTGACCAGAATCCCCATTTCCTATCCCCCTGCACCTGGTGGGAAAGGGGTGGTAGAGGAATTGGCAAACAGGTAAAGTTGAGCCTTACAGGGGAAACGAAAAATGTGGGAGAGAGATGTTGTTTTTGCTTATCTTTTTTTCTCATTGTCTAAATCTGTTTTACTTGGCAATAAATTAAATTATTGTCCCTGAGTCTATTTTGCCTGCAGTAGTAACTGCTGAGCGATTTCTCTGTCTTTATCTCTACCCATGAGCTTTTTCATCTTTTTTTCTCCTCCCACCCCACATCCCATTGAGGAGAGGGAGTGAGAGAGCATGTGACGCCATATGTAAAATTTAAATCCATATCTAGGTCTAGATCCATTTGACTTTAAATTTGAAGGATGTTTGTTTTGAGAATTAAGTTTTGCTGTATAAAATACAAACTAAGGAGAACATGAACAATTTTGTTTTGAATATGACAATACTTTGCAACACTTAGTATTTTCTATTTCAAACTGAAAAATAAAAAGATATGGCTAATGTATATATCTTATATCCAGGACACTTGCACTTATGTTTTCCAAGTGACTTTCCACATCTCTTGGGAAATGTTTGAGCTTTAAGAATCCAAAGAATTTCAGTTGGATTATAGCACAGTTATTTTAACTTATTGATTTTAAGTTATACTTCTTTTTACTCTTTAATAGGTGAAGGAGAAATATAAATTTATAAAAAGTCACAAAAATTAGATAACATTGTAAAACATTCAGTCAGGTAACAATGACAAGCATCAGCCATTATCATTTAACTAAAAAAAAAATTCCAGTATTAAAGTACTATAAATAAAGGCTTTTGATGTCATGAAGTGAGATACTCCAATATTTTAAACTTTAAAAGCTTAGGAATCCATGGCAGTTACTTTCCATGTATCTGATGCCCTTTGCTCTTGAATCCTTTGGGGAAGCACATTTTAGAGTGTAAAATCATTCTGGAGCCTATTACAAGCCATTACAGAGCACAAATATTATCAAAATTGCATCAAACTTATGGCTGCAGATGGGGGACCAAAATATAGAGGTTGAAGGATCGCCATGAGTATAATTACATTCAGGTAGGGATAATGTAAGAAAACTGGAGTGGAAGAAAAGAAATTCAATCTCAGCTCAAAATAGAAATGGTGAGAAACCCTTCTAGTCTCACATGAATGATAATAATAATATTTAAATTAATTTAAATCAGAACTCACACTTTCAATCCAATGTCTTGTTCAACAAATTGTTCTAACAAATTTTGTTAGAATATCAGGATGATATTCTAACAAAAATCTACAAACCACATGATACATTCCCATTTAGTTACTAGTACTCCAGTTACTGGTATAACAGTCAGAAAAGGGAATCTCATTGTTTGGAAATATGACTTTTTAGTTTCCATTTTGCCTTAGCAGCAAAAGTCTAGAAGAGACAGTTTCAGTTACACCTTTACTTTCACTTATTGTGAACTAGACACACACAGAGTTATAAATTTTTCAACAAGCTCTTTTCATATTTTCTTAATTATTGAATGCAGTAACATATGTTCAAACGAAACGAAAATATCAGGAAGAAACCCCACTTCAACCATTTTGCGATGATAAAGAAAGCAAGTGTGCAGAAAATACACATTTCCACATGGAAGGTGGCAAGAAATACAATGACCCATATTTTTTCTTCTGATTCAGTAGTGGGCCAGCAGCTCAGCATACCCACAATACACCTCCTTCCAACTGACACACTTTCAGTACCTACTGTGTCTTCTCAGGACTAAATGAGACAAAACTGTCTCTGCTCACCCTATAGAATGTCTGGTCTGATTTTTGGGAATGGTTTCTTCCCTATGTTAACCCTAAATTTTGCGAACAAAATTCTGGGGAGATTGCCTGTTGACTCAGGCCAGAAGTGTGCCAGAAGTCATTCCAGAAATTTTGTAGTAGTGACAAGAGCACCCGTAAATGCTCATCTTACTAATATGACATAAATATTCTGACTGCCTGTCAGTATAACCTGTAGCCTAGGTTTAGCACTGATAGGCAGCTCTATGAGAACAGATATGGCCTGGGCATTCAGTATATATAGGTCCTGACCTCCAGAGGTTCTCACAGATTTCACTTCTACTAGGTGACAGGTACTGTGATTGATGCCTGCCAAATGTTTATTTTCTTATCCTTGTCAGTGAGAAGTAGATTGGTGAAATATGTTTTTGAGGATTTTTTTTTTTACTTTTATATACTTATTCATTTGCTGAAATGAATTAATGATATAATATGCACAAGAAAAAAGGTCAAATTGCTGGGTCAGTAGGAGCCGTTCTGTGCCTTGCTCTTGGTTGGCATCATCCACTGAGAAAGTTTTCCTTTCCTCACAAGAAAATTATGCTCTCCTGTTTTATGTTCTGGAACTGTATGTGGTTGGTACCCAACAGCCACGGTTAATCACACAATAACTTTAATTAATCTTTTGACATATGTGCTTCCCATTGAATGCAAGGAACAAGCAATTGACAGTTGTAAATACTGAAGCAGACAGTGCTACTGAGGAGAAAATTATTACTTTCTGGTGAAGCAGAAGTATTGCTGGTACTGAAATTCTGCATAGTATGGAAAGCTTTAAACCTCAACTCCATTCTTCCAGTCATGTCACATCCAGCATCTTACCTCCTGATATCTTATCTATCTCTTGTACAAGTACAGGAAAAAAAAAGTTTAACAAATACTTGGCTTACTTTACACTAATGGATTTTTTTCCCAATAGCATGGAAACTTCTTTCATTCTTTGATGGCTTTTTGAAAGCAGTTTTGACACCAGCCCTTGGTTTGACCTTGAGATCAAGTTTAGACACTTTGGATAAAAAAATTCTGCCATACTTGAAAAATATCTTTCTTTATTCTGTAAGCACATTTACACACCCTATCCCATCCCCTCCCTCACTCAAGGGGAAAAAAAAAAGGAAAAAGAAAAATTCTACTCATGTTATTCAATTTGTTTACTAATTCCCACATCCTGTCACCTTGTGAGCACGGGCAATATTAATACTATTTTCTAGATTTTTACTCAAGTCACCAGTCACTACAGATAATGAGTTTTCTAGCAATGACCCTTTGAACCTCAAGGAGGAACTTCCACTTTTCTAGAATAAACTCTCTGCTTGGAAGGAATGCCTTTGAAGTTTTCAGCAGGGAGGTCTTGACACAAGTCTGCAGTCTCAGCATTTACAAAAAAAGGAACAGCCCCCAGACCCCACAGTAAGAACCATTCTTCAATGTATTCAAATTACATTTTGCATACTGCCCCTAATTTTAAAATATTTTCTATTTTTATACTTACAAACCAAAATTAATAACTGAACTAATTCCAGCCATAATTTAATCATCCCACAAGCAAAATTGCTTCTAAGAATCATCAGGGACTTCAGAGCAGCTTTCTGGCATCATTGCAGTTTCTTCCCTTGCAGATTTGGACTCGCAGAAAGCACCTCGGGATAGTTGGTACAAAGAGGCAGGAAGTTTACTGCACACTTGCACATTCCAAGTGTCCACTCCTGCAGAGTGAGGTCACTGAGTCCTGGAAAGACATCTAAGAGAGCTAAACTAGTCTCATAAATTGACATCATCTGAGAGGAATTAGAGAAGGATGTACAGGAAAAATAGAGTTATTAGTATTATAGAAAAACCACATAACACAAATGAAAACAAGCATCTAAAAATGCCTGAGGGCAGCTCGAATGATAGGCTGAGTGCTATTTTATAATTATGTATGGGAGGTTTTTTGTTTAATTATAACTTCATTTCATCAAGTTGAGAGCTAGCATCAGTATGAAAAGCAGTAGGAAGCCAGATTCAAATGTTCAGCAGAAGATGTTGATAAATATTGTCAAAATCACCAGTTTAAGCCTGACAAAATCATGTAAACTGAAGAAATTCAAAATGGATCATGCACTTCAGATGACCTCCACATCACCCTGTGTCCTATATGTGTACTATATCACATAGGACCAAGTGGGTTTTGTTCTGTTTTGCTTTGTTTTTTCTTAAGCAGTACACTGTATTTATGAATTTAAAAAAGGAAATTGCTGAGGGCAAATACATTCACAAAATATCCATATCATTTTGTTTATCATAAGAAAGGAAAGAGAACTTTAATCTCAGGTCTGAACAATGTAACCATGTTCCGTCTGCGACTTTGTAGCCTAATACAATTAGGACCACATTATTTTGGTACAGCAAATCAATTTCTTTTATATACGAAACAACTGTCTGGATTATTATTTATAAAGTAAAACTAATCTTAAGGCAAACAAAAAAGACACTGGAAGAGTGGCAGCATTGAAAACAGGGAAGTATCTGCACAAAATGTGGACAAATTTCTACCTCTTCCAAAATTTGCATCTTAATTATGACATAGAGAGACATGGATGAGATTTTTCGTATACCTTCACATCGGAAGACAAAACCATGATGTATCCTGGATCAACTGGAACTTAATGTTTGACATAGTCAGGACTAAACCCAAACAAGATGGACTGAATGGAGTCTATGCAGTGACACCCACAACTCTTTTTAAAGTGCCTGCTGACATCCTTATAATGGATATTCTGTAAATGTGAAATGTAAACATTTTCAGTGCAATGTAAAGTATCCATTTGCTTTAAAGATGTTCACAGAGTACAAGAGGTCTTATTTCTACTTTCCTGGTACATTGCATCTTAGTGTCAGCAGGGTGATACCTAACATTTGCGCAGAAAGCCCTGGCATGTAAAATCTCTTGGGAGATCTGAAATAAATTCGTCACTCTTGGGTGCAGTATAGCATCCACCACCACAATCAGGAAAGAGCAAAGCACCACACAAGTAGACCTCTAAAATCATAGACTGAGATTAGGCTCTCTCAAATAGCCATGGCCAATAAGGCTGTGCTGTGCCTGTGGTCTGCATGCTGCTGATAGCAGGATAAGACGTGATCTAAGGTTTCCAGCATGATCTCTCATCCTTTGAGATGGTGTTACAGAAAGCAATTGCACTAGTTGTCGTACCATTTCTTTGGTGAACTCTGCAGTCTGAGTGGGAAGCAGAGTTGTTGCTCTGCTTGCTAAATTTTATCTTGGAGAAAACAGATGAGTGTCAATACTTTAGTTAGTTAACAGCCATTCAGACAAGAATAAACCTGAACACTTACATTTAGCAATGTCAGGACTTTTATAAAGACTGAAAGGGTAAAAAGTAAATCTTCTCTATTGGTAGTGTGACTTGAGCATCACAGTCTTGAGAAACTTTCTTATGAAACAGATAAATGGCAAATAATTTGGAAGAAGAACACTGAAAACTCACTGATAACATCTACAGAAAATGTTACGTAAAGTGGAATGAACATATGAAGCCTTAAATAATGAAATAAGTACATCAGTAAATAATGAATCAAAGCTTTTTTCCTTAGAACAGGGGAAAAAAATAAAAAAGAAGATACCATCACTTTATATACAGCAATTTTTGTATATGCTGTTGGAAAAAAATGTTCAGTACCAACACATGAAATAATGAATGAGGAAGCCTGACCAAGAATAACTAATCCTATTAAAAATAAATGAACTGATAATTAACCACTTCAATATGAAATTTTGTGAGGTAGGCAGTTTGGGTAAACACATTCAGTTTTTTGGAGCCTTTCTCACATTATAATCTTTATATTTCTTACACATTAAAATTTAGCTTTTATGCTATAAAAATACTGCAATTCCATATATTTCTTGGAATCCTATGCAGGTTTTTTTCATATGATCAATAACACTGTACATTATTAGTGTTATGTACAAAGAATACCTAACTGTTTATTCCAAAGCGATTTCTAATGTTATATCCAGGGTGCCTCAATTCCCTTTCATCAATATTTACTATCCCATGAAAGAGAATAATTTCTCAACACTCCAGGTATGGGGACAGTCTTTCTCTTTCATAGGAGAGAGTAAAGAATGTATGGAACTACGTAAGCTAGGCTTGCTTTCTGAGAAAAGGTTTTTGAAAGTCTCTTCTCCCCTTCTTGTGCCTTCTCTGGATTCTCTGCTTCATTCCTTTTAAGGCAGCTGGGCAAGGTGAGGGTGAACTGATAAGAAAGTTAATAAACTGTGTCAGAGGAGGAGAAAAAAGTACATGAGCTCCAATTCTAGCTACTTTTTAAATGACCTTTTCATAAGGACCAGTGTTGGCTAGATCAGGTGAAGGTAGTGCTGCCTGATGTCTATGAAATATTTCACTTTGATATTAGTAAAATGTCCTGTTATACTAACAGGCATGTAATTTCTCAGTGTAGATCTAGAACAGACTAGAAAAGCAATCTTGCTCATTGTAAAATGGATATCTGATGGTTGGTCAGCTGAATAATTCTTTAGGATTCACTGATCCTGCTGACTAGTTTTCCGATGACTGAAATGAGAACTTACGCACCCAGTGCACATCACTATTTAAATTTAAGAATTTGACTGTAAATCATAGCCCTTGGTCTCTAGTAGCAATCTATACAATAGGGGTTCACTTCTACTGGTACTGTAATCTGCAAGTTATGTATGCCAGTTCTGTATGGACAGGAGTTATGGAGAGCATGTGTTTTATACAGTAAAACATAAGGCCACAGTTATCACGGTTTTTGAAAATAAAAACAAATTGTTCAGTCTATTCATATTCATGTAAATGACATAGTTTTCCAGTTAATCCAATAGCTTTGCAGTGGTTTTACTATATTACAAAACGGAGGTGAAAGAGGCTCCATAACTTAATTCTTTTGTCTTCTATGCTGGTTTCACAGAATCAGAGCTTTGTTAGTTTCATCTGTATTATTTCTGGTTTACATCTATGCAACCAAGTAGAGAAATTGATATGGAGATAGTTTTAAAAATAATATCTAAAAAGTACTGAATGTAAAAAAGCCACATCAATTGAGAGTTCATATGCAGTAATTGAGAGAAGTTTTAGCAATGCAAATATATAAATTCAATTCATCATTTCAAATCAAAAAAATCCAACATGCAACTCAAAAGATATTCTACTTTCCATTTGAAATATTGCTTGGAATGGTTATTGTTTGCTAATTTGGGTGTTTGTTAATTTGAAGCTCATTATACTGAAATACAGACCAAATCACATAATCATACAATGTGGTTTTTAGAGTATTCCCTGCATGAAGGAAGTGTCAGAACAATGTCTTACAAGGAATTTGCAGGAAATCTTACCTCTTCTTTGCTTGTCTTCAAACTATAGGCTGATTTTACAATTTCAAATAGATCCTTTTTTTGAAAATGTATTCCATTGCAGATTTTCACTCTAATTTTCAGTTCCATAAACTTCTGTCATGATTACCATAACACTGTAGCATGAGCAGGGAAACCTACACAAATGGGACCATTTTCTAGTTCCATTAACTTAATTTGGTTCTATTCTCCGATTTATGAAGCACTAGGAACATCTTGCATCTCTCTCTCTGTAAATGCAGCCTCTTTCACAATCCATAGTGTGTGAGCTATTTTTACTTGTACTGTCTTGCAAGTGAGCAACACAAATTTACACTCCTCATATGACTGCAAATCATTAATGTGAGTTCAAGTTCTACTTTAGCTGTTAATTTAAGAATCTTAGAATACCAGAATGAACAAAACAACACCTTAGACCAGCAGCTGGACCAATTTGTACAACTTTGAGAACCTTCTGACTGACAAATCTTGTATCTGTATCATCCGACTACATACCCACACCGCTCCCATCTCAAATTATATCTTTTAACATACAAAACAGTCCAAGTAATCTCAACTTTAAAAAATACCAGTTGGTTTAACTCAGCATATTGTAAGAAGATACTTGTGGCAGAACATGGTAGGTATTTGTTGATACTTTTAGGTAATTAATGAGGACATCGTGAACATATTGTTTTTTACACTGCACAGGGTCTTACTTCCTGTGTGCTCCTGTGACACTCCAAAGGACTGTGGCAAATCTCTTGTCACTGAAATACTGGGACACTCAACTGGAGCACTGAAGGCCTCTGTTCTCTTTCTTCAGATGCCATTGTTCTTCCAGACTGGTCTGTACAAATCATTTCACCTTCCTGGGCAACAGTTTCACTCTTCTGGCAGCCTGACAGAATTACTGGAGTTAGAGGCCTGAAGACAAACATTATTAAATGTGACAAGGACAGATTCTGTGGCCATAAGGTATGTATTTATCTTTTAAAGAAATTGTCATTAATTTTAACTACATTATATATGCTATTTTAGAGATTAATATTCTCTACTGGTTAAACACCTTTTCTAACTTTCTGGCACACTCTCAAGGGTTGAAGTATCTGGATCTATCCATCAGATATATCTTATATATCATTAAAAATTCTGCAACTGGGAAAAAAAAACCAAACCAAAAAACAACCAACTCCCAAAACACCAACAAACCAAAATAACTTTTTGTTTAGAAATCTAAAAGCAAAAGCTGGGGCGTGGGCAGCATGTCTCTATGAAAATGTCCTAAATGTTGACCATGCTATGGATTGAACAGAAGGAAATATCTGTCCTATTTAAGAGCTATTTTGTTACCTTCAGTGTAATTCTACTTAGGCATGTCACACCGGAAGTTCAGTGGCTTCAGTACTTCTACCCAAGGCCTTGATCTGACCAAACAGGCATGAGAAAACAAAATTTGATCATGAAACAATTTTATAGAGGTTATAATTTCCACTGGGCAAGTCTGCAAACTGTCCTTGGAAAAGTCTGCTTATTGTGCCAGCTGTAACTAAATGCACATGAATCGAGAACGAGCTGCCAGGTGGCTAGGGACATAGTTTTTACAAAGAGAGTGGCTGCACTGTGCAGAAAAGTACTTGGCACTAAATGCTCTAGCAAAATATGATTATTTTGAAATTTATTATGTAATATGGATAAAAGTAAGATCAGTCAATTTAGACAACGAGAAGAGAAACACAATGAAAATTGACACCTAGCACCATATAAAGATATTTAACCAGAATAAGTCCTTATTGCAAAGTTATGTCCCAAATAAGAAAATAAATTCCAACTTGTAACATTCATTTTAGCACCAAGGTAAAAAAAAGAAAGCAGTAGGTTCTCTGCCAAGTACCTGCCTAATCTCATCCCAGTAAAATAGAGTAAATTGATGCAGTCTTCAATCACTTTGGGTGGTATCACAGGAGAAGCAGGTAGGCTTTGCTTACTACTTTCATCTTTCCTCTTCATTGAAATCAGTGGGATTATTATGCCAGCGGTTTGTTCTTTAGCTTCTAGGAAACTAGGAAAGACAATTTTCTCTCTGGATTACTCTTTCCTCATGGTAAACTGAGTAGACATAGACAGTATTTTGCAATTTATCCAGTCATCATATTTTCTGAAAGGCTCATTTCGTGCATGCAGTTGCCAAACATACCTTTAATGAAGACACCTCAAAACTCTACACAGAATGCAGCTCTACACAACTTCAAACACATGGCCTGACTACAGCCAAGATTCAGAGAATAGTGTCTATATATTTTTTTGCAAAATTTTCACAAACATCTAAGACTAACACCAAGATGTGTGGAAGCAACACTCCGTGAGATAGTCTGGGAGTTTTTGCTATAATTTTTTGAAAGTGTGCAGTGATTCCAGGTCTTTATTTAGGTGACTACTACTGCTGTATAAAAACAGATTGCATTATCCCTGAGGCAAATGCCTGAAACCGGGAGGTAGACAAAGTCAGGGAAAACATACTAGGTCACTTTTACTTTATTCCCACTGCACTATGAAGTTGTTATCTCCATGGGTGCTGTTCTCCAAAAATATCGGCTATGTTTGCAGCCAGCAGTTTCCAATACTGCATCCTGAGTTACTTTGAGCTTACTGGAAAGCCAGAAACATGTGGCACTCATGGAGTAAAGATTTTGCTTTGGATATTGGATCAACCATACCCAGCAGAACACAGGAGTACTCAGCTCTCCTCAGCACCCACCCTCTCTCCCTGCAGATGATGTTTTCCCTTATGCAGCAGGACCCACCATGACAAGTGAGCTTGGCAAGGAGGGGAGGCAGCTGTGATCCGGCTTTGGTAGTGGACTTGCCAGAGCTGACAACTCAAAGCTGCCAGGCACCCTGAGGTGCTCTCCCAGAGCTCGAGTCAGACCTCCACTTTGAACACAACATGGTGCTCATTGAAGATCTTCCAGAAGGACATTTATTTCCCCATGATTAGCCCAGATTGCGTTGCTATTTAAAGATGGCAGATTAATCAAGATTCTTGAAATTATAATGTTTTCTTTAAAGTTACCAGAGACATACAAACCAGCGAGAGAGCAAGATCAAAAGCTGTGAAATGTTACGCTATGCCTCCAAAAACCAGCTAATAAAGGAAACTGAAAAGCTCACCAGCAATCAAACTGTTAAAAGTAGTACTTCTGACGTGAGTCTCCTGCAGGTCATTATCATATTGCCTGACGTTTATACTGAGCCTAGAAATATGAGGTTTTTAACTCCACAAGCTTCAACCCAAAACTGAGAAGTAGGGTAAAGCTGCACCATCATAGTATATTACTGATGTATAAATATTAAATTTAAGTGCCCAGCAAAACACATCTCTTTGCTACTTCTTCTGAAATAAAATTAAAAAAAAGGAAATAGAAAAAAATAAAAATAATAAATTCTTCCTTTCCCTTATACATAATTTGTATGCTGATTCATGGTTTATCCCAGAATAATAACTATAAGATCTAGATAATTCCCATTGCAAGCTGTCTTTGTGACAGGACACAGGCATCAGCTAAATGTACTTTATGTATGCTGAAATACATATCCATCTCGCAATAATTTGATGTTCATATCACATCCTTTTAGCAATAAGATACTTTTTAAAATAAAAGAGTAAATAACAGTCTTGGTACTGATTAATATATCAATATCAGGTTGTAGCCATTTTTTACGAGTTCTTTATATCCCATCATACTGGGATGTGCCAGAAGATGGCATTAATATCCAGCCCCCTCATACCCTCATTTGACAGCACATGAACAGAAATAGTCATCACACTTACAACTCACACCTTACCCTAATCCAAAAATTAATTCAAACTAACTTTCAAAGGTAGACAAGTCTCTACTCCTGCCTAATAAATTTTTCACCATATTTATGAATTCTGGTATAGTAATATGTAAAATAACTTGCAGCGGTGTATGGAACTCCATGTTAGAATATGGATATTAAAAAAAAAAACCCACAAAACAACAAAAAAACAAAAATAACTTCATATATTTTTGATAAGTCTATTGGAATAGAAGATACATTTAACTTGGAGATTGCTGAGATGACAAAAAGTCTGGCAGCTGGAAATAACCAGCTGATAAGGATCACCAGTCTAGGTGTCTTGGAATGAATAAGGCCAAAGTGACCAAAAATGCTGATTTCAGAGTTGGTAAGTATATAATTAAGGGATATGCTGGGGAAAATTATTAATTATAATTTATTAATTATAATTATAATATATAATATATACAATTATATATAATATATATAATATATAATATATATAATCATTATATATTATATAATATTATATATTATATTATATATAATTATTATATATAATATATAATATTATATATAGTATAATATATATTATAATATAATATAATTATAATTTAATATAGTTAATTATAATTATAATTTATTACATTCCTTTAAAAATTTCAAGGATCTTTATCGGAAAACTAAATGATGGGACTGAGAAAAGAGGAAAGTCAGAGAAAAAAATTATTTTTCAATCAATTTCTAGATTTGTGTGTGTGTGTGTATATGTATATGTAGATACAGTATCATTTTTAATTAAAGACAATCCTTCCTATTATAATCAAAATTTCTTTTTCATTTAAAAAATTTTTAAGTGTCAACTTCTCTTTAGTAATTATTCATAAATTGCAGTTTACTAGAGTTATGGGAAGAAAGTGGTATGTTGCAAACAGATTTTGTTGCTCTAAAAAGAGAAATGTAAAGAGGCTATGAGAATAAAAACTGGAGGTCTCATATAAGAACTGGAAAGAGCTGTTGTTTTACTTATGTTAGGTCTGTCAGTTCTAAAAAACTATAGATATTACAGAACAGTAAGATAATTTTACAAATTTACTGTGTAAAATATTAAATTACTACTGATAGCTATTTTCAAGAGAACACCTGCATTGCTGGTTTCTGTATCTATTAGCAGCATAGAATTACAGAATCAGGCTTTAATATCAAAGTCATTGAAGCAGGAGTATTGTTAAACTGCTCATGTAAAGCTCTAAATCGGCAAGAGCTAATGCAATCAGTGCACATTTCTACTTGACATACAACAAATAAATATTGGCCAGAGGCTGATAGCCACAGTGTCCATGAGAAATAATAATGCCAAAATGATGATGGTGAAGCATTTGGATAAGAATTTTCGTGACCCACTGTCCACAGGCTATGTATAGCTGCACTAGGGCTCCAAACAAATCTGTAGAGGAGACTCTTATAATTCTAAAACTTGCTAAACAATGCCAGAAAGCTACACGAAGATGCTATGATTTACTTCTAACAGTATTGCCATGTACCACATATTCTAACTTATTATCCTCAGATCAAGGCGTTAAAAAGCATTCAGTGATCGAAAGCAGAGCTAAATTCAAACTACAGTGAAGATGCACGTTTTTAAATTTCAAGTGTGATTAAGCACAGGAACAACTTATTATGGATACAGTGTTCTCTTTGTCACTTGGGTTCTTTGTATCGCATTGGCTGTACCTTTCTCAAAAGACATACTTTAGGTCACTCAGAAGACATACTTAATGAAATTGTGTAGCTTGTATTATGCCAGATATGACAGCACAGTCACAACCTGTAGCCTCAAGACTTATGAAAACATAAAACCATTTTCGAGTTAGTCATGCTGAGTCTACTTTTGAGTTGAGGGATAAAACCACTTATAAATACTTATAGGTGAAAAAATCATGTGAGAATAGGTAAACTTCCTCAAATGGGAAATGATATTAAAATACAAAGGGTTTTATGTGATTTACTTTCATGTCCTTCCCATGATGAAAATAGCTTCTTCCTTAATATTAATACGTTTCAGGTATTTCTCTTTGTTGTTTGACAGATGTTAACACAGTGTAACTAGTAGAGAAAAAACCCAAATAAGCAAAGTGATCCTATTAAAGCATGTGCAAACATGCTGTGCAAACAGCTGTTTATTATCTGCATCAAAGCAAATTCTCCTACTTCTTAGCAACTGAGCCACTAGAAGACTTTCACAACCACATTAGCTGTTTCACCAGGCAGAAATGAGCTGTATGCAAATAACAGCTGTCTGTAAGTCACAGTGAAGGCTGTCACCTTCCATGATAAGGTCCATCTGACCACTAACTCTGGAGATTATACAGGACTTAATTTTTTCCCTCCACTGCTAATACACACTACTTTTGACCACCTGTGGGTTATTTGCAGGCACGGGTAGCAGTTCACAGCTAACTGCTTCTAGTACTTTGTACTTTCATCTAGTAAATTGAAATAATCTGGTTATTTATCAATTATGAGTTTGTAATACTGATATTAAAGTGTCATTCCTTAACCATCTAGGATTTGGCCTACTGATCCTGAATAGCTTTTGCTTAACTTAGAACACAACCTTTAGAAATTGACTGAAGCTGTGGCTTCACCAATGCCAAGTACAGGTGAACTTCCTTAGTATTTCTGCCTACCTTATTCTTGACACAGGCCAAGATGCCATTGTCTTTCTTGGCCATCTGGCCACCCTGCTGGTTCATACTGAGCTGGCTGTCAACCAACACCCCAAGTCCCTTTCCTCCAAACAGCTCTCAAGCCACTCCTCCCCAGCCTGTAATTCTGCCTGGGGTTGCTGCTACCTAAGTGCAGGACCCGGCGCTTGGCCTTATTGAACCTTATGCAGTTGTCCTCAGTCCGTTAATCAAATCTGCCCAGGTCTCTCTGTAGCATCTTCCTACCCTTCAATTGTTAAGCAAGCTCTGGGTACATTAAGCTATTAGAGCTCAGCTGTAAGACCTACTTAAAAAATCTCAGGTGTCCTTAAGTAGAAGGCAAATACTGTCTGTTGCTCCCCAGAATCATGGTGCACCCAGACTTAGATTTACTTAAGGAAACCGTGTGATAAGAAATACTATTGGTATGGACATTGAAAAAATTTTAATGTTGGTTTGTTTGGGATTTTTTCTGTTCCTGTGAGATTCCTACACTCTTCATAAATTGAAATACAGCACATAACAACTTGTAAAACTGAGTCCAAGTGGTCAGGGCATAAACCACTCAGCACTTGGAGTCCTTGGCACTGACTAGGTCAGAGGCATTAATATTCACAGAATCACAGAAACACAGGATATGTAGAGTTAGAAGGGAACCTACAGCTAACAAAAAATTATAATAACACTCTCCTGGTAAGGTTCTTTATGCTATCCTGGCATGAAATGGAAGTGTGTTGTATGTTAACAAAGGTCACAGTTAAACAGTTAGGAACACGTTTATCAGAGGAATAAGCCCCAAATTTCAATACAAAGGGCAGCACTGGGATCATCATCAATACATTGTCTGGTCTCTAGTGACTTTATTATGCACTGTGTATCTTTTACAACCTGTCTAACAAACCACGTGTCTGACACAGTTCCTGATTAGGACAGTAACTATTCCACTGACAAGGCCTTAATTAGGGCTAAAATTCATCCACTGAGACTGTATGTCTCTCTGGCGAAACAACACCAAAAGAAATGTTCATTTTCTACTGTTATCCCCTCCTGTTCCACTCCCCCTTATTCTCGCTTTCTTTCACCTGATGCATTATTTGGGGACTGTAAAACACCTATCATAACGAAGTCCCAATCCAGTACAGACATAGATTGTCAGTAAAAAGAAAAATTGTAATTAACATTAACAATTGAAATTGTCAGGAGCAGATGTAAAACCCACAGCGGAGAAGTCTCCGACAGTATTCATGCAGATATTTAACTGATGTAAGATGCTGAAACAGTATTGCATGTAATTGAATGCCATCTTCTGGCACATCATCTGTTTAACCATTTAAGTTGAAGGTGGAATCAGTATTGCTTATACTGTCTTAAACTTCCCATTTTAAAATCCTGGGATTTGGTCCCTACTTTTTGCACTTGGAGTACACAAAGGTTTCCCATGGAGCTTCAAAAACAGTGCTGCTGAAAACTTTCAACAACAATAATTCCACTATTTCCAAAACTGAAGTTAGAAAAATAGTGTTTAAACCCCTTACGTTGTGAAAATCATATCCTGATTAAACCAATGTTGCCACTTTTCTGACATATGGATTTAGCAAACGGCAACTGTGAGGTTTGCTGCTGTTCCATGTCATTATTTCTCTGCTCTCAGCGCAGCCCTGGAAAACCCAATGATAAATCCTGTGTCACCACCTGTTAGTGGCTGTCACCAGAACAATCCTTTTGATTTACTGAAGTGACAAAGGGCTGTGCTAGGAAGTTGATGGCCTCTTGCAAAATTGCAATTCACTCAAGGAATTTCATAATATCTGGTCCTAGGTTTTCTGCTTTTACAACGTAGAAATTTAACACAAAAAGGTGAGATTAAATGGCAATATTAAAACTACACAATAGGAAGTCAAGAAGAACTGTGATTTCTTATGCAAGCCAATATGAAAATCTGCATTAAGTCACCGATTTTAATTACATAATTATCATAATATGTCTTTTCGGACAACTGTCCCATTCCCTCAAGAGTACAGAGCAACCCCAAGGGACTGGGGGAAACCTGAATTATGTTCCTTATGCCAGGGACTTAATGCATTCAGGAAGTATTATGCAAAATGCAGCAGCATACTTTTCAGCAATCCTGAAAGAAGCAGCAGATCTTAGAAACAGACGCTCATGTTGGAAGGGGCATTGGAAAGTTAAAGAATTCAAGTGTTTCCTAAAGGCGAGATCAGCAGCAAATTCAGATCATGCTGCTTAGAGCTTTGTTTAGTTGTGTTCTGGAGACCTCTGAGAGTAGAGATCCTGGAGCTCCTTGGGTTGCCTGGTCCCTTGTGTAACCATCATCAAGTGAATGTTTTTCTGTACTTACACTCAGAACCTTCCCTTATTTCAATTTATGTTGACTGACACTTATTCTCCTGCTACACATCTCTAAATATTTGCCTCCTTGATACTCTCCCCATTGGCTCTCGGTAGGTCCTGTTGAACTCTACTTTTTCAGTGACCTTCTTGAACTGGGGGCCCAAACCAGTTCCTAGGTGTAGTTTAACAAGTGGCAAGTAAAGGTGGAGCAAGTCCTCTCCTCAGTCTGTTCACTGGCTGTGCCCACTCTGACACATGCCCAGCATTCCTGACAGGATAACACCATTAGCATTTATATTCTAGCTGAAGTGAATCTTGAGAACCAGGACCACAAGACTGAACTTTGTAATGATGAGTGAGGAAAAAAAAGGTTTTATTTTACACTCTTTTCTTTTTTGTTTTGCTAGAAGGTAGAAAGTTTTTGTAACACATAGCACTTGCCTCATTTTCCTATTTATATTTTAAGCATTTTAGTCCAGATTTGTATGTCTAAGATAAGGAAATGTCTGGTAATTAATTTTTTTCACTAGTATGAGAACATAAAAGATTTGAGTAAGAATGAAAAGTTACAAATTTTCCCTGGAAGCAAAGCCTTATTTTAGTGTTTGGCTGTATGTCAATCTACTTGTCTTCAGCCTCTAACACGGTGTACAACGCTACTTTGCATATTTATAGGTAGAAGCAATTTTAAAAACTTTAAATAAACAGCAAGTATGTAAACAGATGCTTTTGAGTTATTCTGGTCCAAGTCTATAGTTCTTTTTAAAGTCAACACAAAATTCCAAAAATATACCAAAGACTGCTTTAAACTGTTGTAACTATTTCTGATTTTCACCTGTTCTATTTTAATTTTCTTCATTTTCCTTTCATTGAATTTTAAAAAGCTTATTTACTACCAAAGATATATTATGTGCAAACACTGTATCCATACTTCAAAAAGCTCCTCTGACTATAACAAGGTTTGAAGATCTTCCTCAGAAGTATAGAAAGTCTATCAGACCATAGACCCCTCTATCTTGTTAAACTTTTTAGCATCTTAGGTACATCTTGATCAAAGATGTGTCTTTTATCCAGTATTTTAATATATCTCCTTAAAACAATATCAGATATCCTATTTTTTTTTAAAGTAGGCAATTTCAAGAGACTGTTTTCCCTTAGAAATATGAGTCTAAAGAGTTTGTTGACTCATATCAAAACCATGCTTCTCAGCTTCTTTTCGGTAATATATCCCTTCAGAGTTCATTTCAGATGAGGAAATAAGGCATTAAGATGTAAGCCTTAGCAGAAGAGAAGGGCAATTTCAGTTTTCCTGATTGTAGAGCTCCACATAATCAGCAAGCAAGAAGCATTACACCATTCCGGGTACTGTATACTTAAATTAGTATGTTTGGCTGCAAATAAGCTTTCTGCTTACCTGGCATGTTTGTCCTCACTGACACACAGACAAAATAGCTTGTCTGCAAGAAATCATTGTCAGTAACGAAGGAGGATTTTTTATTCCTATCACCGCTAACAAATTGAATACTAGATTGAGGTAAAGTGACCCAAAAAACCAGCTGGAAGTCAAAGTTTAAAGCAAAACTCCACTGTCTTCTAAGCTCTCCTTTTTGTGCTAGCTCCTTTTCAGCAGTGCTGTTGCAAATGAGATTTATAGTGCTTAGCAGTGTTAGTCAACAATTAGATACAGATTCCGAGCAAGTGGAAGTTGAAGCTAGACACAGCTTCTAGGAAGTTACTATTGCTACTTACCTTAATGTTTAAAAATAGTTTATATGTTTTTGTTTAGTTTGACTTTTCCTCTTCCTTTCTGGACACATTTACTACAAATCAGTTTTTAACCTACTCAGAGCTTGCAGCCTGAGTAAAACCTGAACCTTCCACTCTGATATGCCTTAGCATACCATAGTAAAGCAGAAAAATCTTTAGAAAGGAAGCTTTCCAAACCTCTAGGACATTCTCCTGAATTTGTGAATGCTTTCTTAAAAAAGAAGATTATACTCCTATTAGAGAAATCTATTTTGAAGTTTACTGAGGGTGAGACTGTGACTTTCAGCATGGCCCTGAGAAAAGAACAACGTACTACTGCAGCACATGGCAGGGGAAAGCATTGATTATGTTATGTTCATCCTTTACAAAGTCTCCAAGATGGAAGTGTTTTGAGAAGTAAGAGCTATCAATCTACTAAATTCTTCTCCCTTCCACAGTACTGACCACATATTAGGTCTCAGGAGGATTTTGTGCTTTATCTCCTCAGTGAATATTTCTGTGGATGCTCTCATCCTGCAAGCAAGCAATAGGGCACTCTTTCCCAACCTCCTCTTTTCTCTTTTGGGAGACCTCTGATCTGGTCTGGATAAATTCAGTGTGTTTCTGTACCACCTGAGCGTGAAAAGAACAGGTTTGCTGATCTTAGCTCAAAGTCTAGGGCATGTTCTGCTGAGCAGAACCTTTAACCACTCCCGTTTTATTCTTGAGAAAGAATTTAAAATTCGATTTCCCACACAGGCTTCTAACAAAAATCAAGAGGTGGTGCGAGAAAGAATGATGAATTCATGGGAAAAGATAAGAAGATGTGTATATTTGTTTCCTTCTATTTGCATACTGGATGAATTGCACTGTCACATAACTGACTTTTCTTCCTCTTCCTGCTGTTCTCTTCAGTGACACAAAGAGAGCAACTGCTCTGGATGCTCATCCCTTAAACAAAGTCTATTATTATTCTGTTTGTGGAAGAAGCTTCCCAATACAACTTTCCATTTTCTGCCTTTTCACTGGTACAATCCTTTCAAGTCACTTTTCAGGTAAGTAATAACAGCCTGTTTCACTAGCCTGGCTTCTGTTATATTGTGACAGTCTAGTGAGCAAGAATCAAAGTTGCTAACTCTCAAGTACTGAGAACGACTCAATATATGTTAAAAAAACTATCCAAAAAGCTTCATCTGGGCAAAATAGAGGTTATTCCTTTAAAGTAAAGATCACACAGGTCTTGTAGAGAATGGATAAAGAGATAAAATATACAAAGTTGATGGATTTATCCTATATGACTCTGTAAAAGAAACTATAAAATTCAGCCATTCAGTTCCTGATTTATATAAAATAATACATGTGCCTGACAATGCTACAGAGTTCCAAGGTTATAAACTCTCAAAAGATTGCACTTCCAGAAAAAGGGGCTTTCAAGGCATCAAAATTACTATTAGCATAAATTTATTGGCATGAGAGATAGCAAATAAATTGTTAATCAGTCTCAATGTCCTGGCACAAACACTGAAGGGATTCTTAAAACCACAGCAAAGTATGTGCATGAAATCAGGGTCCTAATTCTGCGCTTAATGGTACATTGTCTTCAAGTTCAGGCAATCCCTTTGCTTCCATTAATTTAGCGCATATATACTCCCCGGTGTTCTACCTGATAAAACCTGGTCAAACTCATCTTTTCCACTTGTATAGATGCAGCACACGACTTTGATTCATCTCAGTCATAAATGTAGAAAGCAAACTGTAAAATTACTGATTCAGGAACACTTATAAAAAAGGATTTAAAACAAAGTACTGTTTAGAAAATGCATCAACCATCAACAAAGTCACCTTTCCAGGAACTAGACTACCTCATCAGGAGCATAGTGAGATAGATTTTTAATCATCAGAATGACAAATTCTGGTTGCTAATTACTACTCAACTGCAGCATCATGGCCTGTAAATGGCTTGGATTTTCTGTTCCCCTGCTGCAATAAACACACAGCTGTCAAAATCACTACCAGCAATAAAATAATGATCAAAAGAGCAAAACTTTTTCACTATATACAAAAATTAAAAAAAAAGCATTCTATTATAAGACTGTAAAAAAGAAGTAAACATATTTCAAGTATTAAAAGCTTCTCTGTAGGCATGAAGAATGCAATCACACTTGACACGTTTCTTCTGTGAACAATGAAGCAAGCAGTCATAACCAAACTGCTATGTCTGCACCCTAGCAAATACATTGACTTTTACTAAGGACCAGATTGCATTTTTGCTACATACCCTGTATCAGAATGAGCAAGCTGAGAAGTTCTTTGATGGTTGCATATGTTGCTATCGTGCAGCCCCAACGAACAGCAGTTTCACAAGAATGAACTCTCAGTCTATTTAAATGTATGTGCTGCAGTGCAACCTCTTTCTTGTTCTGCATATGTCCTGTATTAGGCTTTAAATCTCAACATGATTGTTAAACCTTGTTTTTTTTCACTGCAGGTCTTCTGTGGAAGCAAATGTACCTATGAGGGCAAGAGAAATTCCTATATCAAAAGGAAGCATCATTTTACTTCTGAGGCAGCACAAAGCTTTAACTTAAATTTTTTTGGCTTGCTCCTGTCAAGCAGAGATTAAAATAATGTCTTTTTTTTCAGTGAGGAACAAGGAGTAACAGCTAGAAATGTAGATGTGGATAACAGTTGACATCACTGTTTCTGATCAACAAGCCATTGAACACTCACCAACACAATGGTAGAAATAAGGCTGAGAGTGTTCTCACATGGTGAACAATATTGACAGCCATGAAATGCAAGGCTAAGAACAAACTATTCTCAACTGTCACCATCTAAAATCCAAGGCACTCCAGCCTACATAGCTAATAACTGTTAGAAACAGGGAAAACAAAACAAAACAAAACCAGACAACAAAGACTTCTCAATACTTTTTTGCATACCATTTTTTGTACCAAGTATTGTTAATGATTTTTTTGGGGTATGCTACTTCCATATTCAGCAGTGTTGAGTGAAGACAAGTTTATAAAGCATAACGGTACTCAATATTTTTTTTTGAGAATGCCCCCAGGTATTATTTACATATACATGGTAACTGAAAATATTCATCTTCATTGTTGCTACATTTCAATGTTATGGATTCACTCTCTTTAAGAGTATTTGGTCAACATTCTTAAAGCTTAATATTGGGGGTTTAGGGTTTTTTTGCAAAATGGACAGTTCTTTACACAACACTAATGTCATTGCATAAAAGTGCATCACTGCTCCACAACTGACCTTTCCTGAAGTAACAAATTCTGGGAAGACAGTTGAGGTTCAGCATATTCCTCAGATCTGACTCAGCTTGTCCTTATTGACCTTAGGGGCAAATTCAATTATCTGAATTCAGGTTTCTTTCAAATCCAATTTGGTCTGACAGTGGGCACATCCTTTCAGGAAGCATCTGAGGATTTGTTTTTTTCCAGAAATCAGGTATGTGGAAGCACCAGGGTGCGTATGTAAGACACAGAAAGATGAGCTGGTGACAAATATCTGTAGTGAAGCTCAGGAACAAGGTAAGGCTCTCTTTTCCCTCCTCTAAAACCAGTGCTAGTTTCAAGGACGGTAACAGAATTATATTTTAAACATATATATGATCATACTAAGAGTGTACATATAGTAATCTGGGATTCTCTAAGACTTTAGGATATGATTTTGACAAATGTTTGTGTGTGTGAATTTGATATTTACTTCTCTTAACCATCTACACTGATAAACCTCAGATCTCATAGCAGAGAGGATGTATTTTTTCAAAACCTCAAACTAATTTCCAAAAATGTTTCCTCTATCTGTTTATTACTAGTAAAGACTACCATTCTGTCATAATTCTCCAGCAGAGGAAAAATAACATTGCATCAGCTACTGGAACTGTGGGAATCAGGAATCTCAGTAACAGTCTTTCAGTCTTTTGACAGACATGATATAATTCATAATGCTTAAAAATGTACAGACCTAGATTTGGGTTAAGAGGTGCTATCTTCCTGTTACTTAAATGTCTAAGACACTTCTCAGGCCTGCACACTATTTTCCTTGTCTTGGCTTTCCCATCACATTTAGTAGTAGCTAGCAATCTTTTCTCTCTTTTCTTTCTTTCTTTTATTTTGGTATTTCATCACCTTAAATACTTATCACTGTCTTTTCTTTAATCTTGGTTACTGTTTTTCTTTTTCTAGTCACACATTATAAATTTTGGTTATTACTTCTGTTTCACTTTTAATAGGAAGGTACAGGACTGCCAATATTAATTTCCTCTTTCAATAATTCTAGCACTTGTCTCATTCATACTGTAATTATTTTCTGTAAGACTTACAAAAGCTGCTACTATTTTGAGGTAACAGTAAATCAATTTCTGCACATTTTTGGTTTGAGAAGAGGGTCAGCATGAGAAGCATCACCTAAAGCTAGTTTTTAGTAACACAGTTGCAAATATAAGCATCTGAAACCCAATGTTACAAATAGAAAAATTCAGAAAAGCTGAGCAACCCTTCTAAGACAGCATTACAGACAAAATTTGAATTGGGGAATTGCCTGTTCCCAGTCCCATGGATAGTCTATTGAGGGATATTGCCTACTGCAAATGAATGTTGTTTCCCTGTACTGACTAAAGTAACCTGAGTATGAACATGCAGGAGCAAGCAGATCCTAGAGCTCCCCATATTGTAAAGAAACCAAAGTGAAATATTGAAGATTAAAAAGTAGGTCAGACTTAATAAATGCATTTTTAAGTAATCTACACTTCAAATCCTGATATGAAATGGATGAAATCTGTGCTCTGTTCAGTAGCTAGAGATTCACCCTAGTGCTTTTATTATGCTAAAATTCTTGTGCACACAGAAATGGCTTATGCATATTTGCATCAAAAAAAAGAAATTAAAGAAGCTGCAAAATTAAACTCCCAATTATAAATAAGAAAACTGCACAGCAGAGGTTGGAGCAGGGCCAGATGTAGTAAGAACAGCTATTTTTACCTAGCAGAACAGTTATTTTTACCCAGCAGATATCTGGAAAAATCATGACTTTGCCTAGGAACAGTGGAAATATCCAACCTACGTCTTACTGGCCTTCCTTCCTCAACTGCAAATAAAAAACCAATTTCTTATTATGTGCGGAACAATATCTTTCATTTGGTATTAACCGACTATTTTTATGGGTAGTATTTTATGACTGAAATATAATGCATAATCAGCTGCTCCACAGATCTTGCCTTTTGCTGAAAGGATTATAAATTGTAGCAGTTTTCGGTGCTGAATCTGCCTCTGGATGTTGACACTGGAGCTGGTCCACTTTTGCTTCTTATGCCAGATATGAAGTCAAAACATCCTGTTGTTAATGCCAGATATAAAAGAAGCAAAGGCGGTGGAAGGATAGCAACACACTCTTACTTGGAAAAGCAAAGGTTTTGAAACATGGTTGTGCTCCACATGGAAAAATATTATCTGATGAGTCTCCACTGTTCTTTCACTTGCCCATATTTACAAAGTCAATGCTCAAGGTATTTTTATACTTAAAAACAAGTCCTCGGTTCTTTCACTGGACCTCACAGGTAGTTCATGTGGGTGTTCTACATAACACTTAATCCCTTGCTTTTATAAGCAAACAGACACTGCTTTTAAAGATGCTTATAACCTGTAAAACCAGTAGTGTTATTAGGGAAATTCATAGTAGCAGTAACTGGGGGAAAAAACGGTCTTGTCTATTATTGACAGCACATCAGAAGATTGTGCTGCTTCCACAGGCACAGGAGGGCTGATACTCCCTGTGTGAATTGATATGCACACAGGTAGCCTGAGGACCAAACCAAGCTAAGGTATTAAGGAAGAGTTTATTCTGAAGCCAAACCCCCTAAAATACACTGCAAAAATCACAGTAGGTGGAAAGAGTGTAGAGCAGCCTATGCTCTGGGTGCTTTTATATGAACACCTTTCGCATGTGCATGATCTCAAAGTTGTGCTCCCAGCAAGGGCCTCACAGCATGTCTGTGAGGAGGTGTTATCTCTGCCCGGGAATTCTACTTAGGACAGGCAGAGAATAAACATCATAAATCGAATTTTCCCACACTGATCTCTTCTCTGGCCTTTCCAACTGTGGAGATCTCTTGAGCAAGAACAACTCTAATGAGCAACTCTCTTCACCAAATTCTGCTCTCAGCACCCTTCCTCACCACAGTCCCTAACAAGTAGAAAAGATCCCTTAGACATCATACTCACCAAGGCATGCACTGTGTGCTCACCTTGACTGAGCTCCTTTCTTATTTTCCTTATTCCTTTCACCTTTTTACTGATACACACCTCCACAGATATGTATACACAAACACACACATATATACAAAAGCAAATTCAGTTGTACCAAGATCCGTAAGAGTACTGGAATTCCATTTTTTGCACACTTAAATTGTTAGACTGTCTCCTCACAGGTTTTTTGGACTATTTACACTCTTTGGCAGATATGGTGAGTTAAGCATGACCCAAGGACTGTGCCTAACAGAGATATACAGATGAGTCAGGTAAAATAAGATGGATTATGGTAATAAGACAATTACTATTGGGGCCAGAGAATAAACCCAAGGACCATTTTGTTTACTAGACACAAGTCATATTTGTGCCTTAAAGGGAGCCCAACCAAAGTGAACTTCAGGGATAAGGCTCTTAAACAAGTGTTTTTCATCTTTACAGATGCTATGAGTGTGAACATGTTCCCTATTTCATCACTCCTTCGATGGAGCTCTAGTCAAGTCTTTACTCAGGTCACCAAAACTTTCAACACTGTTGAAAAATGCTCAAACAGGCACCTATCCCCCATAGCAATGGATATATGCAGTACTAGGGACTTCATTTTTTCATATTTACAGTATTATTCCATGAAATTAATAGAGTATGGAGGGACATTGTATATATATAATCAATCCAAAGATCATTAACAGCCCATACATTTTCATTGACTTTAAGGGTATTGCAGCAGCCCTGCAGTAAGACTCAGTCCCTTGAGGGATAGTTTTATAGAGTTCTTTATAACTCACACATAAATTTAGGTTTCCCAAACCCTGATAAGATGATGCCCAGGTTTTCTCAACAGGGAAATAAGCAATCATATGTTTAGGATTTCCAAAACATTCCTTGTGTTTTATACACACCAGTTCGAGAATTATTTGAATATCCATCCTTTTACATACAGACATTGAAATAGATCAAACATTACAGCGGCTATGCCCAAGAGCAAGTGGGTAAAATATTTCTCATGCTAAGAAAGCTTGAAGTGACAATTAACAATTTGAAATATTTGATCAGTGTTAAGCCTCCATAGTTCCATCAAGACTATAAACCCATAGATTAATGAAGATATTTCAGAGGGAAGCACATCACAGATACAATTTTTACAAAGAAGCTGGTGCTGAGGTGAAGATTTTTTTACTTCGTTCCCTTTTGTTCTGTGTGAAAGGGTGGAGGTACCGCAAGCAGATCAAATGACCCGCTGTGGATTTTATACCACAGCAACGGGCACAGAAAGCATACCATTCTCTGAGCGAGCTCCTGAGCAGACCTTCCCCTTTTTTGCTGTTGTCCTGACATAGTAGAATGTCCTTGCTGCAGAAAGCCCAGCAGGGGCCAAGGGCAGAGTCAGCTCTGACACTGCAGGTCGTTGCAGGGTGAAGTGTCGTGCCGAGCTCAGAGACCAGGACTGTCACTCAAGGAATCATTAGCAATGAAAGAGAGGCAGTGAAGCTTGTTGTGTTGTCATCACGCTGTAAGAAGGTTGGCTGCAGCCCAAATTAGCTTGCTTAGGGAGTGTGAATCAAAATGACATGCAATCTGAATGTTAATGAAAATTTTCTCATGCTTAGACTTCATCTTCCATCCAGAAAGCTGTCATCTGGAAGACATCATCTCTGTGCCTTCCTCTTGCTCTCTTCTTAGGGTATGTATTTGCAAATATATATGAAATGAGGAACTATTTATTTCCCTTAAAACCTATGCTGCTTAGATCTCAGTTTCCAGAGCACTGTGTTGTTTCCAGTAATGGCCCTGTGCTGTAGCAAGTGAAAGAGGAAAGCAATACAGAAAATGCCCTGCTTTTCAGGCAAGATAATTGCATGGCTTTCATAAGCAAATAAATGTCATAACTTTAGGTGTTGCTGCACAGTAGTGCAGATGTACTGTCACAGAGAAGGCTCTCATTTATGTTACCAGAGGACTGGACTGTTTAGATGTTATTTGTGATAGTCACCTATGTTAGACTGCATCAGTGAAAATCACATGTTATTCCACTCAAGACAATAGAGTTACTCCAATGTGAAACCAGGCTACAGAGCTGGAAATTAAAGGCAAGCCTTTAATGTATACAGTCATCTATTTTCTGACTAATGTGCAGTCATATGCCTCACCACTTGGCAAAGAGCATAGTTAATTTTAATTTGTAGCATTTTTTCTAACAGCTATTAGAGACCTCTGGGCCTACTGAATTCAGAGGTCCTCTTCTCTCCCTCATGCACTTAAAAGGCAGCTGCAAAATTGAATCTCCTGTCACGTGGTGTCCACTACATACTTGTATTCCTCATACTACACTTCAGGGAAATTCCTATATGTGTTACAAAGTAAGACACATGTAATCAGTAAGTTTACAAAAATCTCTTATCAAAGTCAAACAAAAAAACCTGAACCAAATAATTTGAGAGATTCAAGATCATAAAATGGTGAGCACTACTGGTCTAACTTATAATTGAGTCAGTAAATTATCCAAATGTCCTTTTTAAATCAACAAACAACAGATTCTGGCTTCAGAGTGTGAATGCCTGAACTTAGCAAATTCAGACAATCGCTTCAACACAGAAATGTGAACGCAGTGCTATCACTGAGAGACAATTCAACATTTGTAAAAGAATTAGAAAAAATTGTGGTTTATAAACACATTGTTTAGTCCAAAAGGGTTCAGATTTTAATAAATACTAACACTTGAAGAACTCTTGGCGGACTTTTAAGATTTTATATTTGGGGTTTTTTCCAGTTACATATTTACCCTTTCAACAAAGTTGGTTGGAGAAATATTTTTTCTGCATTTGAGACAGTAGCACACTCAAGAATGAATGTAAAACAGACTGAAGTCCCCCTCAATTGGGACTACTTCAGTTTGGAAAGGATGACTGTATCAGCTTAAAGTTTAGTTTCTGATTCAGTTCTATGCTTAGTCAGTGTGTACACCATTGCATTTTCAAATATTGAACCAAGAACTTGGACTGAGATACAAAAGGATGAGTTAGGTCGCTAAATAAAATTTCAAATGTGTTAGGTCAAAAATGTAAGACCTTAATGTCCTGAGAGACACTAACATTTTCACAGGCAAATAAGGTCATTTGGGCTGCCAGACATGCACAGCTGTCCATCTCCTCCATTTTTTACAGGAGATACATGAGACATTCTATGAACAAAACCAACATTACAGAAACAAAGACTGAGTAAAGAGAAAGAGGCATCACATGGACATCAGCTAATGAACTGAGTTTGTAAATCTTTGACCACAGAGTACAGTTCTAGAGAATAAAATTTCATTGCTGTGCATTCATTTTTTTTTACTTAGCAATAAAACTAACTTAACCACTTTCCTCACTCTGCTGTCTGCTGTGACATCTGCTCATCTCAGTGAACTTATTTGTAGGAATGTACAAAAATAGCAGAATTAAATGGTCCTAAGAAAACGCAAACACAAACACTTCGGGGAGCTCTTTTGTAGGCCACATAATTCACTGAGGTTGTCTCCGGGACAATGTACTAATAGTTCCACCAGCATAGCAAAAAGCAGCAGTAAACTTTGTAACAACTGTGCAGAAAATATCAAACAGACATTTGTGGGACAATCAGTTTATAAAAAATATGTCCTTGATGTCATCTAAGCAAGAGAGAGCACTGTTAAGTGAAACAGACTAGTAAAACAGTTCTTTCTACTGAATAAAAGTTCATATTCTTTTAACTGTATTCTCCTGTCCTTCCTTTGAAATGTATTATTAGGAGGAAAACACCTTTAGTGTCTATGCCGAAAATGTATTTCTTGATAAGTTAGTATTTATTTGCTTGAGGTCTGTTAGATCAGCAGTTTTGCAAAATCGATCAGTGGCACTAGCTCTAAATGCAGAACATTTGTCATTTCTTTTTTTCAGGACAAACTATTTTCTTGTAGTTTTATACCTCACAATTTATTTATTTTTACTGTTAAAATATGATCACTATTATTTGGATCCTATTACCAAGGCCATATCACTAGCTAATCTGCACCTCTGGTACCTCTTATGTGTGGGAAGGGGAGGAGTTGTTTCTTTACAGCTAAGGGCAAACACTGTTAAAAGCTCCATGTAAGGTTTAGGCTTTTTTGTATTTTTTGTGCAATGTCTAGATATAATGATATGAAGCTTAGATGTGATGATCAGATAAATTTGGAAGTGTGCCAAATTAAGAAGCAAGGTATAAGGAACTGTGACTCAGGCTTGCTTCCAGTCACTTACATCTAATTACAGCCACTTTCCTGATGTGAAAGGTAGTCTCATTATAATTTACACGCTTAGAAGCCGGAAGGAATTGTAACATAAAAGAGATTGGTTGCTTAATTTCCATCTTTCTATGTCTCTTCAGCATGCCATTTAAACTAACCACGAACCCTCAACACATGGGTAGATATGGAGTGAGACTTAAAGAAGTGAAGAAAATCTAATTTATATAACTTTAAAAGCTGTTTATTATGCAGGATCACTGTATTTAATAGATGTCTAAAGACTGTGTACAGAAAATGCTACTGTAAAGTTAAATAATTTGTGATGAATGTTGGTAACTTGAATAATTTCTAAGTTATGGAATACCAGGGTTATTTTTCTTATGGGCAACCTATTTGCTCACTTGTACAGCTATACAGTAAAGAGAAGAGAAGAGAAGAGAAGAGAAGAGAAGAGAAGAGAAGAGAA
>NW_020897742.1:8886015-8889157 GCF_003984885.1 Neopelma chrysocephalum
AGAGAAGAGAAGAGAAGAGAAGAGAAGAGAAGAGAAGAGAAGAGAAGGATCCTGTGGAAAAGATGATATATGACCACACAGAGAAATTTAATGTACCCAAGTTGTACAAAAGCTAGAAACATATCCTAGTTTTCATATGCTTGACTATGGAATGTGAGGAAACAATGTATTTTTGTGATTATACATGAATTTCCCCTTTTTTTAGTGCTGACAGAAACCTCAAGTGTGTTAAACCTCATCCCATCCCTGTGATACATTGTTATTATTCTTCTATCCTGAACTTTCAGCACTGCAAGACAGCTATGACAGAATCTTATTCTAGTACACTGACACCCAAAATAGGTTGCTATTTAAGTGAGAGCCCAGCATGACCAGCTCTCTACCCTCTTCTTATCTTGCTCTGTACAGTTAAGGCTACTTCTAATGCCATGCAGATCATTACACAGGCCAGGGATGTCCATGGATCTCCAAAGTAGGAGGTAAAACAAAGAATAAAAGTAGTAGTTACCCCTGCCTCCCTTTCCTCACCTCTGAAAGAGTTTCAGCCCTTTATGTTGCCTTAACGAATAAAGCAGAATGAGTCGTTATGGCAAAGTTTAATGGAGAGAAGTAATTTGCAGCCCATGGAATAATCCAAATGATCTCCACACCATTTGGTACCTTCTGAGGCTTCATTTGTGCCAGATATAAAATGGGTCAAGTGCTATTCAAATGCCCTGTCACAACATAGCTTGCACCTCCACAGTTAACCTATCTTCTCCTCACTGCCTCTTGAGAAGAAACCTTAGTGTGTACTCTCCCCAAAAACCATGTCTAAGCTTGGTCTGTGAGGATGATGACTGTCACAAGGCAGAACCTTGAGAGGCAACATCCTTGTTAAAAACACTGACAACCTCAAACAAAGGTCAATCTTACTGCTCACTGGCTTGTCTTATTATTACTTAGGACAGATTTAGTCAAAATATGATTACGAAGGAAGCAGAAATGCCTGCTCTTCTTCTTCTGCAGTCTCTGAGCAAATCCTGGGAACTTTTAATAGCCAGCTGTTGTTGCTCTTACTGCTGTTGTGGTAGTAATATGACCCCAGCCATTGGTTGTTCCTATATTTAGCCATTATTACTGCCATTGCCAAAGCATGCAGAGGAGTGCAAACTAAAGTAATGATGATATAAAACTCAGCAGCAACTTGCTAGAGATTCATGGCATTAAAAAATCATCCCCTTACTTGTTATGCTTAAGGGGATTTTTTTTGGCAGCAAAACTCTGCACCTATAAGACCTTAAATGAAAAGGTAGCCAGAATCATTTATAGAGGAGAACAATAGGGAACTTAAAAAACTTCTATTTGTGCAATTTACACCCATCTTTGCCAGGTAATAGACAGATCCTCCACTTGTAACAGCTGTCAAAACATCTTAAAATTACAGAGATCCATGAATCAATATCAATGCGTTAGACAGCACTGTGCTGCTGTAAGAGTATCTCTCAGGAAAAGTGTATGATATGTGCATCTGGTCAAATGTTCTGCTTTTGGTTTTCTCCTTGAGCAAATCAATACACAGAAGCACCGATATTTTAATTTATGTACACTTTTTGCAAATTCACTACACCTTCTGGAAAAAGTGAACCTTGTAGTAATCACTGCTGCAATCTCAAACCCACACTCATCACACACAATCATTACAAATATGCCTATAAGACATTATTTCACAGTCTATGCAGAGAATGGGATCACATATTTCATGACCTCACACTGGGCCACCTTACATTTCAGCCCATGAACTGCAGTCAAAGGAAGCTTAAGGCCAGTTTACATTGGAAGGATATGACTCAGTTGCCCATAATTACCAGGTTTTATGTCATTGCTGAGACTGTCTTGTCTGCAGAAACTGCTGATGCAGACTAATACAGCACAGGCAAATTTTACATTTGCAGGAAAAACCCCAGGGTGGAGTTCTTTAGAGCCTCTGTTTTGCCTGCTATTTCTGCATGCATGGTTACCAGCAATAACACTTGGAGCTGAGCAGGCATATTCAGAAACAAGATGAAGTCCAAAACACGATTAGTTTAAAAGCACTTACACAAAATCTCCCAGAACTCACTAAAAGCTTACTGAGACATCCTGATAGTTTTCAATCTGCTTTTTGCAAAGGCTTAAACAAGTACTAAGGGTTCCCTGGAAGAGTTTCAATATCCAAACCATTTGAACATGCTGTCTTAACTACTTCCTTCTGAAAACACAGTATCTTGAGGCAGCTGTAATTTTCAATAATATCTTCAATTTCACTTGAAAGGAGCACCTTTTATTTATGAAATATACCTTCTTGATATAATATTATGAAACTAATCAGATCTGCTATTAAACTTTATATCCATTTAAATCAAACTTTGATGGTTAAAATTTAGCTACTTTTTTAAAATCCAGTTTTCTTTTCATCATTCTAAGGAATTAACTTTTCAGATCCAGAATAAAGAAAAACTAAAAAAAAAGAAAAAAGAGAAAAATGTTGGGTCTAGCCTCCCCAAGTGATACATCTAATTAAATCTCAAGTGTGTAGCTC
Source organism: Neopelma chrysocephalum (assembly GCF_003984885.1). NCBI lineage: Eukaryota > Metazoa > Chordata > Aves > Passeriformes > Pipridae > Neopelma > Neopelma chrysocephalum. The sequence continues at coordinate 8,888,576 of NW_020897742.1, forward strand.
ACAAACTATGAAAGACAGTTCCACTCAAAGCTGCAAGGGCATTTAATATTGTAACTGTTCATTCAGCATAATTTATGGTATGCAGTTTCTCTCTAGTTTTAATTTCCTCGATAAACATAATTTGTCTACTTTAAATTCCATGCTCTTACTTGGTATGAATAGCATATCCCTTGCTCAAAATATTGAAAATAAATTATTAAAAATGTCTTAGCTTCTATTCTCCAAAGCTAATCTGGAGCAGCAAAATATAATTAATTATATCAGATGATATAAGTACTACTGTCTCTTTGATATTTAGGATTAAAAAAATTTCACAACTGGATGTTTTGAGGGCCAAAATACACACACATCCACCTCTGCCAACTTATTACCAATTATGGATCTGTGTGACTGACAAAAAAATGCGTAACATATCTTGCAACTTTTTAAACTTCTAAATTCCTGTGCTGTTAGAGATTGCCTTCTTCCTTCTTTATTTACTTCCAAATGTGCTCTGGCCTCCATAGTCATTTTTCAGCCTTGTATATATAGCAGTGGGGCTTCGCGCGGGCGGGAAACTTCCGCGCTGCGCGCACGGAGCTC
>NW_020897742.1:8889167-9002504 GCF_003984885.1 Neopelma chrysocephalum
GCTGCAGGCGCTGTGCAGGACACCGCGCCGGCCCGGGGGCTTCGCGCCGCGCGCGCGGAGCGCGCGCGGTTTTGGACCCCAGGCAAGGCCGCGGCAGGAGAAAGGAGAGAGAGGGGGAGCCTTGCCAGCGAGCACTGCACCCCCGTGGAAGATGAGAGCACAGCTTCGGAGCACACAGAGGTTTGCCGTTCCAGGTTTGGGGAGGGAGGGAGAGGGGGAGGGGGACGGAGCAGAGGGATGGGTGTTGAGCTGGCCATGGGGGTCCTTCGACTGGCGGGTGGGAGAGCAGGGCTGTCCCGTATGAAACATCACATCACATGTGAGCAGTGCACCTGGAATTTGTGGTAACACAGTGGGGGAAGGATAAGGTCTGGGTGGACAGAGGGTTCTTTTGATTGATGGGGGTCCCGGCCAGGCTGGGGCCTTGTAAGGTACCTCAGCCTTGGACAGGTACGGAGGCCAGAACGGTTGGTCGGTTGGTTTGTTTGTTTGTCTATTTATTTCTTTCGTTTTGGCTCTCCTGCGGCTACTGCCCAGGTTTGGCATGTTCTGGATATATTTGCTTTGCTCTGTTACAACCTGAAAGAGTGGGCAGGACAAAGGGTTGTTACTGGAAAAAAAAGACTTGCCCAAATCGTTCTAACAGGAACGTAGCCTATGTACCCCTGTGTGGTTGCGAGCTATGCTGGCGAGGGTTCATGCCTTCGGTAGGGTCGCCCATGCCAGACAGGTCAAAACCATAGGACCAGATAAACTACATCCCTGGGCAGGATGAGCTCATTAGCCTTCTGGCAGTCATCCTAGGAGAAGGACAACTCTCATCCCAAACCCGGGCAGATGGAGCTCGCTTAGCCCTGGAAGGCCATCCATCTCAGAGAAGGTCACTCTAATCAAACCTACGTCCTGAGGACCTCGCTGCCACCGTCCAAGCTTGCTCGGCCCTGGCAGATGAACCTCAGGATTAAAGGGTGGGTTCAGTTCCGCGCATACTGCATCTCACCTAAAAAATCCATTGCGCAGGCTTGAAGGCTTTACCCACATGCAAAAAGTCCTGTAGCGACGGGCGAGGGTCGAAACGGTAGGTGAAAGATGCACTGGGAGCTGCAGACTCAACCCTGCATGCAGGCGGTTCAGGATATTGGTCATTTGAGACTGACGGAGATGAGAGTCTCTTGGGGCAGCACCCTGAACGACCAAGCAGCCTTTTCAAGGACAGCACTGCTTGCTCCACTCGGAGAGGGGCCTAGAAAAGGTGGCCTAAACAAAGCTCATCTCCACCTTCACCCGGTTGGTTAACCGCAGACCGACGGGCATCTTCTTCCAATGCGGTCGCACAAAGAGCAAAAGTCAAAGGCATGCACCTGCCTCCAAAGGTGTACTCAAATTAACTCTAGCATGTTGGAACATCAGAACCATGCTCGATTCTGCCAATAGTGGACGTCCTGAGCGACGTTCTGCCCTAATTGCCCATGAACTGGCTCGTCTCAACATCGACATTGCTGCTCTCAGTGAAGTTCGCCTTCACGAGGAAGGCAGCCTCAGAGAACATGGTGCCGGTTACACACTCTTCTGGTCAGGTAAGCCCAGAACCGAAAAACATCTCTCAGGTGTCGGCTTCATGATCAAAAACTCCATTGTCCCTAAACTCGAAAATCTGCCGACAGGTCACTCTGACCGCATTATCTCCCTACGCCTTCCACTAAACAACAAGCAACACGTTGTCATCTTTAGTATATATGCCCCAACTCTCCAAGCTGACCCTGCTGAAAAAGATAAATTTTACACTGACCTGCGCTGTCTTACCCAAAAGGTGCCCGCAGATGATAAGATCATTATCCTTGGTGATTTCAACGCCAGAGTAGGTAAGAATTTTGAAGCCTGGAAAGGAGTATTAGGCAAGCATGGTGTTGGAAACTGCAACGATAATGGTCGACTTCTGCTAGAATTCTGTGCGGAGCAACAGTTCACCATCACCAATACTATCTTTCAGCAGAAAAATAGTCTGAAGACAACCTGGATGCACCCCAGGTCTAAGCATTGGCACCTCATTGATTATGTCTTGGTGCGACAGAGAGATGTCCGCGATGTCCTCCATACCCGCGTGATGCCCAGCGCAGAATGTCAAACAGACCATCGGCTTGTGCGCTGTAAACTCAACCTTTATCTCAAATTCAAACCCAAGAGGGGCAGTATCCCAAGGAGAAGACTCCAAGTTAACGATCTCCAATCAGCCACAGTAAGAGAAAGATTCCAGGCAAACCTTCAAACTAAGCTTGATAACCATTCCACAGATTCTGCAGTTTCCTCTCCCGAAACAATTTGGCAGCATATTAAAAGTAGCATCCTGCAATCCTCTGAAGAATCCTTAGGGTTCTCCCTCAAGAAGAACAAGGACTGGTTTGATGAAAATAATCAAGAAATCCAGGAATTGTTGAGGAAGAAGAGAACCGCCCACCAAGCACACCTTGCACTGCCTTCCTGTCACGCTAGAAAAACAGCCTTTCGTCTTGCTTGCAGCAAGCTCCAACAGAAACTCCGTGTCATCCAGAACAAATGGTGGACCGATCTAGCTGCAAAAACTCAACTATGTGCAGATACAGGGGATCACAAAGGATTCTATGAGGCCCTGAAAACAGCATACGGGCCTACATACCAAGTCCAAAGCCCACTACTCAGTGCAGATGGTCAAACGCTTCTGACAGATCAAACCTCCATTCTGAATAGATGGTCTGAACACTTTCAGACTCTTTTCAGTACCAACCGTGTAGTACAAGACTCAGCAATTCAGTCCATCACACAACAACCAGTGAAATACGAATTGGATACTGCCCCCACTCTAGGAGAAACCCTCAAGGCCATACAGCAGGTGAAAATCGGCAAGGCAGCTGGGGTTGATGGAATCCCACCTGAAGTCTGGAAACATGGGGGCCTTGCACTCCATGCTAAATTTCATGAGCTTGTGGTGCGCTGTTGGGAACTAGGCGAACTACCTTCAGACCTTCGTGATGCAGTCATCATCACCTTGTATAAGAAGAAAGGTACTAAATCAGACTGTTCAAATTACCGTGGTATTACTCTGCTCTCCATTTCTGGCAAAATCTTGGCAAGAATACTCCTGAACAGACTAATACCCGCTATAGCAGAAGAAATTCTACCTGAAAGTCAGTGTGGCTTCAGAGCCAACAGGAGCACCACAGACATGGTATTTGTTCTCAGACAACTGCAAGAGAAGTGTAGGGAACAGAACAAAGGTCTCTATGTAACCTTTGTCGACCTCACCAAGGCTTTCGATACTGTGAGCAGAAAAGGTCTTTGGCAGATTTTGGAACGTTTAGGTTGTCCCCCCAAGTTCCTTAAAATGATCATCTCACTTCATGAGGATCAGCACGGCCAAGTCAGATATGGCAACACACTTTCTGAGCCCTTTCTAATAAAGAATGGTGTGAAACAAGGCTGCGTTCTCGCTCCTACCCTATTCACAGTCTTTTTCAGTATGATGCTTCAAAGGGCCTCGGCAGACCTCGATGATCAGGACGGTATCTACATTCGATATCGTACTGATGGAAGCCTATTCAACCTAAGGCGACTGAAGGCCCATACTAAGACCCTAAACCATCTTGTCCGGGAGCTGCTCTATGCTGATGACGCCGCCCTTGTTGCCCACACAGAAGCAGCTCTGCAGCGTTTAACATCCTGCTTTGCAGAGGCTGCTGAGCTCTTTGGGCTGGAAGTCAGCTTAAAGAAGACAGAAGTTCTCCATCAGCCTGCACCTCAGGAAGTCCCCCACCGTCCCCACATCACCATCGGCCAGTCAGAACTCAATTCAGTCCAACAGTTTAATTACCTAGGCAGCCTCATCTCCTCAGATGGTAAGATTGATGGGGAGATAGACAATAGGTTAGCGAAGGCATACAGTGCTTTTGGAAAACTCCATAAACGAGTTTGGCGTAATAAACACTTGAAGAAAAGCACCAAGATCAGTGTTTACAGAGCCATAGTGCTGTCTACTCTTTTATATGGTTCCGAATCATGGGTCATCTACCGCCACCACCTGCGTCTCCTAGAACGCTTCCATCAACGCTGCCTCCGTACAATCCTTAACATCCATTGGTCAGACTATGTGACCAATACATCTGTTCTCGAACAGGCAGCAATTACGAGTATTGAGGCCATGCTCCTGAGAACGCAACTGCGTTGGGCAGGGCACATCTCTAGGATGAAGGACCACCGCCTCCCTAAGATCCTGCTCTATGGTGAACTTGCCACTGGCTGCCGCAAGAGAGGAGCTCCAAAGAAAAGATACAAGGACTCCCTGAAGCAACAACTCAGCCTCGGGCATATTGATCACCATAACTGGTCCACTCTGGCCTCTAATCGGGAGGCCTGGAGACAGACCATTTATAACGCTGCTGATGCTTTTGAGAAGGCACGCAGGATCACTCTTGAGGAGAAAAGACAACGCAGAAAGAATCGAGCCTTGCAGAATATACCATCCAAGGAGTCTTTCTGCTGTGTCTTTTGCAACCGGACTTGCCTTTCTCGTATTGGCCTTTTTAGCCACCAACGCGCTTGCATGAAAAATGGGTAGAGCCCTTCCCAAATCTTCGTTCGCGAAGCCTAGCCATGACATATATAGCAGTATCATGTGATGTCTTCAAATGTCTTTGTTCTGGATGTTTAAGAATAGAGATCTTCTGAATGCTAGAGCAAAAGAGGTGTTTGAAGATACTGTCAGAACTGGGAGCCATTCAACAATTAGCATTTAATTATTTGAATGCTTTAAAAGAAAGCTATAGTGTTGCTGAATGTATTTCCCAAAGCCTGTTGGTCACTTATGTTGGTTTACACTACATTCTACCTCAAAGACTGGGAAAAAGAGCTGAAAGTCAATGAGCCTTTACATCCTCCCACAGTGAGGGAAGCTCCTGTGAGGAAACGGCCACTGTCAAAGAAGCACTTGAAATTATGCAGGGCATCACAGGGGGAGATGGCCAACAAGTAGGATGAGTCTGTGAGAAGGAAGTCTTACATTGCTTGAACTGAGATACAAATAAAACTCACAAGACCCAAATTAGCATCCCTACTTACATTCATCTTCATCACCAGGCATAAGTGGCACACATCTTTCTCTTAGTTCAACAGGTAAGTATACCTAAGTAGCCAAATATTTGAACTGTCATGTCTGGTAAATGTGTCTAGTTGCTGTGTTCCTCTCCTGTACTCTTATTATACAACCTTTCTCCTTATTAGAGAAGGTCAAGGCATGTTTTTGTTGTCTTTGCAAATTTTCAGGTCAAATATAGCTTTTAAATTTTTTTCTTGTGTGTTTTTTTTTAATCCTGATGGTTCCAAAATCCAAAGGGAAATATTATTGATAATTGTGGGTGGGTTTTCTGTTGTTTTGTATTTGGTTTGGTTTTTTTTAGTCTTGTTATTTTCTATTGGAAATTTCATTTGACTAAAAAGCTGTTTCAAAAACACCAACGAAATCAAAACTTTTTTTTTGCCAGTTATACTTCTTGGGCCTCAGTTTTGAAACCACTCAGGTTAACTCTGAGCATGTTAGTAGCCTCACTTAAATCCAGTGCACATGGCTGTCCAAATGCAAATTTAATTCACTGTCTCTGAAATACAAACCAAACAAGTAAACAATAAAAAATGATCATGCCTTGTAAACCAGTCATAAAGCATAACAACTAGAAATGTTAACAGAGGAGAAAGGAAGAGAACTGTTCTAAGAATCTATTCTCCTTGACAAGTGGTATTTATTTAAACAGTCTTTTTGCTTCATTCTCCCGATTATTACACAAATATTTTATGCTCTGGTTGTTTTACAAGTGCATTAGCTCTTAGGAGAAGTGTAGTACTTTTATGAGTGCTCTATGAGACTGTTGTACAAAAACCCACCTGGGAGGTTTAAATTCTATATCTTCAGTTCTGCTAATTATTCTCTAAGGGATTAATTAGAGTAACTTTCTTAGCTTTCCAACAAGTTTATACTCACACACCGATTTAAGAAAGCTTGCACTGTGATCACAGAAAAATTGTGTTTGTTTCTTTAATATATATAAACCTGCTGTAAAGGGCTCACAGTAGTTACAGTTAACATAAATGTACCTGCCAACATAAGAGTTTTAAAAGAACAGATTAACATTTCTACTTGCTTTTGTCTTCTGCATTCTCTGGGCAAAGATAAATATTTTAAAATAATATAAGGAAGAAATTGAATGGAGTTAGAAGTCATTCATGTTTGTGATATGTTCTGTTTAGGAGGATCTGGTTACTCAATTAGTTTGTAAAGGTATCTAAAATTTCATTAATGCCTTTCCCTGGATGTTCAATCAGACTGTATTTTTCAGACTACCACAGAATAGGCCAAATTAAAAAATAATCTATCCTTACTTGCATGACTGAAGCCCTTATCCAAATTTCAGAAAAAATTTGTTGAGGTCAGTGTTAGGTCTGTATTAGACACTGAAACATCTAATCTGTGGTCTGATATTCATTCATACTAATATTCTAAGTGCAAATATGGACTCCTAGCTCAGAGTCTGTGTTTCCAGAGAAGCTTAAAAACACAATCTCTAAAAAGACTTGTTGACCGCTATATTCATTTGAAGCATGATAGCAATTTAAAGAGGGGAAGATAATATTAACCAAGAAAAATGATGCTAACATTCAGATAACAACAGCAAAACTGTCTGTTGGAAATGAACCCTGTCTGTACTAGGTCCTACCCTGGGCCCAGCTTTAGTTTGGGGCTGTGCTGGTCAGCCTGAGACAGGACCAAGCTTGAGACCCTTCAAACAATCAAACAGCAAAAATTCTTGAGTTCAATTTTATTAATACCTATGCAGACTCTGTGAAACACACTCCAGTCATTGGCTAATCCACTTTCTTCATGGTGATTAAGAACAGCTCTTTCTGAGATGGTAAACTACTTTTAAGAGTATTTAAAAGATAATTTCCAGTTTTAGGTCCTCTCTTATTTTCTGTTGTTTACTACAAAGATGGTAGTCAATGTTTGTCATGAGTGAATCCTCTGCCAAACCAAGGATATCAAGGCACCAACTGACAACCTAGCTGTTGCGGTTTTGTTGAGTCTCAGTGTTCCTGGACTTCCTTGTGGTCATGGCATCTTGTTGCTGTCTGAAATTCAGATACCAACAGAAAAGGAACTGCTAGGATTAAATAGGGAACCTTGGGCCACAGGGGCTGGGGAAAAACCAGACAAGATCCATTGTCCTGATCCACCCCAGCAGGATGTAGAGAGACTTTGCATGATGCTATCAGATATCCCATTGTTTTCTCCCTCTCTGTGTAAATCCTTCTTTAGGGTAAAGCTGATCACCCTTCCCCAGTGTAACCCTGCTTACTGGAAATATCAAAACTTTTTCCCCAAAATGTAAATACTGTATCTGAGAAATGTAAATTCCTTTTTTTTCTTGTGTCACTCCTGCTATTGGAAATACTGATAGATTGTGGAATCCCCTATTTGGCATAACCTTGTATCCTTATTAGTATGTTAAGCCCCTGAGACCCTTAAATAGCAGTTCGTATGTTCAATAAAGGCATTCCAGTTTTTACCCCCATATCTGGGATCGTGTTAGCTTTATTGGACCGTTACAGCATCTGACACTGTGATAGCAGTCCAGTGATCCTGAATAGCGAATCAGTTCTTTGCTTGCCAAACAAGTGTGGCAACAAAGCACAATTCAATACTGAACTAAAATTGATTCTAAAAGGATGTCAGCTAAAAAAAGCTAGATTCTACATACCAGACAGGCAGAAGCCAATGGTAACAGAAATTTTCTTTATGTTTATCTATATTATAATTTATCTTCAGGATCTTCTGTGTTTTCTTTAAAGAGTCTGGTAGGCCTTTAACCTTAACAAGTGTCCATTGGAACTGCTGATGCACCTGGATGGACCACAGCTTGGGTAAAGGCACTCTTTATGAAACTCACCAGTCACTGAGGATCTCACTGAGTGTATAAGCATCCTTGGGGTACTTCTAAAACCTTTAATCTTGATGCAGTCTGACTCTAACCTTTTTCCTTTTTTTTTTACAAGGAAAATATTGCTGGGAGGTACTATGTGAAGTCAGACACCAAGCTGCAAGGCATTCCAGTCATATAGACTCAACCTATAGAGCACGGTCAGGTTTATCTTTGCAGACTGCATGTAGCTTGTTTAGAGTTAGTTTACATATTTCCAGTCTTTCTGGTGAGTTAGAGGCCAAATTCTCTATGAATGCTTTTCTTCATTGACCAGTTTTATTTATCCAAAACTTTAACTCTTAAGTATATTTTTTTTTCTGAGAAGCCTCAGGGGTCTGGTAGTTATGGCTTCAGCAGCTTTATAGAGGAACTCATGCATTACAGGAAAGTATTCCTCCAGTGATTCAAGCACAGTTTGACCTTATTGTATTGATAGGTTCTAAAATAGGATGCAAAACTTGTTTAGATAAGAGCCTTATTCTGTAGACAGACATATTCTGTGAAAATTTTCAGTATTCTTTAATAGAGTGCCAAAATGCTTATTCCCCTATTAAAAAAAAAAACAAAACCAAAAAACAACAAAACCCAAAACCAAAAACAAAACAACAAAAAAACTCCAAAAATAAAAAACAAACAACCCCCCCCCCAAAAAACCAAACAAAAACCCCCAAACAAACAAAAAAAAATGAAAGAAACAAAAAAAACCCAAACAGAAACTTTAAATTATTTCTTCAGAGTTAGAAGAAACACCAGTTATCAAATGTGAAGAGTGTGTAACAAGCAATTGCCCAGCCTGGGAAGGCAAGCAAAGCACCTCTTTAGATTGTGGGGTTCTATTTCAATGAAAGAGATTAGAATCCTTTACCATTTACCGGACATTTGAATTATGTAGTAAACAGCTACCCACTGGCAAAGATACGAAACCTTCTGCAAAGTTTAATTTCATGATTTGCTATAGTACACCCACAAAGGAACTGTGCCACTGCATGCAAGAGATGCCACAAATGTCAATTTTACACTTGGCAAATTTGGAAACCCTAAGGATTATGTACTTTCTGCTTTGCTATATAAGAGCTTCCACCCATTGGCAGTAAGAGTCATGGTGTTTAAATTTAATTTTCTTTAATGTAATCACTTTTTGCCTGCTATGTGTTTAAGGCAGTTTGAATCAATATCCCATGCAAGTCATTAAGAGTCCATAGTTGTACCCATTTCAAGCACTGAATCCTCTGAAAAAAAAATAATTTGGACTGAATTTCCCACTTTCTCTCACTAGCATTTTATAACAGTATTCACTTTTATTTGATTTGATTTTTTAAGAACAAATAATATTATGTTTAACAACATTTGTGTAAAGATGTTTCCTCTGAATGAAAAAAAATTCTTTACTGAAAGAACAAATTCTGCTCTCTTGTCCTCCTATTATAAGATACAAGGTAATGGTTTAATCAGGTCTGTCAAATCTTAAACATTGCATTTAGCTCAAGGATCCACTCACATGCCGTCCCAGAATACGGCTCATTCCTTATGCAACATTTGTAGCTGCACTTCTACTGCTTCTGGACATCTCACAGGAATTCCCCAATATCAGTGGTGTCCAGTGAATGCCATCTCTAAAAAGGAAACACCATGGCACCAATCAACCACCTAGGAGGTCATGTACCTTCTAAGAGGGCCCTAGGCCCAGGATCAGGCTTTGATCTGTTTTGTTCCACAGACTAGTGTAATTGTAATGGAGAAGGTAAGAGGTGCCCTCTCACAGGACCCAATCTATTATTCAGCAGTTCCCAGTGGGTCCATGTTCCTGCCCCATCTCTCCCAAGAGTGCAGTGTTGCACTCGCCCTTCAAAGGTAGTCTTCTCTTGCAACGAAGGTACTTCCAAACTGGCAGAAGGTTCACTGAAAACTGGCGTGAATGTCTCTCACTAAAGAGAAATTGTGTACAAAATGCAGATCCTCATGATGTGCTGCCCCACAATATTGGGAATTCCACATGTACCAAGGGAAATAGGTCAAGATGTGACTTGACATTTTATAAAGTGGGAAGATGACATTTCCCCTGGTACCAGAGACTTGCATATTTTCCTCAAAGGAAGGGGTGCTCTGCATCATTGTGCTGCAGTGAAGGATTTGGTTTTGGTTCAAAAAATAAATCTTCAAAGAACATTTTGCATCAATGCAACCTACTTCAAAAAAACTATTCATCTAAGGTCTTTTACATGCTGGCTTTTTATATGACAGTTCAAATTAATAACTGGGTTAATTAATAACTGGGTTAAGGGATAAAAAATCTGTTATGAATTTGAGAGATATAGTTAAAATTAGCAATACACTTTTTATTAAGTAACCCTTAATTACAGATTTTATAATCCCAATCTTCAAACTTAATATTTTATGAATCCTCCATAATATATTGTTTAGTCAGGGACCACAAACAGAGACAAATAAAATCCATGTGTATGCAAGATTTTGTGAAAAGGTGTTGTGAATACCGAGTTGCACTGGAAAAGTCTTTAAATTGGCATATCTATTTTACTGCTGGGAAGCAATAAAATTGTTGCATACTTTCTGGTATCTAATCTCTTAATCAATATGAATTCCCAGTAACAAGCAATGAATTCAAACCTAATTGAAACAATTAGCCTAACACTGTTGTCAAGAAAATACACTATTATAAATCATGACATATTAAGTATTAATTTCTTAATCTAATTTGAAGTATGACTGCACACAGCCTCTCCATGATACTTACTGTTGATAATACAAATGTTGGCTGTAAGCCTGCAAAGTGATCAGTGTGAGTTTATATTGGCACATAGGGTCTGCACATTTATATTACTTGGTAGAATGTAGTGTACAGGGAAAATGGAAATGAAGAAATACTGCAGAGCTTGTTTATGGTTGGCTCTCCCTATCTAGGAATCTTTTCTGCAGGGCTCAAGATCACTTTTGTAAATCTTGGGAAACAAGGTTCAGATGCATGCACAAATAACCTTGAAATAACTAATTACTAGACAACAATAATAATTCTTAATTTAGTAACTTAATTGTTGTATTCTTAATAATAATTATTAACAATATAATTCTTAAATTATGAAGCTGGAGCTCTCAAATGAGAAGACTTCAATGGTTTATTCCATTCATTCTTGGATTGTGTGTTTAGATGAAATTATTCCTATAAAGTGAAAGATAATAAAACATATAATATAATAATAAATATAATAATGGCCAGTCTTTGCGAACGAAGATTTTGGGAAAGGTCTTTTACCTTTCAAGCCTGCGCAATGGATTTTTTAGGTGAGACACAGCTTGCGCTGAACTGAGCCCACCCTTTAATCCTAAGGTTCATCTGCTGGGGCCAAGCAAGCTTGGACAATGGCAGTGAGGTCCTCAGGACGTAGGTTTGTTTAGAGTGACCTTCTCATAGATGGATGGCCTCACAGGGCTAACGAGCTCCATCTGCCCGGGGGACCGGGGAATCGAACCTGGGTTGCAGCGGTGAGAGTCCTGCATGCTAACCACTAGGCCACCAGGGGTCCCACAAATAAAACATAATAAGCCATATTAAAATACAACTCCCTCTGAAAAAGACATAGTCTCTAAAAAGCTAATATAAAATAATAAAGATAATAAGAAAGGGTGATATTCTCAATACTATTTTAGAGATAGGAGAACTAAGAAATTAATTTCAGTAAGATGCCTTTCATTTAGACTAATGCGGCTGTCATCTGAATTCCTTCATAGTAAAATGAAAGATCTAGTCACCTTATATGTATAGTTCATCTCACCCGGAGGTGAACATCAAAATCAGCTCAATAAAGTTGTACTATAAAAGTGACTGTTAAGGGCAATGTAATATGGTTATCTCTCTGGTGTCCATGACTAAAACTGTATCAATGAAGGAAACCGAACAACACTTTCTTTCGTCTAGTTTTTGCCATCCAAAAAATAGATATCTAGCCTTATCTAATTTTCATTGCCCTTACTGTAGTTAATAGAGAAAGACAAGTACATTCAGAAGGTAATCTGGCTGTATTTGTCTTGGAATGAAATTACTTTCAGGAGCTTGAATAATGCATTTATGTTGTATATATCTTATATTAGAGTAAAGAACCTCATAGTCTCAGGCTTACTCAAGCCTGTGCAGAAAAACTACCGCAAATTAGGAAATCAAGCAAAGTGTCAAGTCCCAGGTGACTGTTTCAGCCAAAACAACATTTTTCTTTTCTGACGTGTCTCTTTTTATTTGCTGCCTGATAAAACAGTAGTGAAATACTTTTAAAGGACATACCTTGTATTAGGAAGATCTTAAAAAAATCTCGATACATAAAGACCTATATGCACACATGAAGATTATTTTCGGAACACATGAAATACAATCAGCTCTTGAATGATGTTTTACGTCACATAGTAAAGAACAGAATATTATTGCAGAGAATGGCAAGTATCATTCTTTAAGAACTTTTTCATAAACTGGCATATATGTCAAAAGAAATTATATGAAGACCCAAATCCTGTCCCTTGTGTGACCACACAACTTACATTTTGTTTTATTTAACAGTCTTACTGGCTAATTTAGGAACTACTTATCTAAAAAAGTTGTAGAAGTAGATAAGACAATTTTAAAGAAAATTGGTGTAGAATAGAACAAAATATTTCAGTTGGAAGGAAACTACAACAATCATCAGTCCAATTTACCAACCACTTCAGGATTGACCGACAATTGACTTAACAAATGTTGTTAAGGGCATTGTCCAAATTCCTCTTGAATGCTGACAAGTTTGGGGCATCGATCACCTCTCCAGGAGGCCTGTTCCACTGTTTGACTACCCTTGCTGTAAAGAAATACGTGATAATTCCTGTCCAGTCTAAACCTCACTGGTGCAGCTCTGAAACCATCCCACATGTCCTGTCACAGGATACCAGGAAGAAGAGCTCAGTGACTCCCTCTCCACTTCCCCCCCCTCAGGAAGATGCAGAGAGCAATAAGAAGAGTCATCATTTTATGCAAAAAAGAAAAGTCAGTCCCACATGACAAGACACATCACATCTCACCAAAGCGTATTTCTGGACCAGTATTTCATAATCACTGCATAAACATTGTCAGAAAAAAAATGTTGTAAGAATATATGTGGTGGGATGATTCAGAATGAATTTTATTTTTTTTTTTCTTCATGGCATTTTTCAAATTTCTAACTCATGAATTCTTCTGTTATATTAGTTAAAAGACCCTTGATCCTTTATCTAATTGCACCTAGCATCATCAGAGGAATGCTCACTTAGTCAATGATTCTATTGCCATTATAATCATTAGATTCTTGCTAGTAAATCAATAGCAGCCTAATCTGCCTCTAGAGATCACAGCATTTGCAAGAGTGTACTTTTGTTCATGGATCATTCGAGATCTATGTAGAGTTTTCATACCAGTAATGATGATGTTTGGGACATAAGAAAACAGCCACACACACGATTTTATGACAGAGTAGTCCCACAAATGAACAAATACGTTCAATTAAACTCAAAAACAAATGCAAAGTAGAGGACATATGAAAAAGATGTCAAAAGTTTGTAAGTGTAGAATTCTGAGTGCATAACTTGGAAACTAAGCAAAAAAAGACAACTGTCGGTGTTGATCTAAAATGCTAACAGCAGAGATTTTTCAAAGCATCTCTAGGAGATGAAGCATAATTCCACTGTAAGTTAAAAGGAACTGTGATCCTAAGCCATGTAACCATGATAAGAACTGTAGACTGTCTATACAGAATCAAAGAATCCCATAATATTTGAAGTTGGAAAGGTTCTCTGAAGGCCACTTGGTCCAACTCCCCCAGTCAAGCAGAACTGCCTAAAGCCAGTTGCCCAAGACTGTATTTTTAATATCTCTAGGGATGAAGACTCCACAACCTGCCTTGGCAACCTATTCCCAATGCTCCTTTACCCTGGAAGTAAAAAAGTGTCTCCTGATGTTCAGACACCTCCTGCATTTCAGTTTGTGCCTATTGGTCCTTTCACTGGGCATCACTGAAAAGAGCCTGGCTCTCTTTTCTTTGCACCCTCTCTTCAGGTATTTACACACATTTATAAGATCCCTCCTGAGCCTTCTCTTATCTAGGCTGAATGGTCCCAGCTCTCTCAGCCTTCCCTCCCTTATTAGGTGTCCCAGGCCCTTAAGCATCCTTGTGTCCCTTTGTTGAACTCTCTCTCTCATGTTGTATGCCCATGTCTCTCTTGCATTGAGGTGACCAGAACTGGACACAGTACTACAGATGTGGTCTCACCAGTGCTGAATAAAGGACCAGGATCACCTCCCTTGACCTACTGGCAATACTTTGCCTAATGCAGCTCAGGACACCATTGGCCTTCTTTGCAGCAAGGGCACATCCTTGGCTCATGTTCAACTTACTGTCCATCAGGACCTCCAGGTCATTTTCAGTCAGACTGCTTTCCAGCTGGGTCCAGCTGTCCCCCTTGCTTATACAATAGTGTATAGAATTATTCTTTGCCAGGTCCAGAATTTTGCACTTTGTGTTGAACTTCATGGGGTTCCTGGTGACTTATTTCTTCAGCCTGTATTTGGAATTTGCTACTATGCTAGCCATTTTGCTCCTTGTAACTGAAGTCATGTTGCTGGATTTCTTTCATGAGTAATAAAAAATGATGAAAGACTTATTAATTGTTCTCAGTGGAAAAGTGACTTACATTACGTGGTACAGATTGGTCTTCAGTATCATGTAGAGCAAAGTACTTGAACAGAAGTGTTACGTGAATCAAAATGTAAATAAGCCTGTTGGGAGTGCATATAATAATAAGTCTACATTAATTTGACTCACTTGACCTGGACTGGGGCTTCAAGAGGAAGCCAAGGGAGAACAAGAAGTTATTGAAGCTGTTCAAGACAACAAACGTATCTCTAGATAGTTGAGGTTTTAAATTGCATTCTTCACCCTCACTTCATTGCTGCTTATGCTATTGAAAGAAATGGCTTCAACATGTACACTGGTCTAATTAATTTCATGGTATTTATAAATTTGATTCCATTATAAATTGCATTGCAAAACGACTGTCTTCAACTAAGAGGAATATCTATGCATAAGCATGCATAAATTCACCTGCACTGACGAGCCCTGCAACGCAATAAAACATGCAGTATTAATCTACTGGTTCCTAAAGTGGCATGAAAATTGTTTGGATGTCAGCAGATAAGAACAGTCAAACTGTGCTACAATAATACAGTTCCTCTTTTGTTCCAGCCAAGATACAGCAATGTAAAATTATAGTAAAGGCCTGGTCCTTGTATTTCAATGTAGGCAAATTAGTATATTCAAATTAGTGGCTTATCAGTTTCCCCACCTTATGCTTTGTTCTAAACATTCTGAATTCAAATCAACTAATCGAGGTATCAGTGCTAAAGGTTGAAGCAAAATTGGCTTGATGGACTGAGAACCCTCTAAATATTAGAGAAATTTCCAGAAATTAAGGAAGAGAAAAAAATCTTTTAGGCATAATTTTCACCTCCTCCTCACATATAAGAAAAAAGCTAAATACAAACTATTAAGTCATAAAAAGGGTTACATCAAATCAAGGGCAAATTACATCACAAAGAATTTATTCCCCATACACTTCAAAATGTAAATGTACTGAATTTTTAAACACAAATCAATGTGATACATGATCCTTACAGGAGTAAGGAGCTTCATATAGTTTTTTTCTCTAGGACATATGTCTTTTTCATTCATTTATTTAATTTACCCACAGTTGACAAAATTAAGAGATCTTAGAATTTCATTTCTTGGAATTGTGTTTGGCATTCAAAGCTTCACGGCTGCTAATTTCAGTATTTTGTTGCAAGCCTTCCCGAATTCCAAGGGTGTTTCTTTTTCTTGTACCATCACATAAACACTCCCTGAAGATACCACAGAGTGTGTTTCACTAATGAACCTTCCACAGAAAGGAAGATGTACCGTGAGGAACATCTGAAAGCTCATCACAAGAAAGCTACTTCAGAAGTGAATATTCTATATTATTTTTTTAATATACCTTAAAAAAAAGGAAAAAAGTGTACAGGGAAAGATTTTTTTCTGAATATTCCATCACACTGCATTTGTATCCTATGTCAAAATTTTGTGCCTTGTGACTGAAAACGAGAAATGTTAGCCTCCATAATATGACCTTTTTTCAGGGTATGAACAAGTACTTTCCTGTCTTTTCTGTTTCTGCTCTTTGTGATTGAGAAACCTCTATAATATCACATTACCCTCTTTTGAAAAATTCTTCCCTCCATCTCCTCTTTTCCATGACTTGCAGAAAAGCTGTTTAACCTGTTATGCTGATTGATCTTATATCTTCAATTTTCTGTCCATAGCTACCTGTTATCTCACTTCTTACACAGGCTGTTCAGAATATATTTGTGGCAAATAGATTTCTTATTTCTCAGATATTGTCATTATACTTCATGCAACAGAAACAAAACACATTAGCAAAATGTTCTGGAAAAGTTCCTGCAAAGAAAGTTATTTAAAGAAATACTATTCTTTTTAAATCACATATTTAGAAGAACCTTGTGTTCTCTGTTGCCACTGTCTATATATCACAATGGGAGAAGTACTCTTTTCTAGTACAGCTCTGACATTTGAAATGCTGGAAAAACGTTAACTGTTAGGCAACATTAATAAAGAATTATTTTTCATGAAAATAATCATTTGGGGTTGAAAATAACAGGTTTGGAGCTAAAGGCTGCATTTTGAGGAGCTATTGATGAGGGGAAGCCCTCAAATAACAGGTAGACAACCATTTCTTCTAATGATTCAAAGGAACCTCAAAATGCAAAATAATAAAATCTATTCCAGATTGTCCTTTACAGAATACTCGGAATAGTATAAAGTAGTTTGAGTTCCTTCTATTATTAAATCTTTACAACTATCAATAAAAAACATGAAAATTATATACACTTGAAAGCATGCTAATAAATTTGTTTCTAGATTTTTAAAAAAGAGGGCATCTCTAAGTGTTACAAGACCCATCATATGTATTTTAAATCTATTAGCAAGCAACTGGATGCTTGAAATATAGTCAAAACTAGGAAAAAGCTAGAGCACAGTGCCACTGCATTTTATATAAGTTCATGGTCAGTTAGGAGAGAATACAACTTTTCATTCAGCCAGACTATGTGTGTTGTATTCATTTTCACAAAGAATAACTCTCAAGATTTAGAAAATGTAACAGGAATACCCAGGAAATAAGAAGAAAGGTTCGGTGTACATTCCTGGTCAGATCAACACCGTTTAAGTGAGACATAAATTAATTCTATCAAGTGAGGAAGTGTCTCAAGCCTGCAAACAAATCACAGTAAGTTGGTCTGTTACACTGGATGCACTTTAATTCAAATAGAAGTTTCTGTTTAAAAGTATAATCTCTCATCTGACAGGATAATTCAGAAATCCTAATGTATACCATAAATGACCATCTTAAATGAATTTCAACAAGCAAGTGGGTGAGTAGAATTTTAAAGTTGTTGACTGCACCATATTTAAATTACAGCAATTTAAATTACAATTTCAATTACACCAACATTTTCAAAGATTTCATCTTGTTGATCTGAATACTCACAATATGTTCATTCAAAACTACAACAATTCACACTTATGAAAGACTCTTCCTTCATGTTTCTCTACCTTGGCCTCTTTTGTAAGAATGTGACTGTTTCATACCCTAAAGTATAAGAATAGTGAGACTGCTGGAAGCCGTACAAACATAAAACTGCTTACACTACAGCATAACATTTTTCTAGGCAAACAATTAAGAAATGAAGGTTAAGAGAAGTATCTTTAATACACTTTTAAAAGTTGAACTTAAATTTTCGGGACTGAAGCCTTTCTGTTTAGTTAGACCTTGACTAACTTTTACTGCACAGACTACAGTCATTCTAGCAAAAACTGTCCAAGATCCTGTAATTCCTTGAACAGTGATATGAGGAAAACCTGGTACTATCCGGTACAAGTTGTTGCTTGACATTAAGGTAATTGTTTAAAACAGAAGCATAAATTCTCTTCAAAAAGTTCAATCCTAAACTAACTTTGTCTATTAAATGTGCAGCTGCCTCTGGTCCTTTTCTTGCTCTTACAAAATCTAAATCTGAAATGGTTTTTTCCTTATCTATGCATAAAGTTACACATTTTCCTATGCAAGTGAGACCTTTCAGTTTGCTGCTGCTAAGTTCTTACAAAGTCAATGTGAACTTGCTTTTCAGGCCTATATTGACCAAGCTAACATGACATGGACTTAGCCGCCAAACCAGTCAATTTGCATAACGAATCTTTAGACCTATGTTAAGACACCCACTATTAGCTTTTTGATTTTTAACATCTTAATGTATGGGTGAGAATTTGTGCAGGGTTTATTCTAAACTGAGAGAAAAAGATGACTTTTCAATTAAGAATTTAGATTCAGAAAATGTTAAAAAGACACAAATATTTTTTCATCTATTAAAAATGTTTTTGTCAAACAGCCAAACTGGGGGGGAAAATGAGATATTTGTTAGAACTATCTGACATGTGATTTGTTTTTCTTCTGATCTAATTCATATCTAAATACTCTTGGTTTGCTTCCAAGAAAAAACATTTTGCCTACTGTGAGGTTTAATTAGTTATAGCTCACATAGCACTTTGAAGATGTGAAGTATTCTGCCCAGCCAAAGTTACCTCTATTGTCTCTCATTTACTCCCTGGTTAAACTAAACTAAAGAAAACATTATGCTACTTTTTTTTTTTTTTTAGTATTATTCTAGAGATGCACATCCTAAATACAATGCAAAGTAGTTCTGTGGTTTTGCATGGTGGAAAGGTATTATTTCACAGGTGTATGTCCCTTTATTTATCGTTCTCAACCATCAACAGTAGAAATACCAGCCTTTTCACAGAATGCCAAGAAAGCCAGTATGACATGATTTGTCTTTATTTGTAGTACTGAACCCAGCTTAAATCACAGCCCTGTACTTGACATTGCATATACACAAGTCCCAATCTGAAAAGCTTGCAATCTAAATGAACATAATAAATTGAGAGATGTAAGAGAGGAACTGAGGCAGAAAGGTCAGTCAGAGGAGAAGACTTGTCCAGTTCAGACAGCAAGATCTGTAGTAAAATTGAGATTCAACCTAAATGTCTCAGGGTTAAGATCATGTTTTAACACCAACACCTTAAGGTGGTACATATCTACTGACTGGGGAAAGAAGAACCTGAAGTTTTATTGTTAATCTACAAACAAAAAGTAAGGATATGCTGAATACAGCAAATATAATCCTCAGATGCATCAGCAATATAAAAGTTCATCAGCTCAGGAAAAACTCAGTTGAAGTCAAAAGCCATGTTAAGACACTTCAGGAAAACCGTGAATCAGTTAGTGTGGAGTAAGAAAAAAGGAGAAGGTCAGAAAAAATTGATAAGAACCCACAATAAAATAATGATGGGTGTAAGCTTGTTTAATCTAGGAAAAGAAGAGTGAGGTTGTGGTGGCTCAACCTTGGCTGGCCACCAAGTGCCCACTCAGCTGCTCTCTCACTCCACTTCCTCAGCAGCACAGGGGGAGAAAATAACACGAAAAAGTTCATGAGTCAAGATAAGGACATAGAAATCACTTACCACTTACCATCATGGACAAAACAGCCTCAGCTTGGGGAAGAGAAATTTAATTTATTGCCAGCTAAAAATAGAGCAGGTTAGTGAAAAACAAATCAAAAGTAAAGACACTTCCTATGGCCCCCACCTCCCTTTGTTCCCAGACCCACCTTCATTCCCTCACTCTTGATTCCCCTATGTCCACCCTTCTTCAAGCAGCACAGGGGCACGAGGAATGGGAGTTACAGTCATTTCATAACATGTTGTCTCTGCCCTTCCTTTATCACACTATTCCTGATCCAAAGTGGGGTTGTTCTGACATGGACTCTTTTCAAGGGCTGCAGTTCTTCAGGGAATATCCATCTACTGCAGCACGGGGTCCTCCAAGAGCTACAGAGCAGATATCTGTTCTGACGTGATTATCCATGGGCTGCAGGGGAACAAACTGGTCTTATTCATGATCTATGTGGAATCTCCACTCTGGTACCTAGAGCACTTCTTCCCCCTCGTTCTTCGCTGGCCTTGGTGTCTAAAAGGAGAGAACTGCAAGAATAAAAGTGGAAAAAACTTGTGGGTTGAGATAAAGACTGTTTAATAGGTAAAGCATAAACTGCACATGTAAGCAAAGCAAAATAAAGAATTCATTCACTACTTCCCATGGGCAGGCAATCCCCAGGAAAGCAGGACTCTATCACACATAACAGTAGGTTGGGAAGAAAAATGCCATCACTCTGAATATCCCCTCCTTCCTTCTCCTTCCCTCAACTTTCTATGCTGAGCATAATGCCATATGGTGTGGAATATGCCTTGGGTCAATTGAGGTCAGCTGTCTTGGCTGTGACCCTTTCCAGCTGGGGTGAGGAGCAGAAAAGGCCTTGATGCTGTGCAAGCCCTGCTCAGCAGTAACAAAATCATCCCTACATTATCAATACTGTTTTCAGCACAAAGCCAAAACACAGCCCTATACATGCTATTGTGAAGGAAACAAACTTTATCCCAGCCAAAAACATTATGCTTCTCTCTCTTACAACTGCTGCACAGCAGTTTTTCTAAAATGTTAAATAGTAATAACATTGCACATGTTATATATATGTTATATGCTAGTGGCAGAGGCACCACCAGCATCACTGATGGGCTCAGCTCTGGGCAGCAGTGGGTCTGTTTTGGAGCCATCTCTAGCTGACTTTGACATGGGCGCAGCTCTTGGTCTCCTCTCACAGAAGACACCCGTGAAGTCCCTCTGCTACTAGAACTTTGTCCCTATCTGCTACTAAAACAGGTGAAAATTTTAATTCTTCAACTTTATTAAGATATGTAATGGAAGTTAGTAAAAAAATAAGCAGCATCAAGTTCAGAAAATCTGCTGACATGAAAATGCACGGAGACTGGGAAATTAGGGATGAATTATGGATGCTTGCCCCACATCCCATAACTGCCACTCTTATTGAAGGACATGCATGCTCTTCAAGATAGAATACTGGCTAAATGGTCTGCTCTGAACCCAAGTATCTCTTCTTATATCCCTCTATTCAGAATTTTATAAAAGCAAACCAATTATTTATTACTTTTCCCTTAAATGTCACAAAGAGAATTCAGCGAGATACTCTTGCTACACCCCTAAAATTTCAGGATTTGAAGATATCTTCTGTATCAGACTGAGGACTTTTCAAAGTACATAAATAGCTGGAAAAGGAAATGCTATTTGCTCAAAACAACCAATAATACCCATTAAAGTGGTGATGCCTCAAGATAAATGCTTTAACCTAGGGATTGGTCTATGTTATGGGATAAATGAAAGTCCTCCCTGTTTCAGAAATTCCATCGTTACTGAAGCTGATATAATCTTACTGAAATGCCTGAAAGGTTAGACTGGTCTGAAATATCATCACTGTACATACCCTTACACTTCTTCTAGCTGAAGTTTTACCGAATAGAGCCTTTCAAATCTCAGTGGAAAAAATGAAGTTAATGAAAATATCTTGGATTGAGGCAGACATCTGGGCCTTCTTTATTGTCATTCTTAAAATGAAACACATGTTTAAAATGTTCCCGAAGTGTGTCCAATGTAAATAGTGGCTAAAACTTCAACCTCTTCCTTGGGTAAAAAAACCATTGTAATGAACAATCTAAGAACAGATACAACAGAACTCAGGACTCACTTGCACTATGATTATGTGCATTGTGCCACAGGTGAAACCCCGAAATTTAATTTATGCTGAAACTTTTCTGAAACCAGTAGAGACAGAAGAAAAATAAGAAAGAAAAAAAAAAAAAAGAAGTGATTCAACAGTAAGGTTTTCCCCACATTTCTTAAATGGATTTTTCTAAAAGATACCTGCTGGATAGGAAGATAAAACAGCTCTCTTTCCTGCCCTTCCCAAGTAACAGAATTATTAAAGAAGAACAGGTCAACCTTCTTATACTGCAGTTTATATCCAGCCTTTTAGCAGTAGTTACCATTTGCTTACTACTCATATAATATAACTGTTCCATAAAGTTCTGTTCAGAGATACCTGGGGATACCAGGCAGAGCATGCTGTCCAGAATACATAATTCACATTAGATGAACACAAAAAGATCTAGAAGCTGATGCTTGGTCGTTTTACTGAAAAAGTAACAAAAAAAAAATTTAATTTAACAGCAAAACTCAGGATGATTATTTATTTGTTATTTAACAGTTATTAAGAGGCAAACTCAACCCCACAGCAGCACACTTTTAAAGATTCTTCTTTCCTCTCTTTTAGTATGTCCTTCTAAAGTATGGTCATGCTGCTGTCACACAGTCAGCAAATGACAAGCACCAGGGCATTACATTCAGTCAAATCTGAATTCCACTTTTACATTCCACACTCCCCAAAAGAAATAGGAAGCTGAGATACACCCACTCTCAAATCTTCAAGCTTTATTTATTTATGCTTCCAGGAACACTGCTGGAAGTCTTAAATCATGTTAAAGTTGGTCTCTAAATAGGATTTTCAAACTTCAGAAGAAATGCATAAGCAGTTTAATGCTCTTTCTTCTTATCTTGCATCACCAGGTCTTACACTAATTTCAACAAAATAATCTCTAAAAGGCACAGATTTCCTAAATTAGCAACACAGTACCCGTTGGAATCCATCCTTCACATCATCTTAGGCTTTGCATTAAGAAAAGGGAAAAAAGGAGTACAAAGCAACAATGTAAAAGTTAAATCTCTGCCTGAAGCACACAGAGTGATGTGAGAATTGATACCACTCTGTTTTTAATGAAAAGAAATTTGAGGAAATTCCTTATAAAATAGAGCAGCTAGGCTGCAAGTGAATAACATAATAGGCTTTTACTGCACTGTTTGCTCCTGTTGCCACAGTCTTGACTAGTGTTTCTTAGGATTTATTGGACTTCCTCAGAGGTCTTCTTCAGAGATCTAGATTTGGGGCTTTCTTTGCTTTTCTTACTAATCTCTTGTAAGTTACTGTTTTCATGTCATGGGACCACAATTGTTTATTGTGAAAAGTCACTAATGAACAAATGACCCTGCCACCTGGCGCACTTGCAGCCTCATGTTAAACTCCAGCTATATAAAAAAAATAGTCTTCCCAGGGTATTGATTCACTGGCAGTGTTTGATTGTACCCTGGAGGCAGGTGACAGCTAGGCAACTGGGTTCTTACTGTTTTATACTCCCTATTACACACAAAAAATAAATCTTCTGTAAATGAATTCACGTTTTTTCTCACTTCTCTACTCCGTGACAGTTTGGTATTGAACAATCTGTATGTTGTCTTCTTCCGGGATATTGAACCCAAAATTTTCATAATCTGCACAATGACAAATTTCTAGACCATCAATGTAGCTTTAAGACAGTTGGCAACATTTGTCGTGCTCTACAATCTACAGATTTTTTAAACTGTTGGGTCCAAAGCATGACTGCTTTAATACTTATCACAGTCTTGTGTTACCCAGATTATCTCATTTTGAAAAACATTTCCACTAACTAGAAATATGGGCAACTCCTACAATATAAGTTCTCTTGTACTGTCACCACAAGTGTAGCCAGCTGGCCTCATAGGGAATGAAATGAGATTTCAGGGATCAGGTTAATCTAGAATATTAATGTCTTGAAGAAAAGCTGCAAGACTTCTTCAAAAAAGTCTTTAACTCTTGACCAAAATTACATTAACCAGCCAATTTCCTCAGAATGAAAAATAACCCCAAACATATGCCTAATAACTGCAGCAGGAAGAAAAGGGAAGGATTCCAGTCTGACTGGGTTTGTCTGACTGGGGGTGTTAATATAAAACTTGAGATTTTCATGTTTCATTTGAAAACCTCTTTCAATTTAGACTGTACAGTATCCTTTACTTCATGTTTTAATACACCATAGTGCACATCACTGTGGTCTTAAGAGCATAGTCATCTTCAGAAAAGCGCTGCAGTAACAAATGTGATCCCAAAAGACAGGAGTAGCCACAGGTGTGGTCAAATCAGGAATATTAGAATATTCAAAAGAGGTTTTCTTGAAAGACTTCGCTTCTGATTGCCTGTTTTCTCCAGCTCTTTTTTCACTCCCTTTTAACCTCAGTTTCACTTTGTACCTAGCCCTGTGATGTGGTCTTCTGCCCTCTCTCTCACCTTTTCTGCTCCTTTGTCATAGTTTATGCATGAGTTTCTTGGTATCAAGAAACACCACTTTTTTTTTTTTTTTTAATTTTCAAGCCTTTTTTCACCTTGCATTCTCAATCTAGGTTTCTATGGCTTAGTATAATCTATGACTGTTTAGCTGCCTCTCTGTGTGACTAGCTGAGTCTGATGATCAAGCACAGGGAATGCCTTCTCCACAAGGAACTGTTGGGCAAATTAGGGTTCTCCCAGCTGCATAACAAACAGTTTAAAGTAGGCTGTAAAAGGTTTTAAAACTGTGACTGATGTGGGTGAGTTGGGGTTGACCAGTCAGAGACTATACCAAAACAAGGTGCCACCAAATGAGGCCTGAAGGAGCAAGGCTGATCAAAAGGTAGCAGTCCTTCCTACAACCAGCAGCAGATCTGGAGAACCTTATCAAGTATACTGAGAGAGAGGAAAATGTGTACACTATGTCTTCTGTTCATAGACAACCAAAACAGTTTTTTACATGAGTAGACAACGTTAAACATGATGGGGACATTCTCAGAGACTAGCAACATAGGAACTTCTAGAACATAAGAACAAAAGAATAATATTCCTGATATGTTCCACAGCTCACAACACAAAATAAATTCAGCTAGTAAAATTAAAAAAAAAATGAATTTTTATTTAAATTTCTGTAAAAAAAAGTTTGATTGGAAAATTTGATGTAGTCCTACTCAATGGACTATAGCTAAATAAATTAATTAGATAACTGAAATATATTTAGCTGCATATATATTACATTCTGCATTTTGCTATTATTTCAATGCGTAAATCCTTTTTCTATGTTAGTCTCACAGTTGGAGATTTAGAACTTGTCACCACATTTGAATTTGAGGTTATTTAGACTGACTACGACATTTAGTATGCAAGGACAATTTATGGCCTTTTGTCATCAGTTCTGTCTTCATATTATGTATATATTTTAATTCCTCTCTTTGAAATCCTATTATTTTAAAAGATAATAAAAATATTTGTAATTTCCACATTTTATACACACTGCCTCAATTATTCTACTGTGTCATTACACTTCTCATTTAATATAAAGTAATTTAAGCTTGTAAAAGGAAAATGTGCAGCTATTGTGTTAATAGAAACAGACAGGTTGCTCATGTTTTATACCTTACATTTTGAGAAGCCATCAGCCACAAGAAGCTGTGTTAAATCTGACATTATGGTAACCAGAGAATAGGCAGGATTTCAATCCCACATGCTCCATTTGCTTTCTGTGAGTATTCACCATTTCTGCCTAAGACACAGGGTTAGAGGTATTTGAAAAATACCTCTGGTCTGGATGGACCCCCATTGAACTTAATTCTAAATAAAAACCCAAATTCTGTTTCAGTAATTTATATTTTTTAAATTAAGATGAGCCCCACCTTTATTCTAGCCATGTAATTAACAATTGCTTCACACTCAAATACTGAAACTTTATGTCTTGATTTGTAATATACAGGATGCTATCATAAACTCACTGATGAATTTGTACAAGGTTTCCAGCATTGAAACAGAAACTCAAGACTTTTTTATTAAGTTTTGGGTTGGTTACCATAGCAAGAAACATTTGTATGTTCAATTGAGGCCTTATAAAATCTACTGGAACCTATGAAGAAACTCAAAAGCCTGAGACTTTCCCTGAAGGGGAGGGAAGAATAAAAGGCAATAAGTAGAAGTTCTGAAATAGGGACATCTTGTGAAGGGGAGAAAGAATAACACAGGATAATTTAAAAAAAGACTATACATTCCATTGAAGTGTCAGCAAAGTAAAATTAATATTGCTGAAGCTGTTTTAGTTTGGATATTTTCTTATTTCTCATCATCACAAAGAAATTCCAATAAAATAGAGAAATAATTGTAGCTATCTCTGTTTACTATGATAGACACATATATGTGCATGTGCTCTGAAGCATGTATATTCATGTTTGTACAAAAACAGAGATTCCATGACCTTTACTCCTTCCAGGAAGTACCAATTCATTTTTTTCGCACAGATGAGGTTATTTTACATCAGTACTTCTCAAATAATGGAAGTATTATCTCCTTTTGAACTTCCTATAAACTTCTCTCTCCTAGCATGCAATCACTAGTCAAGGAAGAGGAACATCCAACAGTTTCTTTGTTCTTTCAGAACAAAAATGTGACTGCAACTACTAGTGGCAGACTAAAAAGCTCATTCTCACTCCTCAAGGAATTAAGTTATTAAGGCATTTAAAAGCAGTTAGGTCTGCTAACTAAACATCTACAGTAACTTCTCATTACCCTTCTCCGAGGAACTCAGTTGTTCAGCTATAAATTATCATAATTAATTTGCAATATTTTTTATTTTAACTGCATTTCCAAGTCAATAAGCATTTTAAACACAAAGACTTATTCTTTCCTCTTTTCACCCTTCCGACTTCTATTTGACCCTTGCTGTGGCTCTTGGATATCTCAGCCCACAGGGCAAGAAAGCTGCCTTGCATCAAAATAAGCCAATCCATGAGGCCCAATACTTGCAGAAGCTGTCCTTCACTGTGGAGGATCTCAAGATAACTCCATTCAAGCTTAAGAACATTTGTAACATATCTCTCAGTGCATTACAGCTTTTCCATTTGTTAACACATTCCAGAAGAGACTTAAACTTCTCAAACCTGAAAGCGGTAAATCCATTACCCCAAAGAAAGGGTGCCTAATAGTGTTAGCAAAGCTAAGCTAACAGAAGTTCTGCAGATTCCAAGAAAAGGTAGTAAAGTAAAATATACTTGTTGTATAGCAATACAAAAATTATTATTTGGTATAATAGGTTTTATAAGTCAGATGTGTAGACAGCAGTACAACTGACAGACAAACACCACAGAGGATGCATTGCATAACTATATGGCATCCTAAAATTGTCTTTCTTGGAAGAACAACAATTTAAACCTTTGCCACGCTTATACTGAAATATGAAATGGCTAGTATAACATCAAAAATTATGCACTCTTTCTTCATTCCCAAAAACCTATTAGGTTTGTTTAGGACTGGTGACGGTCTTTTATGTGGCAACTCGGCATACTCTGATTCAGTGATTTATGTCACTTCATGTGTGTTCGCAAATCCCTTCTTCTGACCACATAAATGCTTTTTAATTAGAAAGTCAGAAGGGAAAACCACACTAGTGATTTATGAATAGTCTATTATTAGGTGGCTTGAAACTTAAATAAAACTGTCTTGACTTACACTAGCCAGAAATCTTACCCTGAAACAGAAAACTACCACATACTTTGCCATAATGAAATTCTTCCACTGTACCATGTGAGCAGTTATCATGCTTTTTTAAAAACTAGTTTTAGGGAGAAAATTCGGATATTTGCTATATGAACTGAAATTGTATCTCTGTTTCAATGGCAGAGGAAGAAATAATCTGAATTTTTTTAATTGAGTGATCAGTAGAGTAAAACCTAGTCTCTTATAACTATGACTAGCCATGAAATGACAGGCAACATGGACAAGATGCAACACTTAAACAGACCGCATGCAAAAAGTAAAATTTCCAAGTGGTTTTAAAAGACCATGTAGACAAAACAGTAATCTAATATGGAATTGAAAAAATTTTGTTATTTATTTTTTTAATGAAGCCAATCTCACTTTCAGAAAATAGTCCTTCATGGCCTCTTTAGTAGGTCAAGGTTAGGATGGGGAAAAAGTGCAAAGAGGATGTAAAAGTCTTCTTAAAACAAAACAAAATAAACAAACAAATAAAAACAAATACAAACTACAAAACAAAACAAAATCTCCAAATGAACAAAAAATCCCATTTCCACTATTTTATGATTTTTGTTCACTCAGTCATCCTGGCCATAACCACAGGCTGGCTGTCTTTGATCACATGTCCATGCTGGCTCAGTTTTTCTCCAACAGTTTTTTCTGGTTCCCTCTTCTACTCAGAGGACAAGATTATTCAGCCATTGATCATTCCTGAATTTCCTCTTCCATTAAGTGGTACATGCAGTCCCCAGTGCTCAGGAGATTCTCCTCAGAAGGAAAAGCACATAATTACAGTGCCTACCATCCATGCAGTCATGCTGGCTTTCAGTATAAAATTTTAACTTCGAAGAGTATTTTCACAAATGCAGACTGGAATCTCTGAATCCCTTACATTAGTCAGATGAACCTAATAAAAAAATAAAAGAAAAATACGTATATAACAGTATATAGTGTAAATAACAGTACATAGTGTATCTAACAGATTTTACATATCACTTGTTCACACAGTGATGAACAGTAAGTGAACATTCTGACAATGTAAAGGTGATATAATATTGTTATACTACTGCGGTGAGTTATCTGGCTGTCAGGTGCCCACCAAGTCTCTCTATCACTTTCCCCTCCACCAACAAGACAGAGGGGAGAAAAAATGACAAAAAGTTCATGGGTCAAAATAAGGACAGGCAGATTACTTACCACTTACCATCAGACTTCACTGAATTAATCCTGAAATTAATCATTACCAATGAATAACAGAGTAGGATAGTAAGAAATAAGAATAAACCTATAAAATACAATCTCTCCACCCTTCCCTTCTTCCTGGGCTCAAATTCACTGACAACTCTTCTACCTCCTTGCCCCAAGTGGCACAGGGGGACAGGAAATGGGGGTCTTGGTCAATTTTTCACACTTTTGTCTCTTCTGCTTCTTCCTCCTCAGGGGAAGGGCTCCTCACATTCTTCCTTTGCTCCACTGTGATGTTCCTCCCATGGGAGACAATCCTCCATGAACTTCTCCAATATGAGTCCTTCCCATGAGCTGCAGTTCTTTGTGAACTGCTCCAGCGTGTGCCCCTTCCAGAGTGTGCTGTCCTTCAGGAACAGACTGCTCCAGCATGAGTCCCCCATGGAGTCACAAGTCCTGCCAGCAAACCTGCTCCAGAGTCGTCTCCTCTCTCCAAAGGGACAAAGATCCTGCCAGGAGCCTGCTGCAGCGTGGGCTTCCTGGAGAGTAACAGCCTCCATCAGGAATCTACTTGCTCTGATGTGGGGTCCTCCATGGGCTGCAGGTGGAACTCTGCTCCACCATGGACCTCCATGGGCTGCAGGGAACAGCCTGTCTCACATGGGCGGCACTATGGGCTACAGGGGAACTTCTACGCCTGTGCCTGGAGCAGCTCGTCCCCCTCCTCCTTTACTGGCCTTGGTGAATGCAGAGCTATTTCTCTCACATATTCTCTCTCCTCTTCCAGCCACTGCTGTGCAGTGGATTTTACCTTACTTTAAATATATTATCCAAGAGGTGCTCCCTGTTTCTGCCTGGCTCAGCTTTGGCACCCAGTGGCAAGTACATCTTGGAGCCAGCTGGCACTGACTCTGACTCTGTCCCATATGGTGGAAGCTGGTTTCATCTCACAGAAGCATCCCTGCAAAACGCTCCCCAGAATCTTGCCCCAAAAAGACCATAAAAATGGTATGGTACAAATATATCATATTGCTGACGTAATCCACTTCAAGGTTTTCTGAAGAGTAATATTTGCATATGTAGTGGGTTTCTGTGGCTGGGTTTTGGTAGCGGGATGGGGGGGTGTTACAGGAGTGGTTAGAAGCTTCCCCTGTCCCGTGGAGCCAATACCAGCTGGCTCCAGAACTGACTTCCTGCTGCTGACCAAGCCCAAGCCCATCAGGAGCAATAGTAACGCCTCTGTGATAACATACTTAAGAACAGAAGGTTGTGGTGCAGAAAGAATTCCGGCCAGGGAAGAGTAGAGTGAGAACATGGGAACAACAAGGTGGACACCAAGGTCAGTGCAGAAGGAGGGGCAGGAGATGCTCCAGGCACCGGAGCTGAGGCCCCTGCAGCCCATGGTGCAGACCATGGTGGAGCAGCTGTGCCCCTGCAGACCATGGAGGACCATTGGGGTGCAGAGACCCACCTGCAGCCCATGGAGGAGCCCATGCTGGAGCAGGTGGATGCCTGAAGGAGGCTGTGACCCTTTGGGAGGCCCAAGATGGAGCAGGGTCCTGCCCGAGACCTGCAGCCCATGGAGAGGGAAGTTCACGCTGGAGCAGGTTTTTCCTGGGTAGGACTTGTGGCCCCTGTGGGGGACCCACGGTGGAGCAGCTCATTGGACTGTAGGACTACACCCTACAGGATAGCAGTTTGGGAAGAACTGTTGCCCAAGGGATGGACTTACGCCGGAGAGGTCCATCAAGGACTGTCTCCCACTGGAGGGACCCCATGGGAGCAGGGGAAGGATTCCTCTCTCTGAGTAGTGGTAGAAACAACAACTGACCATAACCCTCATTCCCTGTCCCCCTGCCCTGGGTGGGGGGAGGAGGGAGAACATGGAAAGAAGGAGGGGTGGGGGAAAGGTGTTTCTTAAGACTGTTTTATTTCTCACTCTTTAGTTGTTATCCTGTTAGTAACAAATTTAAGTAATGTCTCCACTTTGAGCCTGTTTTGCCCATGAAGGTAATCAGGCACTGACCTCTCCCAGCTCTTATCTCTACTCATGAATCCTTAGCTGTTTTTTTTTCTCTCCTCTGTCCAGTTGCAGAAGGAGAGTGAGAGAGTGGCTTTAGTGGGTACCTGGCATCTGGACAGGGTCAACCCACTACAGCATATCGTCTCGATTATATTGTACTGCAGTATCACACACATGAAGCATGCAAAGATACTACAAAGCCGGCATTTTGTATCTCATGGCTTCATTTGGCTTTCATATAAATGATTTGGCCGCATCGCAACGGTACAGAACAAGACAGATTCAAAGTGCATCTAAGTCAGTGGAAAGATACCTGTTGATTGCAATGACTTTTGCACAAGAAATTGAGTGAACTCATCACTTGTAACTTAACAAAGATATTGGACTAAAAAAAAAACCCACCCAAATTCATAGAAGTTAAAATGTCTTCTTTCTTTACTGTTTTGCCAAGATCATCCCCTTATTATTAATACTGATTTAAAGAAATAATTTAATATAATGGATTTTAACGTTCACTAATTATTTAAAAACAGATGGAGGCCAATCCTCTGCATGGAGGCCAATGCAGAAAAACATTTTCTTTCATATATACAGTGTAAATTGTCATAATATTAATGTAAAAAAAAGTTTTAGTAAGCTTTCAGTAATGGAAATATTTTGATAACAGCAACAAGTCTGGGCAATCAAAGTTAGGAATCAGAATCTTGGAAAAATTGCTAGTCATTAATATGTTGCTATATTAATTAAATGGGAAGTGTGCTTGATGATGCAGGCCTTTGGGGTCAATATGGTGACAATCAAATACCCCAAAATTAAAGATCTGGTCTATTGCAGTTGCTGGGCAGTGTTGGTTGTTTTTTATTTTATTTTTATTTATTGTGCTCAAAGAACATAGTCTTCAATACCTCATGAAATAATTACTAATGACCAGACAGTAATTATAGTTCAAGCAATAACCTCTAGGGTTTCCATAGTATCCACTGCTATTTATATAAAAAGTTATTGCACCACAGGAAAAGGATAATGTGGCTTTCCAGTGTAAAGGCAGCATTAACAAGGCTCACTTACTCTGCAACAGACACAGCCAGAAAAGCCATTCAGACAGGCCACCTGCTAAATGCTTTACAACTTCACATCCAAGCCCCAATATACTAACAAGGAAAACACTTTTTTCTATTTTAAAATGTCCAGAGAGAAGTTAGTGTGTCTGAGAGTGCTTCCTATGTTAGACTTTACCTGAAGATAAAGTTCTAGCTTACATGGAAATTGATAGATTTAGGCTACAAGTAGAATTACATTTCATGGTACATATAGTTATTTCCAACTTTCCTTTCATTCTGATGCAATATGAATCATCAGATATAGTTTTCTACACAGAAGATACACCCCAAAGTGGATTTGGATACACATTTTAAAAAAATAAATAAACCACAAACAACAAACCAAACCAAACCAAAATTAACATTTCTCATTTTATTTCTTTTTCCCAAAAGAAAATGTCACTGAAATAAACATATGTTCATAGTCAGTTTATTTCAATCTCATCAGGAAATTTTTTCTACTCAGCTCTGAAAATAACAATCTGGTTTTGAAAGGATATTAGCTTTAATAGACTGATGTTATTCTGCTTTACTTTTCACGATCTTTTGTTCTATTGCTATTCAGCATCCCACTCTTTTCTATAAAATTTAATAATACTTTGATTTATTACATGTTTATTTACTTAGTGCTACATTCATGGCCCCACAAATATGTTCATAGAATTCCCAAACAAATCTTAAATTCTAATTTTACTTTTCCATGACTTCCCTGGAAACTAGACCAATTATAGTTGTTTTAGTAGAAGAGAAAATTTGCTGGAGGACTCAGGAGATGTTAATATATATGAATCTAAGTTGAAAAACAAAGGAGTCCACCGATCCAGTGTAAATAAGGTGTTTGATTAACAACTCATCAAAGTCAATTAAATGACAATTAACTGTCATTGACTTCCATAAGCTTTAGAACAGTTGATAGCATGTTTGATACTTCTAAAGTAGATGGAACTTGTTTCCTTTCTTATTTCTTTGAATTTGTACTTTACTAGGCAGTAGTGTATTTCTATTTAGATTTTATTAGGTATTAGGGTGCCCAAAGATCAAGGACAAGATTACAGTCTCTTAGCAGCATCTATGAAAGAAGTATTTTGAATTGTGTGCCTTTCAGTAACGAGTGTTTTCTACACAAAAAATAATTTTTTCATTTTAAGAATGCTAGAAGTGGCATATTATTACTATTCAGAAGTTGTTTCATATTTATATATATGCATATATATGCACATATACGATATATTTGTCTGCAATGCACATATTTCAAATGCACAAACACACTATCTGTTGTGTTATAAGCAAATTTTTCTATAATAAAAAGAAATAATTTTATTTGTATTTGAACTCGAATCATACAATATAATGCATTTGATTATTTTAATGAAGACTTGAAAAGTTTAAAATGTCTGTTTTTCCTTTTCCATTTATATACAATAATATTACAAATAGTAATTTCATCTTCTTGTAGAAATTTTTATTATATGTTACTACATATTTTTATGTTATTATACAGTTACAGCCAAATCATCTACATGTCCCTTAGACTCAACTAAATCATAAGATTTTTGTTTGTTCTTTCGTAGTTTAAGTATAAAATATTCTTTTTCAAAACCAAAAAATGTTAGGCTAATGTATAAAAAATGCAATTTTTCTTTAGTTACAGTTTTGAAACCTAAAAACAGCATTGTACAGATGATTCATGATAGCCTAAAGAAGGATTCAGGTGTACTAATAAAATTCAAATGTCATTTTAAGCCTTTCTTCAAAAACAATCTTTTGTGTGTCCACCTTGCATTAATGAGCTATCTCAAAGTCTGCCTAATAACTGAGTAAAATCAGTGATTGGGCTCCTTTTGTTCTCGCTCTGTGCTAAGTGTATGAAAACTCCAGATTTTAAAAATCATCAGGGCCTACATAATGGGATACTCTTAACAAAGAACAAGCTTATGTTGTATCAAAGCCACTTCAGTGTAGCTGCTTCTAATGCAGCAGAGTTTGGGAGATGCTGGTACAGAAGGCAGTTTCTTTTAGCTTTCCCTCTTGCAAAAACAGGTCTTAACCTTATCAATACATGCAAACATTTTTGTCTTAAAACTCCTGTCTCCCTTTAGATTTCCCATCTAGGCTAATAGCGATGGACGATATTCATTCCAATGTTAAAGCAGCATAGAAGACAGTTTAAGATGTTTAATACCTCCTACTATCTGGCAGGAAGGAATGTTACCTCAGCACCTCTGCTGACTGAGTCTTGTTGATCACTGCACTGATCACTACTACCAATCTAGTAAAATCTACCACTCAGGCTAAAGGAATAACCCATGTTCATGTAAGAGATTGAGTCTGTGGTAGCCAGGAAGTTTTAGTACTTGAGGATCACTCGTATACTAATCACACAAGAAGAGTACTTAGAAGAAAACTATATGTTGGCTGCCATTTTATTGTTGCTGGGTGCTTTTTTTTTACATACCCTTGACTTCACTCTCTCTTTGTGTTGGACAGTTTGGTGAAGATAAAAGGAGGGAATATAACATGTTATATCACTTGAAACCAAAGTCTATGTATTTCTATTTGGTTTTGCAGAGCCTTGTATAGATAGCCTTACCACGGTCCGAAGGGGGATGGGGCCGTGACACAGCACAGATGGGTTCAGGAGACAAGGTAGGGGTGCAGATGGAATGCTTTATTGAGCCGTGCACAAGATTTTTTATCAGTTCAGGCGGGGAAAGAGCCAGAACATGGGGTGGAGCATGAGACAGACAAACAGGGGAACAAATTGGGATAGGGGCACAGGCAACAGAGGGAGGAACGCGGGAGGAACCGGGGAAGGAAAGGGCGAATGGAGGCTGTCTCCTCTCTGCAGCTTCTCCAGCCAATCAGCAGGGAAGCAGGGAAGTGGACAAGCCTGGGCATGCCCGGGAGATACAAATTCTGGGGAAACATACAATGTCTATATACATAATAACTGTAAAGTCTGTATTGTAAAGTCTGTATCATAAAGTCCTTTCAATCACTGTACATCTTTTTCCACTTCTGAAATTGTTCCCATTCTGATTCCTGGTCCTTCACACAGCCTACAGTAAGAGCTGTAAGAACTACATTATAAAAAAATAGTGCATATCCAGAATTAAACAACGTGCTACTGTTGAATACTAGAAACAAACGTATCAGCTCCCTCTTGCTTAAAATATTATGGGAATTCAATTGGGAAAAAAACATCTCCTGAGAGTTAGGCAAGTATCTTACTTAGGAGAGGACTTATATTTCATACCCTCTTATATAATTTGCTGTTTGTACAACTGCCATTGTCCTTGTAAAACCATTGGTTTGTGGTGATATGGTTAAAAGGCATTGCCATAATGCATCCACAAGCAGAAGAGAGATGTCTCCATCAGTTTTAGAAAGCAGTCATGGGCACAAAACACACAGCATGCCTTGTCCTGGACAGAGTTAATTTTTTCACAGTAGCCATGAGGTGGAGGAGCCTGGAGCTGTGTTGGTGGAAGTAGGAGGTCTCGCTTCTGAGAAGAAGGTGGGCATGGTTTGCAGTCAGGGAAAAGAGTGGCAGGCAGAAGATCTGTCAGCCATTGTTTTTCATTGTGCCGGGCTTGGTGAGCATTTTCACATGTAAATCACCCTCTCTTTTGTGCACTGTTGTTAGTACTGTTGCTGTTACTGTTCATTTTCTTATGTCATTGCTGTTTCTAGAAACTGTTCTTATCTAAACCGGCAATCTCTGCTTTTTTTTTTTTTGTTCTCAAAGGAGGGGGCAGGGAGAGGGGAGTGGCTCCTGGTTTTTCTTTTTTAGTGGGAGCATTAAATTGGGGAATACCATTCTTAAACTCTGACAGCCTGCATCTCATATGGTTTCCCTTGGAGACCCTGAAGTCTGAATGTGAAAAACTGGTGCAAGCTGTTGTGATTGCCTGTGCAGATACTAGACATGCTCAGATAATATAAGGAATCCTTTGTTTTCTAATGGATCTTCTCCAACTCCTTGTGGTTTTACAAACCACAAACACAGCTTGTCTGGTCTTGAGCTCAGCCTGGGCATAAAACTCAAGATGAAAATTATACAGTTAGCTGGAGAAGCTCTGATCTGTACTACAGAGTAGTAGACCAGAGACAAGGAGAATAGTCCTTCCATTCCCAATAATTCCCTTTGGCAATGGAGAGGCCCTAAAAGAAGCAGTTTAATTTCAGAAGAGGAAATCAGGTGAGGAGAGGAAACTGCTGTAAGCAGAATGAGAGGATGTCATCAGTTAGAAAAGTTGCAGTGACCTCTGGGTCAGTCCAGAAATTGAAAAGTATAAAAGTGTTAAGTCATCTTCCTATTCTGACCACACAAAACATTGCACAAATTTTGACCCTTGCTCTGCTGGAAATATCAACAATCTAATTGCAATATAAGCAAAATAATGCTTGCTGGTTTTCTAAAATAGCAAGATGTGGCTGTCTTCTACAGAGACTTGTAAAACACATGCAGTTGAGGAATGGGAACTACTTAGATTCCTGCCAATTCCTTGAATCACATCATCTCAGCAAAGAAAGCTTCAGTTATGGTTCCGCAGTAATTCTCAGTTTGTCATGACAGAATCAACATACAGCAGTAGTGAATTCACTACCCTGTGACCTGGTTTCAGCAGATTCAAGTGATACATGTACTAAATGTTCATATATAGCAATAATGAGTTTTTACATCTTCATGCAACAGTATTTTTAAACACTTAACTTCTGACCTACACTAAGGCTCATATTCCTGAGACTAAATGCAAGGATGAATTGTAACATCTTTTCTTCTAAAATTTAATTTTCTGAAACAATTATATTACTGTTCTTCACACACCTGAAATTTCAGCCTGATGCCCCAGAAATGCTGAGCAATGTCAGCTGCAAATTACTCCCACACACAATAAATACCCTCTACAATAAATGACACAAGCTTTTTCCAAGTTTCATTCCTGAAATTCACTCTTTTTGCCTCCCAAAGTGATTGTCCAACACATCTCTGGACAAAATTAAATTTCTAAATCCTACAAAATTGCAACAATTTCTTTCCTTTGTCCTTCCCACTCCTATTTGAGGCAAAATAAATCAATCACAGGTGTGGAATGAAAGTTCAGAAGTGTCAAATAGAATAATTCCATGTTTTAACACCAAAATTACATATTTAGAAAGCATAATTTGTCACAAAATGGTATTTAGGAGAAATAAACACAATAGAAAAATAAAAAAATATTTTTTTCTCTATAGTAATTTTTTACTTCATCAGAACTTTATATTCCTTTGGAAAATGCAGGAAAACTTTTTACTGTGTCTATTATTCAGAAATACCTATGAATATGTCCATGTACATGTTGCCAACCGGGAGACTTTAAGAGAATGTTTCTCACTAAACATGGGCTTATTAATGTCCCTGTGGATTCCCTCACTAGACTCATGCTTCAGCTTTCCTTTCCAACCAGTTTCAAATAGTTTTCTGCTGCACATGAAAACCGTGCTCAGTGATAAGGATTTTCTTGTATTGCCTATTCTTCACATAAAATATAATGTTTGTAAAATATAGTATCTAGGGAACAGCAATTTTAAAGGAGTCATACACTGTAGCATCTCAAGTGTTAAATTATTCACTTACAGTAGAGGCAATGCATAATTACCTGAAATTATGGGGTGGTTTTAGACCTTTGAAGGTACTTTTTTTCAAGGCACCAGAGATTTAAACAATAGTTCTTATTTATTTTAATATAATACTTTCTCAGCCAGTGAGTTTTTCAGCCATTGACAGAAGCAGCATGTGGAAGAGTGTGTGTGTGTGTGTGTGTGTGTGTGTGTGTGTGTGTGTGTGAGTATGTAAGACTGATTAATGCATCACTATCTGCATAGCACACTTCAGTTACAATGTCTCACAGAAAATTGCAGAAAAATCAGCATAATCCACTGCTCTCAACCACTGGGAAAAAGCTCCTGAAAGTAAGGAAGATGCATGCATTTAAAAAAGGCATTTACAATGCATTCAGAAGAATAAGAATGATATATATATGCCAAGGTTTACTAATGACTGTGGCTTTTATTGAGAGGTTGGTATTAGCTAGATAAATCATCTGCGTTCCATTTTATCAGGCTTTCAAATGCAATTGATATCATCCATCCAGACCACACAGGTCTATACTTCAGGTAAAAATCAAAACAAAGCTGTGTGGTCTAGTTTGTTAGCACTGTAAAGACAACTTATTGTTAAGCTTAAGATAAGCCTCTGCATTTAAATCTATTTATAGCAACCTTCGGTAAGTATGCCTGGGTTCTTTTCTACTTTCCAGGTCAAAGTTACAAAGGCTGTCACAGGAAGGTGTAAATAACATTCCTTTTCTATGCTTTTGCATAAGGGATGGAGTACATTGCAGCTGAAAACAGTGAGCTATTTCACTGCTATCTTCTCTCAGGATTTCTACTACAGAATAGAAGAGTGGGCAATTTAATTTTGATAAAGCTGTCAGTGGAAGTCATTGAAGAATCACAGACCTTGACCACCCCACTTTTATGCCAGAAATGCCTACTTTTAAAAGCTTATACTAGCTCTTCATGCCAGGTAACAAAAAGAACTATAGAAGGAGATTGCACCTTGTTTGTGACCTCATTCCCTCTAAGAAAGGCAATTAAAATAACT
Organism: Neopelma chrysocephalum; assembly: GCF_003984885.1. Classification (NCBI taxonomy): domain Eukaryota; kingdom Metazoa; phylum Chordata; class Aves; order Passeriformes; family Pipridae; genus Neopelma; species Neopelma chrysocephalum. The sequence continues at coordinate 8,927,605 of NW_020897742.1, forward strand.
TCCATATGCTTCCCATGGAAGAGAATCAGTAAAGTGGGAAGAGTATTATATGAATCCACCTATTTAACAGCTCTTGTGGAACTAAACTGCAAATATAGAAATAAAATCCCCCTAATAATTAAAACCCACATGTGTGAAGGTTTATCTAGGTTTAATTCTCTTGAGATTCACAACAATGTAAATTTATTTCCTTCCCTGTCAACTTAGTTCTTGGTATACTCTTCCCTACCCACACACACACTCTCTGTGATACTCTTCCTGCATAAGCAATGAAACAACAGAGAGAATCAGGTTTCCCAATACTTTAAAAAGTCAAAATAACTTTATCTATTTTGTTATAACAGAAAAAGCTGCCTCAAACTTTTGGGACACTCAAAACATCTAGAGTGATTACTTGGGAAAGAAGAAGGGACCTAGTTCTAGATCCATTCCACAGAGCCTTCTAATAAAATACTAGAATATCCCTGGCTGCATTTCCATGTGCACACTGGTGTGCTCTGGAAAGCCTGGGCCGAAGCCCTAATACAGTTCACAGTCCTTCTTTTGCAATTACAGCTGGTCAAGGGAGTTGACTTATGTCTGCTATTTATAACTTATGCCCCATAGCTTCTTGTTAGAGAGCGAGCTGTGCTACGAGCTGGTGATTGATAGTGAGTTAATGATTCCATTGTCTGCAGTAATGCAGAAAGTACAATTCTCATGCATCAAATTGAACAGGAGCTTTATCACCAAGGCTCTGTGCTTTTAAGTGGTGCTGTCACTAATACTCCTGAAAGGAATAGCGACCAGGACTGGAGGCAGTAGGATGAGTATCCATGTTATTAATACTTCTGTTAACTCCCCAGAGTACAGAAGTTGTAGAAGAGGACTCATCAGAGTTGTTGTTATAATGAATGCATTAGGATAGACAGAAGAAGGGCAAGTTTTCACCTTGCCTACAGGAATATCTTTGGGTTTTTTTTGTTCAGCATTGCAACTAAATGCTTACTCAAAATAATTGTTAAAACTTTATTGACTGCTTTTGTTCAATTCAAGCATTACCTTGTTTCCCCCTAATCTGCCAGACCTACAACACTATACCTCCTTCATGATAGTCGTCCTCACTAACGTGATTGGCAGTGCGTACACCAATGAGAGTGGCTCAAAATTCGGACATGTCTGAGGAGGAGAAGGAGAACACATAACTCTTCCTAGAAAAATTTCACTTCTGCCTTTAATAGGTGAGGAACTTTAGTTTCACTGTCATCATTCCGCATCCCCATTCAGAACTATCAAAAACAACAGGCCTTCTGCATTCTGCACTGTGTGTCAGGTACAAATGAGGAGCTGGAAACTGACTGTTGCATTGCCTTTCACCTGCCTGCAGAGATTTCCTTTCATGACATGGAGCAATATTACAGCAACTCCCATTGGACCCAAAGTAATTTCTCCAAGGGTCTGGAAATGTCATAAGCTGTAACCTCAGAGGTTTAGAACTATCTATCTGTCCTACCAAGAGTGCAGTTTGGTGAAAAAGGCAAAAAGCCTCAGCAGCCTACATTTTATTGCTCTATGCTGAGATTTCAGAATTCAGTTTCACAGAATTTTTTCCTTGCAACCTTTGAAAATTTATAGATTTGTTTGCATATATGCTCCATCATTGTATTTTTTGAATATTTAACTCAGTGAGTAAGATGCAAAACTTACTACAGACCTATACTCCTAAGAAAGATACAGAAAACCTGTAGAATTCAGATAACATTAGGATGGTGCCCTACCTCTGCCAAGAAGTCCTGGAAATATTCTGCTCAGGACTTTTTGCACAGAAATACTTAACCCTGTGCTGTGTAGAGTGTTGGGTTTGCGCATGATATTTTCTGTGTGCACTGGATGCCTGTGAGCTCAGACACAGCAGAGGTGTTAGATCTAGCCTGCATTCCCCACAGATATATCTATTTCTGACAATTTCTGCCCAGAAACAAGTTTCAGACAGGTAAAAGAGGCATGCTCAGGAAAGTTTAATTGGATGATACTCTCAGTAAATATCACTATCACAGTTCAGATTTTACCTTTATTTGCCCATCAGAATTTTACGTATAATTTTATCTCCCACTGTGAAGAAAGGCAGTCCCAAAATGATTCTGTAGACAACACAATGTGCAATTGTATGGGACACAGTAAAAGCTTACCCAAAGCCCCCAGCGTTGACATTACTGGCACAGCTGCATAATGGAAAATAGAATTTTTTGGAGCTAACACTGAAATTATCATACAAGGCCAGATAGAAGTTATGGCTGTGTAAAAGCCACAAAACAGAATCCTTTGTATGTAAGTCCTAGTGTGTTCACGGTGCTTATTTTTTTAAAACCATATACCTTTGGATAAGGTGCTGACACAGATTCCCACAAATAGCGCATTTCACAGAATTTGCAACAGAGAAAAGTACAGGGTAAATGTTATTTAAACATAATGACACTGGTTGTGCTTTTTGTAAAGGTGGAAATGACAACACATCACATGGGAAGAAAAAGAAACTGTCCCAGTTACAATTTTTTCAGTCAACATCAATGGAAGAAAACAAGCCCTTATACTTGTTTAGCTCATTGTTACCAACATTTGTGATGGCAAAGAGGGAAACCTCAGCTTCCTTCCAGAAAGGAAGTAATGAGTGTATCAGTCAAAAGAAGAACTTGCAAGGGACTAAAATAGATGAGAAGGTAGCAAAATAATGCTTTGTTCTATAAACTTCCTACCTCCTCCCTAAATACTATTCATCTCTATAACTTTACCTGTCATGTCTGAAATGTTGGCTAGATTTCTCTGTTTTCTAAAGATTCTTTCTTTAAATCTGTTGACTACAGAAAAAGTACATCTAGAAGAAGTCATATTTATTTTAAGTATGCATATATAGGAGTTCAAAATTGGGAATGCTTTCTTGAAACAAATATTGATTTTGTTGGTTGAGTCTCTAAAATTGTTAAGATTTGAATTGATAAGTCATGCTGTCAGAAATGAGGCTGTAGAATAATATTAAAAAAGGCCTCTTTTCAGAACAGTTTATCCTGATTAAAATGTTAATTTTCTTTTACCATGCTCCACTCTTAAAATGCCAGATAGGAATTTTAGAATGTGGAAGCTTTTAGTTCCTATTCAGTGATAACATTAAAACTGTTAAATTCCCAGAGCAACACTATTTCCTTTTACTAATTTGATCATCTGCTGCTGCTTTAGGATGATGTGCAGGTATATACATATTGAGGTCTCACTTTGCTCCACCATACAGTTAACAAAAACTGTGAGGAAGGTAAGACAACTCAGTTCTGGTCTAGCATTTCTGTAGCTCCCAAATAAAGTAAACAAAGCAGTGAAAGACTTTTTCTCCATTCAGAGTAGCTTGTTTTTAAAAATTTCAAAAGAGACTTGCCTCTTGGCAGTGCTAGTAATGTTAGGACATCATCTTAGGATAACAACTTTAATTATACAACCACAGCCTTTCACCCCAATTATGTTCTGTCTTGGTTTATTTATTACTGATGTCTGATGCATTTTTGGTACTAGGCTTTTTATATTGCCTTGCCTTTTTCCAAAGAAAATATTTAAAAATACCCCACATATAGAATTATTAAAGGTCTCTCGATTAAGGTTCTTTCCTTTGACAAGTCTAAATACAATTAAAGTGCAACAAAGTCCTGAGAGAGCCATTTCTTTTTTCACTTTATTTTGTTCATCATGTTTTTCTTCTCCCTTGACTTTATAATGCCACTTCTCACTTTCCCTCACTTCTGCGAGTAAAAGCAGCCCTAAAATAATCCTACGAAGACATACAGCTTGCTAAGTAGCAGTCATTTTATATTGTATCAAATTAAAAATTCAACCCATCACAGAATAATCAATATAGCATGTGACTTAAACTAGTGCACATTAATTACAGATTTAAAGGAAAACAAAACTTTTCTCAGAACACTTGGTATCTTCACCTATTCACTAAGCCTAAACTTGGTTGCTCACCTCCAGTTTAACCTTGATTGACTGCACTGACTTTAATTATAATGACTTCAGTATAGCTGCTGACCACGTTTATTCCTGAGTTATGGGAAGTCACTGCATGAACTCAGAACTAAAGAGCATTTACTCATTTCTTACCCACTTTTCAAGGGTGTTTTTGTTATAGTATTTCTAATCTTGTTTGGAGATGTCATTCAATCTCAGAAAACAAGGCAGTAAGAGCATACCTGCTTTCTCATACTATAGGCACAATACATAAGATTCAGATGAACAGAAGAACAGAATCACTCTTCCTGTTGTCCTATAGTGAGTAGGTATATGTGGCACCCACATGAGGTTTGATTTGCCTCAGAGGGCTTTTGCACAGGCACAGCGACCCACTGTTGAACTGTAAGTAAGGGTATTCCATCCCTAGATCCCTGTTAGTTTAATGTCTGTGTCTATATGCGTCAGACCAAAGACACAGAAAATCCAGCATCTCTAACCAATGCCAGAGAGACCTTTTACTGGATTGTCTAAGATGACTCTATTTTGTGCAGACACCACTGATTTCAAAGGCAGAAAAAGAATACTGCCCTGAAGTTATGAAATTGCAGACATAGTTAACATAATTTTTTTGGCACAAGTTTAATTCAAAAGTATTAAATAAGTGTATTCATAGATTTTTAAACCAATCAAATCTAGAAGCCATTTCCTGCATTAATTTCTCAGCTAACTTAATTATACAGCCCCAGGCTCTGGCTCATGATCAATTAACAGAGCTGTAAAAATCTGGAGCCCAAGTCTACCACATATTAATCATCACATGTGATGTAAGGAAAGCAGCCTTTATTGTGGTTTCTAGATTTGAACTCAAACCAATATCCACAGCTGATATAGCTGTGCTCTGCTTTAAAAAAATAATTTTTTTTTTAATTAGTATTTTTCATGACTTAATAATGTGTGGGAATGATAGACTGTCATATGCAAAACAGGTCTGAAGAATATTTAAAGCAGAAAATTGTGTTCATTGTAAACTATTGAGAAAAGCTATGCATATCTGGAGGAAAACAGTTCGCTAATGCAGCCCACCACATGGTATTTTCTGTCCAATACTGCAACTGCTTAATTGTTTTCCTCTTCATGATGCAAAAACTGTCTAGTTCTTGCTCTCCCAGCAAATTAATCATAACAGCATGATGAGCAACTTCGCCACAGTTTACCAATTTGAACACATATTCCCTTTCTGACCCACACACATCTTGAGTTCACAGTGGTTTGCTAGTACAGCAGGTGCAATTCTTATTCAATTTCATTTATCTGTCTTAGCAAGAGAAACATGCCAGTACCAAAACAGTCTGCAGTGAATCACTCAATAGCTGAGGCAATCCTGTGAGGTTCCATTAAACTCATGTAGATTAAGGATTCTTCAGAAGGCAAATGCTACCCCTAAAGTACAAATGGACTCTTCTATAAATAGGTAACAAGAGTATAAATAACTTTAACAACATTCAGGGAGAAAAAAACTCCAACCTTTGTGCTGGCAGAACTTTTCGGTGGTCAGGTTGATGAATAATGTGAATATTTAATAATAAGCGAAGAAGAAAATCCACAAAAATAAGAGGGAATTAAATAGATGCAGAAAAAATTCTAATTAGACTGAAGATTATTGAAATTTCCTTCAGGAGAATATTTTCAGTGGTATCTTCAAGGCTTAATCAACAAAACAGCAGGGTCTGTTAGACTGCCCTGATCTAAAAGTCCTCTGGAAAGGCTTCCAGAGATGCCTGTGAGCATCATGCTTGTTATTTGCATACATTTAAATGCTATGTTGAACTGGTGCCACAGGTTCCCTGTAGAGACCAAAGGTGAACCTTTATATTAGAATACACTGTTACGGCACAGCTTTTCCGAATTTACTTTGTTAAGGTTGCTTTGAAATGTCTTGTGCCTTTCTGGAAGGTCAAGCAGTTATGCTTATATCTGAGAGACAGGAAACAAATTATTAAGCTAGATGTTCACAGAACCACTGAATCACCAAATCCCAGAATCCCAGAATATTTTGAGTTGGAAGGGAACCACAAGGACTATCGAGTCCAACTCTTAGCCCTGCACAGGACCATCCCCAAGAGTCACATCATGTGCCCAAGGATATTGTCCAAATGCTTCTTGAACTCTGTCAGGCTCGGTGCTGTGACCACTTCCCCAGGGAGCCTCTTCCAGCACCCAAACACCCTCTGGGTGAAGAATCTTTTTGTAATATCCAACCTAAACCTCCCCTGACACAACTTTAGGCCATTCCCTCAGGTTCTGCCACTGGTCACTACGGAGAAGATATCAGTGCCTGCCCCTCCTCTTCCCCTCATGAGGAAGTTGTAACTGCAATGAGGTCTCCCCTCAGTGTCCTCTTCTCCAGGCTGAACAGACCAAGTGACCTCAGCCACTCCTCATACAGTTTCCCCTCAAGGCCCTTCACCATTTTTGTTTCCCTCCTTTGGATACTCTCTAATAACTTAATATCTTTCTTATATCTTAATGCAATTTTCCAGGGTATACATATACCAGGAATGCCTCCGTAATACTTCAGTCCCAAAATAGTTGTTACCAGACACTCTTTAGTTCCTAAGAGCTAGATGCACTTATACTTAACTTTCTTTACTCTTCAAAAGGGCTGAAAAAGAAATTAAATCCTCTATGTTAAGCAATCACATTATATTAGGGGGATAAGTGGAGCCATGACCTGAAGACACGATTGACCAATATCAGTCAATACCTAGACTTCTTTAAGGACTTCAACACTGTCCCACACAACATCCTTATCTCTAAATTAGAGAGATAAGTATTTTAAGGGTGGACAGTTTAGTAGATAAGGAACTGGCTGGATGGACACAGTCAGAGAGTTGTGGTCAATGGCTCTATGTCCGAGTAGAGGCCAGTGAACAGTGGTGTCCCACAGAGGTCTGTGTTGGGACCAGTGCTCTTAAATATCTTCATCAATGACATAGACAGTGGGATTGAGTCCACCCTTAGCAAGTCTGCAGATTACATGAAGCTGAGCAGATCACACACCTGAAGGACAGGATGCCATCCAAAGGGACCTCAACAAACTAGAGAAGTGGACCCACAAGAACATCGTGAGGTTCAACAAGTCCACATGCAAGGTGATGCAGGTCGGTCAGGGCAATTCTGAGCACAGCTTGGGAGAACTCATTGAGAGCAATCCTGCAGAGAAGGACTTGGGGCTGCTGGTGGACAAAAAGCTCGAGATAAGCCAGTCAATGTGCACTCACAGCCCAGAGGGCCAACTGCACCCTGGGCTGCATCAAAAGAGATGTGACCAGCAGGTTGAGGAAGGTGATTCCCCCTCTCTACTCTGCCCTCGTGAGACCCCCCTGGATTCCTTAGCACAGGAAAGACGTTGACCTGTTGAAGTGGGTCCAGAGGAGGCCACAAAGATGGTCAGAGGGCTGCAGCACCTCTCCTATGAAGAGAGACTGAGAGAGCTTGGATTGTTCAGCCTGGAGAAGAGAAGGTTCCAGGGACATGTCATTGCATCTTCTTAGAGGAAGAAAGATGGAGAGAGACTTTTTAAATGGGCAAATAGTGATAGGACAAGGGGCATCTGAAAACAATACCTTCTTGATAAATAAAGACCTGAAGAATATCAACGCAAATGGGTTTATTTCTGGAAAGTGAGGAAGTAATTACTCTGAATCTTGACAAGGCCTTTTCACCTGAAGGATATATTAATACAAATTTAAAGCAAAAGCATTTTGACAAAATTCCCTTCAAACTGTCTAGAAAATCTTAAAGGTACACAGATAACTGAAAACTATGAGGAGGGACAAAAGAAGGAGTCCCAAATGAGCATTTCTAGTGCTCAGCAACATAATGTAAATATCAAACTTGAAACAATGAGATATGAGGACATGCTCAACCATTCCTGGTCATGCCAAACACTATGCAAAAAGAACATAAAACTTCTGGGATTTTTTTCCCAATGCTTACAAGAAGCATGCTCTTAAGAGCCCATAGAAGAGATGTTTGACACGGCAGTCGTAGATTCTGGGCTCTGGCACAAGGACTGTTACAAATCTTGCTTTTGTCTGATAGCTAGGGCATTTTTCTTGTAAGCGAGGGCTTGATTTCCCTCTGAAGGTACATTTCACAGGTGAATGTTCAAACCAAAACCCTATTATAAACCAATAAGTTTACAACCACTGGACATTACTAGTACCATTGTATTTTAGAGTGTGTTAGTTACTCAATAGGATGGCTTGGCATCTTAAATTACGTGAAGAATTAAGACTGAATTTCAGCTTCACAGGCATAGTGAAGACTATAAAACTCAGGAGAAAAGGTGATTGCAGAAACACTTTAATATTCACCACTTGCTGGCTTCAGTGTTCAATCCCATTCAATGCTGGTCCATTCAATTCCTTAGCACCTTACTATCCTATCCATTGCTCAGGGACTGCAAACACCTAGCTAGGATTATGAATTCAACTCCACAAGGCAGGCATACCAAAATTCAGCTGAATTCTGTTGGCAAGGATAGTTTTTGGTGAATGCTTTCTTCATTCCTGTTTACAGATCCTTACCGAGAAGAGTAGGTCTTCATAGGTTAAAGCTAACAAGGAGATGTCAAAGTTGGCCTGAAATCAGGGATCCCTCTGCTGTTTCAATTTCAGCTATAACATGTAATAGTGCAAGTAAAATAGAACACCTTGTTTACTTGCATTTTGACAGAGATATAAGAGGAAAAAAATTGTAAGGACAGGCTTCCTGACTCTATACCTCTAACCTAGGTATTCAACCCATTCTTATGCTTAATTTCTCTCTCTGTGACCCTTTCTCCATGACTTCATTCTTCTGCCTGTCCTTCATTATCAGCCTTCACAATGTTGTCTTTTATTCATAATATAGTTAAAACCACACCTTGTTTTTGTAGTCTACATCTCTGTTTCCAGACAACTAAACTCTTTCCGTCAAACACATACATGTGTAATTAATTTCTTTTTTAAACAATCTGAGCAATTTCTGAATTATCTTCTTTAATCAAATTATAGCTTTCCCCAAATTAATCCTGTGTTTAGCCTCCAGCAGAAGGAAATTTTAAATACATGGTTTCTGCCAAAAAAAGACTTTCAACCTACATTTCTTGGGTAGTAAACAGTCACAGCATAACTCCCAGAACCACTGCACATCCCCTCCCTTTACTTGTCCTAACCTTCCTAGGTGGCAAGACAGTTTCTTGGCTGGTGAGAGCAGATAAGAATCACAAGCCATCTCACATGGGATTGATTGACCTCACCTGACCCAGGGACCACACTGGTTATTGGTGTTTCTTTTCAATTGTATCTTTCCTGTGTGTTATCTGGAACTGTGAACTAGATCAGATAAAGCATAAATGTTTAAAACCAATCGGGAGGTTGGGACCTGAGGCACCCTGTCTGTGCAAAACACAAAAAATTAGAGTAAGCATTAACTTTAAAGTATACCAGAAGACTATGCCTCAAGATTCATTGGTTTAAAGAATCATAGGATCATAGAATGGTTTGTTTGAACGGGACCTTAAAGATCATCTAGTTCCAACCTCCTGGCAATGGGCCGGGACACTTTCCACTTGACCAGTTTGCTCAGAGCCCCATGCAACCTGGCCTTGAAGCAGGGATGGGGCACCCATAACTTCTTGGGGCAACATTTTCCAGTGCCTCACCACCCTCTGAGTAAAGAATTTCTTCCCAATGTAAATTTACTCTGTTGGGCTTGGTCTTGCACAGCAGCAGGTCCATCTTGGAGCCATATGGCATTGGCTCTGCCAAACTTGAGGGAAGCTTCTAGCAGCTTCTCACAGAAGCTGTCCTTGTAGCCCCCCCACCCCCTCTGCTACCAAAACCTTGACATGAAAACTCAATAAACAGTCATTCAAGGGTAAGAATATTGCTAGCATGTTGATACAGCAGCAACAATACCACCAACACTTCTGACTTTGTCCTATGGACATCCTGGAGCTTCCAAAGCTGTGAGATGAATATCCATAATGCATAGAAATATTTTCTTTATTCTTAGTGTATTGCCAAAGGGGTAGAAATTTGGATGGTTTGCATGGCTATGAATCTCTCATCTCTTAAGTTTCAAGCATCTGACTTACTGACCCCAGTAATATTCTTTTAATCTGGTTGATTGTATAATACATGCAAATTTCACATACCTAAATGCATCTTAATGTCTTCTGTTATCTTTCTTGTGCTGCTTTTCATCTGACATCAAAAGTTGTGAGATCTTAGCAGATGCCACTTAATGATATTAAAGAATGAGGGACAAAAAAACAATTCTGTGTTTATGAAAACTGAAATAGAAGATGTATTCAAAATGTCTTGAAAACCTTATGCACTCTGATTTTGGTTTTAGGGGTTTTTTTTGTTTTTTTTTTTAAAGAAAACTGTCATGAAGTTTTTTGCATTCATTTATCAGGCTTCAATTCATTACACTCAATTGACAAAACAATATGCTCTCAGGTTTAAATGTTGCAAAATCAATTTTTCTGACTCAAGTACATGCTTTGAGATGAAACAGAATTGATATGAGTTCAAATTTGTATATATCTCTTTTCAAAACCTATTAGTTTGTGTTTTTTTTCTCAAAGAGAAACGGCCAAAGCAACAGGCCTTAGAACAAGACTTCAAATGAAAAGGTAGTTAGCAATCTTACAAATCTATCCAGGTAGCAGTTTTCCCTTTCTTTGAAAGCTTATTGATATAAAAGAACCCTATTTCCAGAGGTTTTATGCTGATAAAGTTAGGTTATTTTGGTTTGGTTTTACCAGTACCTATGCAGACCAGAAGTGATTGGTACAGGGCACAATGTTGCAAGGTGCACCTACTGCCTTGAACACTGAAATGTAAGAATTGTAATAACAGTATAGTAAGACCAAATAGTTTTTGTACAAAGGTATTTTTAAAAAATAGGTTAGAATTAACATCATTCTACAAGTAATATATTTTGGTTTTGCATGAATTATGTTTCCTTGTAGTTGTTCTACTTCATGACAACATAAATAAAGCTTTATTTTAGCATATATTCATTTTAGCAAAGGAAAAGAACTTTTTTTTAAACTCAGCAGAAATAGCTTTCTGTAAAGGATCATTTGAAGGATTTTAAACAAATATTTATTTTTATATTTTTCTTCAAATGTTTTCTTTGTTTTTATTATATATGTATGTACATATTTATATATAAATTTAAATTCTACAGTTTTTCACAGATTTCATCATGAAACAAACTCCTCATAGTTTGCTTAGTAAAAACTGATTATTGCATTGTTAACCATAGCTTTAAATAAAAAACCACCTTCAGTGTGAAAGAAATGAGAGAGTCTGAATTAACAATTAGTCAACTGTAATACATCACAAGGAAACCTGACTTAAGATTTGCAAAATTCTGGGTTTTTTCACTTTAAAAGGCATTAAAATCCTTTTAAGTTTAAGAGTATAATTGTCCTCCAGACATCTTTTTCCATTTCTGAATGGTAGCTTGGGCTTTTTTTTACCTGTTGTATTTATGGCCCTAAAACTGATAAAACATACTGTTCCTGATAATAATGTTGTACATTCCTCTCAGGGGAATGAAAGACATCTTTAAGGGGTCTCCAAAATCCTGCAAATGGATCAAAGAAAATCCAAGCAATTGAAACAGTAATTCTCAAGCACTCTCCTGCTTGTTCCTGCTGAAAAGTCTATATATTTTTTCTATAGTAAATCTTTTACATTCTATCTATCACTCTGCAGGTTATTGTGTTAACAAATAATGTAGTGTGCTTTTGATGGTGCTCTGACACTATATCACTATGCCACATGAAAAGAGTTTTGTAGTACTGCAGCTGTGCCATATTTGCCCCCAAATTCACCTTTTCAAAATGGTTTGTCTTTTACTACAAAGAATTCAGCAGTTGAAGATGGATCTCTAAATGATCTTCCTAGACAGCAAACCCACAGCTGTTTGTGCCACCACAGTTACCAGTCTGCTGGGTGGCTCCTTGCTCAGCCGCACAATTTAAGAAAGGCACTGAAGAATAGTGGTGGTGGCAAGAAGAGGCTGGGAGGGAGGAGGAGGAGGGAATGTAGCAAAGTTGAGTAAAAGATGCGTAGGTGAGAGGTAAGGGCTGCCAGGTGCTGGTGGACATCAGAAATAAGTAGTGCAATAGTGAAAATTCCCATTCCAAGAGCAGAGAATAGAATCAGGTAAAAATTGAACATCTACTGAAGTATTCAGTACATTCTCTAGAAGGGGGTCCAATCTGCTCAAATGACAGACATTCTGCTGTTAAGACTTTCATCACATCAAGTTTACTAACTCAAGGATGAATTTGGGCCACTGATTTTAAGATCCAAAAATTTTCCCATGACAAGGCTTGTATGGACATTAAACCATCATCACACTTGGTTGCAGAAATAATTCTTCTAGTTCACAATGTAATCTTTGCTATTCTTGCTAACCTTTGCCCATATGGAAGACAGGGAAACAGATCACATAAATTCGCTAACTTTTTGCAGGTTCTCACTGGATTTGTTACATCAAGTTGGAAAGAGTTTTCTACAGTCTATTCCAACTACCAAAACTTCATAAAATGAAAGAAAAGGTAATAATTTACTGAAAGCAATAGGCTACAATATCTGTGACTCCATTAAAAATTATATTTAAAAATTAAAATTCTAAGATTATACTTTTACATTAAAAAAATCTACTTAAAATATTTTTTGTTACTATGCCTCTGGTAAAGTAAAATCAACTAAATATTAAAGAACGTATCTATACATATTTAATATGATGAATTTTTAATGCTGTCATTACTAATTTGGAAGAAATCTGTATTGATGTATAAATGTAATAGGTTTCTCAAGTACTCCGCATTTCGTAGACATAAAAAATACTCTTCATTTATCATATATGTCTCTCTGAGAATTTGACATTATTTACTAAGTCTTACATTCGTGTCCCAGCAAAGGAGAATATTAATCAGATATTCTTAACTCTAAGGCAGAATCCCACTAAGACTTTTATCACAAAAGTTGACTTTTACACTGTTCATTGCATTTTATGCACTTTATGCATCAAGAACATGAGAAAAGGAATGGAGTGAAATCAAAGGTCTGTTTGGAACACAACTATCTTTGTATGTTTCTGGCCACATCTTCAAAATAATTCATATATGTCAGAAAAATACTGCTTAAATGGAGGTTACTTTGAGATTAGAGGTTCTTGATTAAATATCAAATCAGAGCAAAAGTTACAGTTTGATGATATCAAAATCTCACCACTTGCTGATGGGAGAGTTGGGCCAAAAATATTTTAAATGCCATAGCATTAACTCCATTTGATTTCTATCGTCCTGACATTTGAGATCAGTTCTCCAGATGAACCTTTCACCAACGTGAGCTGCAACATTATTAGATTCAGAAAACACATTCTTCTGCTTTTATATCTGATCTGGAATAAATCCCCAAGGAACTAGCAGGGTGAAAATGTAAAGATATGATTAATATAGAAGTCTGTAAAAATATGATTTTGTGAAAGCAGCACAAAGCATGATGAAGGGAAGCAGCAATTACTGGTGTTTTGTGTATATGTGTGATCAAAATCACATGTTAGATAGAAGGAAATAGTAGGCTACCCATTCGAATGCACACATGCTGCAATTTCAAAGGAAATCATGAATGCATACCAGTATTTGAGACCCAAAATGACATTTTTTCCTCTTAGTCATTTTCTTTATAACCCCACCACTCTTGGGGCCATAATTGTTTCAAGGTGTGAAAACATATGTATAAATGAATATTTTTCTAGAACATATATAAAATAAATCATATTATGCATACTCTACCTTTAAACTTTGGCAGTTCAAAACCCCAATTCATGGGCCAATGAAGAATGAGAGAGCTGCAAGCCTGGATTTCAGCTGAGACCAGAAACAGTTTGCTTACAGAGCTAGCAATTCATATTCTGTCCTGGAGTGTTGCCCATTCTAGGATTTGCACACTTCTCTGGCCCCCACAGAGGATTAGCCAGATGTTCAACAGCACATGTGTAACACACCTGCTTTATACTGAAGCATTTGGCTTTGTTAAGGCTAAGGAATGGGAGGAGGTGGGGAGGAACAGTGGAAAGGAAACGAGGATTTTAGGCACCCTGCTGAGAAACCAAGATCCATTCAGAAGCTGGAGACAATGACTACTGGGTAGAAGATTTACTAGTTCTTGACACTGCACAGGGGACTTGCAGGGAGAGGGTCTAGCTGCCAGTTACCCCGGAAAGGGGAAAGGCAAGGCTGAGGGTTAATCAACACAGAGGAACAGTAGTCTTCAGGATTGAGCCTATGAATGGGTAACTCTTGCAATCAGGAACTGTGGGTTCCAGTACCTCATTTGGGATGTATTTCTATGCTTTAACAGCAGGTCAGTCAACAGTTGAGTGAGGGGCTGAAGTACTACTTGGCTATGGTGATCCCCAGAATTTTTCCTGAGAGGAAAAAAAAGTGCTGTTCCTTGTCAGTGACGGAAGGCAGGGTGGAGGGTGCTATGTGTAATGGCCATGGTACAGAAATTGGGAATTCAGCCTTCAAGAAAGAGTGGGAAAACATATCTATATTAATTTGCTGAAGTTTGAAAATATAAGTTTAATATTAGTATGTTTTATTTAAATATACATAACTGCAGAGAGAAAGTCTGGATAAAAAACAGCAGTTAATCTGTTGCAGAACTCTTTAAAAAAGAAGTATTCTAATATTTAAAATACTAAATGTTTTCAGTATTTCCCACCCACAATAAACAATTATTTTACCAAAAAGCATGACTGAATACCCAATACTGTGATCACATAAAAGTATGGTCAAACAGGAAAGGCTTGGAAGGGCTGATATTCATTCAGTGCCATTTGTTGTCCATGGAAGAGTATCTGGAAGAGTATCTAAAATTTTTAAGAGATTAAAACCTCCATTTAGTTACTGGACTGTTAAACTGAGATTTTATGAAAATTTATCCTTAACACAATTGAAAAAGATAAGCATGCAGGAACCTCTCTTGGTATTTTATGAACTATAAAATAAGCACTAAGACAACATATTTTAATGTTTTTTTCTTGTTTATACTACTGTAAATATCACACCTATTCAGTAATATTTTCAGAAACCATCTTATGGGCAGGAACAGAATCACCTGTAGACTGAGTCCCAAACTCACAGTGACACATTTAGATGTGTTTTTTTTCTAAAAAGTACTCTTCATTGAACCATAGAATCATTAGGGTTACAAACGTCCTCCAAGATCATCTAGTCCAATCTTTGATTGAACACCACTTTGTCAACTAAACCATAGCACTGAGTGCTATGTCCAGTCATTTCTTGAACACTTGAAGGAATGATGACTTCACTTCTCTAGACAGCCCTCTCCAATGCCTGACAACACCTTCAGTGAAGAAATTCTTCCTGATGTCCAACTTGAGCCTCTCCTGGCACAGTTTGAGGCGATTTCCTCTTGTTCTGTCATGAATTGCCTGGGAGAAGAGGCCAACCCCCCACCTGGCTACAAACTCCTTTCAGGTAGCTGTAGAGAGCAATAAGGTTTCCCACTCACAGCCTCCTTTTCTCTGGACTAAACAACCCCAGCTCCTCAGTCTCTCCTCATATGATGTACTCTCCAGACCCTTCACCAACTCTGTTGCCCTCCTCTAGGCACACTCTAGCACCTCAACATCTTTCGTGTAGTGAGGGGCCCAGAACTGAACACAGGATTAGAGGTGCGGCCTCATCAGTGCTAAGTAGAGGACAATCACTGCTCTAGTCCTGCTGGCCGCACTATTTTTGATACAAGCCAGGATGCCATTGGCCTTCTTGGCCACCATGGCACACTGCTGGCTCATGTTCAATCAGCTCTCAACCAGCACTCCCAGATCCTTTTCCACCAGGCAGCTTTCCAGCCACTCTTCCCCCAGCCTGTAGCACTGCATGGGGTTGCTGTGACCCAAGTGCAGGTACTAGCACTTGGCCTTGTTGAACCTTGGACCATTGGCCTTGACCCATTTATCCAGCCTGTGCAGATCCCTCTCCACAGCCTTTCTACCCACAAGAAGACCAATGATCCTGCCCAACTTGGTATCATCTGCAAACTGACTGAGGGTGCACTCAATCCCCTTATCCAGATCATCAATAAAGATTTTAGACAGGACTGGTCCCAGTACTGATCCCTGGAGAACCCCACTAGTGATCATCTCCAACTGGATGCAGCAACACTCACCACCACTCTCTGGGCCCAGCAATCCAGCCAGTTCCTAACCCAGCCAACAGTGTACCTGTCCAAGCCATGGGTTGCCAGCTTTTCCAGGAGAATGCTATGGGAGACAGTATCAAAGGCTTTACTGAAGTCCAGGTAGACTATATCCACAGCCTTTCCCTCATCCACTAAGGGGGTCACCCCACCCCAGAAGGATCAGGTTGGTCAGGCAGGACCTGCCTTTCCTAAGCACATGCTGGCTGGACCTGATCCTCTGGTTGTTCTGTATGCCCTGTGTGATCGCACTCAAGATAATCTGTTCCATAACCTTCCCCAGCACCAAGGTCAGGCTGACAGGCCCGTAGTTCCCCAGATCCTCCCTCTGACCCTTCTTGTAGACAGGTGTCCCAGTTCTCTGGGACCTACACATTTAACCAGGACTGATGATAAGTGATGGCCAGGGGCTTGGCGAGCTTCTCCAGCAGCCCACTCAGTACCCTTGGGTGAGTCCTATCTAATCCCCACAGACTTGTGGGTGTCTAAATGGCTCAACAGGTCACTAACTACTTCTTCCTGGATTGCAGGGCATCTGTTCTGCTCCCTGTCCCAGTCTACAAGCTGGGGGGACTGGTTGCCCTGAGAATAAG
Source organism: Neopelma chrysocephalum (assembly GCF_003984885.1). Lineage (NCBI taxonomy): Eukaryota > Metazoa > Chordata > Aves > Passeriformes > Pipridae > Neopelma > Neopelma chrysocephalum. Next base: position 8,944,481 of record NW_020897742.1, read on the forward strand.
AATTTTTGGGGGGTAAAGACTGAAGCAAAGAAGGCATTAAGTACCACTCAAGCACCTTCAGTGCCTTTTCTTTGTCCTTCGTTACAATGTTCTCCCCTGCATCTAATAAAGGACACAGATTTTCTTGGGCCTTCCTGTTGTTGTTGACGTCTTTACAAAAACACTATTTATTGTTTTTCACAGCAGTGGCCAGATTGAGTTCTAGCTGAATTTTTGCCTTTCTAATTTTCTCTCTATATGACCTAGTGACATTCCTGGGCTCTTGGCTGCCCCTTCTTCCAAAGGTCACAAACTCTCTTTTTTTACCGGAGTCCCAGCAAAAGCTCCCTGCTCAGCCAGGCCAGTCTTCTTTCCCAGCAGCTCATCTTTTGACATATAGGAATGGCCTGCTCCTGCACCTTTAAGGTTTCCTTCTTAAAGTACAACCAGCCTTCCCTTTGTTATTAAGGACTATGTCACAGGGACTTTCTGAACCAGTGTCTTGAACAGACCAAAGTCAGGCCTCCAGATGTCCAAGGTAGAGGTTTTGTTGACCTTCATCGACAAAGAATAGAAACCTCTGTCATTTTGTGGTTGGTATGCCCAAGGCGGCCTCTGATCACCATGTGTTCCATCAGCTCTTCTCTGTTTGTAAACAGATTCAGACCAATTGGCTCCTACCTTTACAGGAAGAAAGCATCTCTTCAACGGCACTTTGGGTGGCCTATGATTCCCAGTGCACTGACTGCCTGGCACCCCTTACACTGTTACCAGTCAAGTCCCTGGACAAGTATGCTGTTCAGAAATACATTTGTATTTCTATGCCTGTGCTGAGCAAGTACAGAGCACGACTTATAAACGCAACATATCAACAAAATTACTCTGATCAAAGAAAAATCAAGTTATGGACACAGAAGAGAACGAGGTTACCAGACCAAGATATTAGCCAGGATATTGGTGCCAAGTTCCTTTTCAAGCACTGAACAACCAAGTGCCTCATCAGTGCCAGTTGCAGGATGTTCTGTGTGAAAGGAACATGAAAACATTTTTAACCAAAAAAAAAGAAAAAATTCAGACTTTGAAACAGAGCATCTCTTTGGCTTTTATTGATGTGCTTAGTCAAGTCCACATGTATATAACGCATATATTTTGTTCATATATTTTGTCTAAAAGTAATCCTGTTAGTGTGACAAGATATTTGCCAAATTAATGTTACTTAAAAAGCAAAGAAAATTTTCGTGTCCTGCAATTCCGTGTTTTTCTTTTTGTGTCTGCTTTGTTGTGGTTGGGTTCTTTCAGTTAACCAAACACTTGTGGTTCTGCTGAAAAACAGCCAGCTGGGCTGTGCTGGCAATTAACCTGGAGAAAGGTGGGCTAATGGCCCAGTGCATGTTAGAAGGGCAGCTGAGGAAAACTGGGACTAGCAGCTATTTGGAAGGCAATGTGTAAAAATGTGTTTTTTCAGATTTTAACTGGGTTGTTCAGTGAGAAAGGACACAAAGGGAAATGGATTGATACTTGGAGAGCCAGGGACACTCTTCATATGAGGCATTTGAGTCGTTTGTTTTTTATCTTTTAACTGTTCAAAATTATGCTTTAAATAAAGACAAATGCTGCTCTTTTGTGGAAAAAAACCCACAATAATGTTTTAATTAAAATAGTCCCACTACTCGTGTCAGTCTGATGACAGGAATGCAAATAATAAGTAACAAATCGATACAATCTGCTGGTATTTATGTTTGTGCTACAAGCAAACTGTAAGATTTGGAGAAATGCTGACATGTTAGTCTCCCCCAGTTAATATATGGACTGTGATAATTTAATGCTCAAAATTGTTAGAGAGAGGTAGGAGAAAAGACTGAAATATCCTTATACTTTCAAAAATGTATATCTGCAGTATCTCCAACCTAATCAATAATCATTATTTTTATACATATCTACAGTTTTTTCAGACTCTACAGAACCTCAGTAATACCTTCTCACTATAAAGGCTGCAGTAGTGCACAGTCAGTTAAGCAATTTGTACACCAAATTCATTAGTCTCAGGATAAACCAAAGATGCCTAAGCAATGTAAAAAGGACGATGTTGCATGTGGAACACAGAACCAGAAATTCTAAAGATCACTGATAGTTAATAATAAATTTATATCTCACAGCCAACATATCTATTTCCAGACAGTACCACAAAGCTTGAGACATATAAAGCAGTAAAAAGATAATTCTCAATCAACTATCTAATTCCAAAGTTGCTCCCTCTTTAATGTTTACTGTGTGGTTGGTTCCAAAACTTCCTCAATGAAGATAAAATTATGCTTTTAGATATTTTCTAAAAAGGGACACTCACTAGTTAGTAACTCAACAGTTAAGGATTCAAAGGGAAAGCATGTGGGAAAGACCTTGATGTCACTGAAATAGGAAAAACAGCGTTTATAATTAATGGTATTTATCTTTAGACCATTTTTATTTTATCCAGCAACAGTTTACACAGCCCAGTTCATTCCAGTTCAGTGCAACTAGAATTTTTTCTAACTTCCTCAAGACCAGGACAAACTCCGCATCTTCTGCTGCCATATTTTTTTAAGAAGGGCTTCAGGCCCCTTTCACAGAGGTGATGTTCTCAGCAGGGGGACAGACAGGCTCGTAGCAAAAGTAGCATCTTCTGTTTGTTCTCTATGTACCCACAAGAAGAGTTGGGCTAGTATCACTGCAATAACAGATTCCTATGCAAGTCTCTTAACACTGACTTTATAAGGCATTTGCCTCTGTGAAAGAGACAGTGTGAAAGGTGCAATGAAAAACTTTTGTACTCCAAAAGAAAATATAAGGAATGACTTATATGGCTGCATTAGGAGCTTTTAATAATGAGATAATGAAATACAAGTCATATGAGAATCAAAACCAAGGAAAATCTTACTAAAATAAAAATATTACTAAAATCTTTACTAAAACTAAAGAGTAATGAATAGTAAAAGTATACAGGAACAAATAAAGAAAATATGACATGGAATATGTATTACAATTATAAAAGACATGGCAAAAACTTCTATAAAAGCATTAGAAAAATAGAAACAGATATAGTAAGAAAACTGAGCAACCAATGGACTATTAAAGGAAGCATGAAATGTTTAAAGCTTTCTTTTGTTCAGTCTTCACAAAAAGGCTAACTATGTCCAGATGCTTAACTTAATTATTATTAATGAGGAAATAGGAACACCAGCCTGAGAATGTAACAAGCAATTAAATAAGTTGAATATATTCGAGTGATTAGGACTTGACAAGCATCACCCCAAAGTGCTTACAGAGTTAGTCAAAGCAATTTGGTACCTTTCATTAGAGGTGCAGGAGAAACAACAAAGTTCCATGGAAGGTGAACAAGTTCTACAAAGTCAGAGAACAAGCATGGGAGGTTAAAAGGGACACAGGGAACTGCAGAAGAGTCAGCTTTTCTTTGATGGAAAGATAACTGAAGCAAATTATTAAACAATCAATTTGTATTCACCTAAAGACAAAATGCAACCAACATGAATTTGTCAAGAATAAGTCATGTCAATGTAATTCAATTTCTTTGACAGGATTACAGGATGTGAGAAAGTAATAGATGTCAGATTCGCGTGACACTCATAAACCAACTGGGAAGATATGGTCTGAGTAAAGCTGCTGCAAAACTTGCCCAGAAAACTTTTTAATAGCTTGTTGGAGAATGGATAGGATATATTACATAATGCCCTTCAGAAGACTGACCTGATATTATTCAGTATTTTAACCAATAATGTAAGTGTATATAGAAAGTTCTTGAATGACAACAACTTGGGAGGGATTTCATTTCAAAAGGCAGAATTATAATTTAATGTGATCTTGAAGAAATGGAAAAGCCAAAAAATTTAGATCTGAATACTAAAATACATATAGGACTAAACACGGAAAGGAGAAATCAAATACACAAGGACAGGATGAAAAATTTATTGGGCAAAGATATATCAGAAAGATGAGATGCTGTGTAAAAAGGGGCAGATACTAATTCTATGAACATTAATGATACATATAGCCACCTGTAAGGCTTGAGTGTCACTCTATTCTGTTACAGCATACTGAAAGTATTACATCTAATATTGGTGAACTCAGTATTCAACACATTGGGATGCAGAAGAGAACTCCAGACATAGACATAAAAAGGCCAAAAATATTCTAAGATTTATGAAGAATGATTGAAGAAAAGGGGTCCATAAAAGAAAGAAGTAAAGGCAGAATACAGTATTAAATTGGTAAATAATCAGCCTTATTCACATTACTGAATCTGGGACAAGAAATAATTGCTTTCCTTCCAAGCAAGGAAAATGTAAACTCCAGGAATAAAAAATTCTGCAATAACAGTCATGCAATGGAACAAGTTACATTTGAAGGGGTTGAAAACAACATCACAGGAGGAATTTAAAAGGTATGCATGCCAAGGAGTATAAAAAAAATTGTTGATTTCCATGCTCTGAGGCAGAATGACTGCTAGATGTACCTTCACCTCCATATTTCTTGGATTTCTTTAACCATACCAGATGTTGCTCAGAGTCTAAGTTTTTTCCCTTTTCAGTACTTATTTGTGATTTTTTCAGACAAGCAATTAGTCAACTACTGACCCATGCAACTGGAGATTATTAATAACCATTCAGAAAACTTCAAGTACTTTTCAGACAATAGTCTGTTAATTTACATAACTAAGAAATGTTTACCTACATATTAGGTAATGCTGTGTTTTGAAATTTATGAAGTGCCATAGATGTAGAAGTGACATTGCATTCCTGACAAGACTGTAATTTAACAGCTCCATTGTACAGACAGCAGTTTCTAAAGTCTCATTAAAGTGTATCCTTTCTCTTGAGTCCACCAAGAAATTCCCACTACATGCACAGAACAGGCCTGTAGCTCACTTATAACTATGCAAATTTTTAGGGAACAGTAAAAAGTTTAAATTTAGCAAAATAAAACAAAAATCTTAGTATATGACAAGAAAAAAGGAAATTAAACTCTCAAACCCTATAAAAAAGTATAACCAAGATCAACCAAAGCCAGTACATATAAAGTTAATGCTGAAACACCTTCCAATGGAGTAACACCTAATAATATTTTTAAAACATGTTTTTAAAACATTTGTGGGTAGTTTAATATATTTCACATTTTTGTCAGATTTATGTGATCTAAAATGCCTCAGTTCAGGGTGGCCTATAGATTTCAAGAAAATCAGTATAGGAATAAACACTATCCTTCTTATAATTCTCCAAATCTAGATTGAGCTGCTGTTGCCCCAAATGCCACTGGTCACTATGCAGGGAAAGAAAAACATTTCAAATAGGTAAAAACATCTCAAATTGTCCTAGATCAATATCAGCTCCATGAGTCACATCTATCATGTCTGTAATTCATCTTTACACAGAAGTCAATCACAGGTTAAGTCAGACAGAAACCCTCTAATACAGGATTTTCTGAACTTTCCTCTAAAGATCCCAAAATGCACTACCAAAGAAAGCAGATGAATTTAACCTGGATGAATTCAGGTTTTCATCTGAAACCCTGTGAAATGCACAACTCATTTAAAAATACTACCTTTCCTCTATCTAAAAATGCTACATTTCCTCCTCTTTGCCAGGCTGCAGACTGTGCCCTCACAGTGATGTACAGAGATACCATACAAAAATATGCTGATCTGATGCCATATTCAGTACACACCCAGGCCTTCTGGAAAAATTTAGTATTTCTGACTGGTAAGGAACTTTTTATGCGAGTGTAGATAAGATTTGCATTTTCGCCATGTGTGTGAGATTGCAAGGAATGCTGCAGGGAATAATGAGTCAAATCCTACTTTTGTAACAGGCAAGATCTATTTATTTCACTAGCCTTCACAGGCAAGACTTCACCCTACAAATTAGTGACTTCAGTGACCTGTGCAAATTTGAGTGCCTTCAGGTCAGTAACCCTGCAAATAGTAGACATATGTAAAGCACTGTTCATTCATGCCTAAAACTTGCAGTCTAAACCCGGATGCAATTAGTAATAGCTAAAAGGATTTGCTTCTCCAGCTTGTAAAGAAAATGGAACTGAATTTAAAAAAATAAGAGTAACAGGAGTCGTAAAAACATAAAACCTATGGTTAATGCTGTTCTTCAGGGTGCAAATCAAATAGAAAAAAACCTAGGAAATTAGAAACATTTGGGGCAAATTCAGTTCAGTTCCCTTTTAAACAAATCATGAATTATATACCAAGAGATTACTTTACTCAAAGGATCATTACCTCAAACAACAGACTGGACTGGGGATTCTCACTTAACAAGCACACAGTTTGTATTTAGTTTTACTGCAATGCCAACTTGTGGCCTCTTCTTCCTGTGTCCTATCCTGAATATAAAATTATTGAACCAATTACCCACATAATAGCAAGTAGCATTCTCTACAAAAATCATGAATAGAGTGGATTACCTTTTACAACTATGTACATAAAGCACAACGATGTTACAATGTAAAGTACCAACATAATCACAAAATCTTGCATGCAACACCTTGCTGAACTCAGGGTGACCACCAAGAAGTTGGGAAACTTAATGTCCTCAGCATCAGCTTTCTGCAATTTAAATTAACTCTTAACCTGAATACACTAGGAAAATCACCATGAAAAGTCCCTCGTACTTTTCCTGTTGATATAATGCTCATTTGGTGGCCACAAAGAAGGAGGTTTAGGAATTTAATGTCCTTTTCCAAATTTCTCAAGATCTTGACCTCCAGTTTTCTACAAAGAAGCACCAAAGATCCAATTTCTTTGCCCTGGGGAAATTTTTGTAATCAAAATGAGTCAGACTTTACTCCATAGGAAACTGCCCAACTCTTTTATCTGGATTTGTTGCTAGTGTTAATAATAATGAGGAAGATAGCCTGAAGTAGACACCTGGTGTGGAAAATTCAAGTCCACATTCCAGTTTGAACAAAAAATTATAAGCCATGAAAAACAGAATTTTTTGTAGGAAGAATCAGACTCTCCTAATAATTCTACCTTTTAAATGCAACTAATAGACAATAAGGTATTCAGGCTCCAGTTATCAGCAGACAAAATTTGGCCCAGTTAGAAAAAAATCCCAGCTGAGTTTTCCTGTCTTTCTACACAAAAGGTTTTTAAAGCAAGAAGAGTTTTTAAATACAGATAGTGGAAGCAATTAGGCAAATATCTTTAGATCAAGGGATCACAATTTTTTTCAGTTTCAATTGAAGGATAAATACAACTAGTTCTGCAAGAAGCTTCACAATGTGAAGGGGGAAACTTAATGGCACATCACTAAGAAGCTAGGAATTTTGTTAGTAAAGAGGGACAGTGGGAGGAGAAACTTATCTCTCATAACCCAGGGTGCAGATGATACCAAAATCATGGTTTCTGTGATGACTAAACTTTTTCTGAAGGGATCCAGGTCTATATGGATTCATTTCTACTCCTATCAAATTTTTGGAAAAGGGGAAGTTCTGGGAGAAAGGGTAAAAAGGAGGTAACAAGCAAAGAAAGATACATCTTGGGAGGCCAGAAAATAAAGGGATAAAGTGAGAATTTCCAGCTGCCAAGCTGAGTTAGACCTTTCAAATGAGATGAAAACAAGGAATAAAAGGTTATTTAGCAACATAAATAAAACAAAAGAACTTGAGCTAGTAAGCAGTGCAAATGGATTTGAGTTTTAAGACTTAATATATACAGACCAGAACCTAAATGGTTTAGGTTCCAGACTGACTATGACAAAACTAACATGGACAATAGGCAGGAGAATTGAAAAAAGAAACTAACACTATGAACTTGGAAGTAAAAATCAAATCATAACAACAGATTATTTCTGTCACTGGATATTAAATACTAAAAAACCTCAAATCTGAAAATGCAAATATGATAACAAAACTATTATCTTCAGTGGGAACAGAAATTTCATCCTGTCCTGGAAGAACTAAATTGAGGCATCAGTTTTCAATTTATTTAGTCCAGATCTCCAATAGCTGTTTGTTGTTAATAACTGTTAAATAGCTGTGAAATCAAAAGACCTTTCCTTCTAAGAAAATCCAAAAGAGTCAGTGTGATAAAATTATATATTACAAATGCAAATTAGAAATTGTCTTTTTGTGCTTACTGGACTATATTATTCTTGAAATATAGTTTTAAAGTGTGTTGAATTGAAATAAAATCAGATTTTTTCTCATTTCTTATTCATGGGAACTTTATTTTAATGCCTGTGTCACTAACAGTACATGAAAAGAAGTATAACAAGGAAATATACCTGTCAAATACCAAGGTAAAATGTTTTATTTTTTGAAAGAAGTTACATTTCCAAGAGATATCAATTTAACAAACCAAGTCATTATCATTTACTGATGACCTTGGTACCATGGGGACATTAATTAATCTAAGAAATTTGGAAGAAGTGACAGCTACTGAACAGCAAAGGGTTTGTTATTTGGAAGTACATAAAAGAATTGTAATACTTCAATTCTTATTCACAATGAATCTTGGTGGTGGAGATGAAATGGTAGCAAAATTATTTTTCTACTGGAACCCAACAATGATGGGAGAGACTGAGAACTGAGCTGTATTTCATGAAAAAGTGTTTGAACATCAATGCAAACAAGTATAAAAACTAAAACTAGAGCTTCCAGCACAGATACACAAACAAGTAAACAAACACTGGATAATGATACTAGAGTTATTTGTCTGAGAAATTTTCTCAGTTCCCTTTTCCCAAATGTCATTTCTGCAATCTCTCCGCTACAGAAAAAGATATTAAGCAAATTTTATAAAAAAAACCAAAAAACAACCCACACAATAAAACCAAAAACAAAGCAACCAACCAAAAAAAAACCCCCAAAAAACCAAAACAAAACCCAACCAAACAAAAATGAATGAAACATCAAACTACTATACTAACGTTTAAGTGGAAAAAATATGAAGGTAACCAGTAAAATTGCAGCTACAGGAAGTTGTCCTGCTGTGCAAAGAGATGTATTTAAAAGATAGTGAAAGGCAAATTAAACACATGATAACAGACAAACTAGAAAAGTAAAACTGCTTCCTGCTGGAGACTTAATTGTATGAAAGGTGCTGTTAATTCACTGATTTCTAACATCACACATGATAAACTCTCTCTGCACTGGAATATAAACACTTTCTGAGAAAAAATTCTGTCAAAAACATGTGAGAAAAGGGAGTAGTATTTACCATAGTCTTAATCAATTAAATATCTCAAGTCCTTACAATGAACTGTAAGGAGGATAACACAACAAATTTCTGTTTATACTGGTATAAACACAACACAGTTACAACTAGAGTCAGAATAAGATTAAAGCTATCCAACCTTATTCCAGCCATCCACTTTGCAAATTCAAAAACCCTGTGTACAGGAATACACACACACACAAACACACACATACAGTCGATTAAAAGTGTTCGATAAAAAACCATTATACATTTCTGGAGTCATTGTCATGATCCACTTGGAGCCTCCTGGAATCAAAAAATTAATTTTTATCTCAAACAAATCAGATATTACTGTGCAACATCGAGTACTGAATTTGCTGCTGCTTCAGGTAAGATGCAGATATGAATTCTTCTGGAGACAAATTGTTGCTGATTTCAGACTTCCTTGACTCCCAGCAATGAGGTGCATAAATGTTTGAAAGATCAGTGCCTGAAGTGAAAGGTGCGCAATAAAGTCATTTGCAAACGTTACAGAAAAGTAAAGCAAAACAAGCTCACATGCTCCTCATTTAAACAGGATACACCAGCTGTTAAGAGGTCATTTCTTTCAGAAGTTAGGATCTAACCTCAGTAAAACTGGTTCATTGTTGTTAAATAGAGACCTACTAAACAGTGCATTCAGTGCAGAAGTGGCAACTCGGAGGCCAAACATTTATCTAAGAAAGAAGGAAACACACCTAGACTGGTTTAACACTCTTGCCAATTAAGGCTGTCTTTATTGCTGTGCCCAGAGTGAAAAAAGCATCTACAACCCCATATTTTGGCTTTCTTAAGACTTATCAGTGTGATGTGAATTCTGAAGAGAAACAGAGAGACAGTATTTTGAAGCCTCTTCGGAGAGGACAAGTTTCAAAGTAAAATCCTAAGACAAAGCTTTTAGGGTAATATTATGTAAATAAGCAATAAGACTGACTGAGGTTTCAGCAGTAGTGCTCTGTGATTTTGCTTTGAAAGTTTTTGCTTTTTGGAGTTCACTATAACCTCATTATGTTTTGCTGGCACTTTCTCTAGGAAAAGCAACAGCTGCATAATACTGATAAACATTAAGAAGGCCAAAATGCGTGACTGTGGATGGTGCTCCAGTCTAAGTCAACCACATGTAAAAGCTCTAACTTGGCACCATTTGCTGTTGTTAAATCTCAAATTCTATCTTGCAATGAAAAATGTAATTAAATAAAAATAATCATCTCTAATGGTAAGTCTTTGAAGAAAAAATATTTTAAAATATTATTGTTTAATTAGTTATAGCACTATTATTATTATATATTTCTATCGATATTGACTGAATGTGAAATTACTGTAAGGGAGCTGACAATCAAGAAACATCTTTATGCATTATTATTTTAGTAGCCACTGAAATAAATAGATGACACTTCTAAAAATCTTTTGAATACATAGCAATATATAAAAAATATATTGTGACATGAAAGTTTTAATCATTTATGAAATAATTTATAAACTTAATAACATTCATTATTGAAACATAATATCCTTTTGCCAAATATCTATATTTTATATATAATATATATATATACATATAATTCTAGGCCACAGTAGTTTTCTCTTACTTGAATGATTTAAACTAAAACAGCAAATAATTTTTTTATTTCTTGCTGAACCTGCAGATTATAAAAATCATATTCTTCAACTGTTCTTACCTTCCTAAATTTCTATGAAAAGAGAGGAAGGAAGTCAAAAAGTCAAGTCATGTACCAACATTGTCTTATTAAAAATGCTTGGGTAGGTCCAGAATTTCTCCCAGTCTCAAGACAGAAGAAAAATAAAAAAGGATGTGATAAGAAATACAGAATGGAATAGTCACAAAGTTATAAAATACAAAGCTTTCTCTAAATATGATTGGTCTGTGGAATTATTACACCATACAGCTCATTGGTTCTAAGAGCTTAACAGAAGTGAAAAGGGATTTCTCACACTTAATGATATCATACAGAACTGTAACTAAAGAAAATAAAAATATAGGAAAGGACATGAAGCCCTGTGCCTCCAAACGTAAACCAACCTAACTGAAAAAGAACTCTTGCCTGTAGTTACAGTACTGACTGTATTTGTGACCCACTGTGAGAAGTATCCTTGTGAATGTTGTCAGTAAAATATTTAAATTATTCAATATTGATTTAGAATAGAGTCCACAGCAGTTGGGATTTTTGGACTTTTGCAAGTTAGATCCTAATGGTACAAATTTTGTGCAAAAAAATGGTGGTGCCCATGTTATTTTACGTCAGCAGAAATTTCAGTTCTTAGACAGGACTGCTAAAGCTTTGCATTTGGATCATGAAAACACATCTATGAAGTCTTACATATATGGATTACATAGTTATGATTCTTAAAAAATCTTCTGACAAAACCAGAAAAATGAGAGAAATTCCAAGAGTAACTTGAAATATATTGAAGGCAGGGAAAAAAAGATATTTGACCTACTGCAAAGAAAGTTTTTTTTAATTAGAGTTGAACTTAATAGGTCTTTTCTTCAAGTTAATTACTTTTCAGGGTTACTGTTGAGTATTTCATGTTTACTCAATGCATAACCTAATCTCTGCACTAAAAGAAGAATTCCTGGATCTTCAAGGATTTGCTCTGTAGTAAACAAGTGTGACACATAATTTCTTCTGTACTCTGATCTCTTTTCCAGTTGTGACTCTTTTTTATTTTGTATTTGTAGGCAAGTCTGATAAAACGGAATCACACAGTGCAGCATCCTTATTCCAGTGATCAAATCTAGATGCTACAGAGAAGTCTTTCTTCGGAGACACAGAAAGGACCCCAAATTATATATTTCCAATTACTCTGCGTCTTATACATCAATATAGAGGCTGAAAAAAACCCTGAAATCAGCCTTAAATTTCTTACTTCTTCAGTTTTAGTAAATGTCCCATTGATTTTAGTTTTCAGATCACAATTTGTTACATTTTATTGTTATCCTAATACTCACTGAATTTCTTTCTAAAGAGTATGATTCCAACTGCTTTATTTTCTTCCTTCTTCTATGTAACCTGCTTATACTGCATACACACTTTTTAGGACAGCTCTGTTTCCAGTCTTTCCTTCAGCTTTAGAATGTCTAAGCAGTGAGAATTAATAATAGTTCTATTTTCATAGAAAATGTATATGTTCTCTAATTCTGATTAAAGAATAGAATTAAGATATGAACTATTGCCATTCATAGGATTAAAATTTCTAAAACAATAAAGAAGTAGATACTGGAAATTCTAAATCACATTTCCTTCTAAGAAAGTGTCCAAGAGACATCTCTTTCTCTCTGTGTCCTTTGCTAATCACAGAATTGGCCTCCTGCATGTTTCTGTTGCTTTTGAGACACTGAAGTCAGATATATTACAGACTTTAATTGCTTAATGGTGTTAAAGTTTACTGAAGACAAAATTCTTTTACAAATTGCTAACTTTGAACATGAAAGAGACTTGTCCTAACCATTTCTAGACAGTGCACAATAGGACATCTACATAGACAATGATCTTTAAAGGATAAAAATCGCTCTCAAGATAAATGTGATTGGGGGTTTTGGGGGGTGAATAAAGTATGTGCAATTAATGAAGTATTCAGACTTTCAAGTGGATTTGATTGAACAAAAAACTTTTTCAGTGTTACTAGCATTCTTGGATGTAAATCTCCATAAAAAGAATGTAACTTGGGGAACAAAGCTCATGTTTGCTAGATTTCTGATTAGTTGTTGAGCTATCTTTGCTTGACAAGTGCACTCATACCAAGTCTGAGGGAGTTTACATGCTGCAGTGTATCTTTGTGCAGGTATCAGTGCTAGCTATAAGTCTGCTGCCTGTGGAACTGGAAGGAGCCTCCTGCTGTGTCCCAACTAGCTTTTAGCTCTCTCTGTGTGGCATTGCATTAAGTAGTACAGACAGAGCTAAGAATACAATTAATGGCCTTTTTTCCCTATCTTTCCTAGCTTACATTTGAAGGTGAAGATGAGCCTAGGAAGAGGTGATTTAGGGGACTTTTTGATATTTCTGATCTAGTTATAAATGAAAAGTTCCAAAGCATTTTTTTATTCTGAAATGCAGGACTAGACAAGACTAAAGTGTGTGTGACACCCATGCTTAAGGGAGCTAACCAGAAAATCAGGGTCTTGATGTAAGGACTAGCTTCAACTGATTTCCATCTGGTTTGCTTATAGATGGTATAAATCATAATTTGTTGTTATGTTTAGTAGTCATCATCATCATCATCATCATGGCTAGGCTTCGCAAACAAAGATTTTGGAAGGGCTCTACACATTTGTTACAAGCACGCTGGTGGCTAATAAGGCCAATATGAGATAGACAAGTCCGGTTGCAAAAGGTACAGCAGAAAGAATCCTTAGATGGTATATTCTGCAAGGCACGATTCTTTCTGCGTTGTCTTTTCTCCTCAAGAGTGATCCTGCGTGCATTCTCAAAGGAAGCAGCAGTGTTATAGATGGTGTGTCTCCAGACCTCTGGGTTGGAGGCCAGAGTAGACCAGTTATGTTGATCAATATGGCCAAGGTTGAGATGTTGTTTCAGGGAGTCCTTGTATCTTCTCTTCGGGGCTCCTCTCTTGTGGAACCATTGGCAAGTTCACCTTAAAGCAAGATCTTAGGGAGGCAGTGGTCCTTCATCCTTGAGATGTGTCCTGCCCAACACAGCTGTGTTCTCAGCAACATGACCTCGATACTTGTGATTGCTGCTTGTTCTAGAACAGATGTATTGGTCACATAATCTGACCAGTGAATGTTTAGGATTGTACGGAGACAGCATTGATGGAAGCATTCTAAGAGTCGCACACCTTGCACTGTCATCCTGTCATGTAAGAAAAGGAGACTTTTGTCTTGAAAACAATCAAGAGATCCAGGAATTGCTGAGGAAGAGATCTGCTCACCAAGCACACCTTGCACTGTTTAGTAGTAAAGAGGATAAGAAACACAGAATGAGACAGAAACCAACATATGGAGGAAAAAAAAATAATTTTTAATGTTCTAGGCATAAAATATGCCACCTGGAAAGACAATGTAATGGTGCTGTTATGTTTTACAGTCAGATTCATTTCAACTTATTTTTGAGCACAAAAATATAGTAAGTACCAAAGAAATTTCAAGATCTCCATTTTGACAAAAGTGGAGAGACTATAAGAAAGAAACCACATGGATTCTTCATCATACCTTTAAAGCAAAGACTTTACAACTCAGACTTGCAAGGGAGATGAACATTATCCTCATATTTGAGGCAGACCAACTTAATATGATGGAAAATCATAAATTAACCCCAAACTTTATTAATTCATTGGTGTTACTTTGGCACTGAGATAAGTAAGGGCAGGATTCCATCCTTGGTTTCTGAGAATGAATTGTAGATACACTAGTTTCTAGCTTTAATCTCAGAGTAGTGCCTCCTACACATATTGTGGTTAAAATAATGTAACCAAAGAAACTTTCTAAGGAACAAAAGCTGTTGTGATATTTTCATTTTATCATGGAATTATCAAGAAAATAAGTTGCATTAAAAATATCAATTGTTCAGAAAAAAATTGTTTACATTACTTGTTCAGAAAAAAAAGTAGCATAATGTGTCTATTGTTTATTTATTCACATAATACTGTGTGGTCTTACTCCTTTCTATCATAAAGAAATTGACTTATTTTATCAAGTTATAACCTTCTTACAGATATGTGGTAGTATTATTTCCAGATACATTTAAACATCATCTGAATACAATAATCAATTCCTAACAACAGTTGTAAAGGCAAGAGTTAGGGAAATGAGAATGTTTTTATGATTGAAGGATAATCATAAATTATAGGTCTCCCTTCCACTTACTTCATAAATGTTGGCTTATAATTACAATGACACATACAACAAAATAACTCCATTCAATAAAAGATTTTAAAATAATACAATAAATTCTCACTTTAGTAGCAACATTTATGGGCTTTAATACAAAGGAAAAAATGAAAGAGAAAAACCCATCAGTATCTGAGCACAGTTTAGGTGGATAGATATGAATGTTCTTTCACAGTTGTTTGGCAATAGCTGTTACCTTCTCTAGTTCAAAGACAAAAATAGTTAGCCACAGCTATTTTCTTCATTTTGAAAAGACCAGCAGGTATTCCCAAGGTAACAATAGGCTGCTTTTTTTGCATTGTAGCTAGAAGGATGCACAGCTGAAAACTAAGGGTAAAAGTAGTAATGAACAAAGGAAAAGCCTTTTCTTTTTCATCAGAGATTTTCAGTTGTGGAATTTCATCAGGGATTGGATAGGTTTTGTAAAAACAGGTATAGAGAGCAGATTTTTTTCAGACAAATCTGGTCTATACATTGTGAATTACTTAAGCAATGTATCACAAATAATCACTGTCATTTCCTGGCAAGTGATTTGTATGGGAGATGAGAGGGAGACAAGAAGGAGGTAAGATTAGTTATGCAATTTATTTAAAATATTAAGACTTCAATTTAGCATGCAAGCTTCTTCTATAATTTGGAAGAAATATAAAAATCTATTGTCTTTTCACTCTTGAAACACAATACAGCACCACAAAGTGAAGTTGGAGGCCAGTAAGTAGTGGTGTACTCCAGGGGCTGATACTGCAGCTAGTCCTGTCCGATATCTTAAATAAGAATCTGGACACCATGAGCACACCATGAGCAAGTTCACCAATGATACAGAACTGAGAGCAGTGGCTGATACACCAGACGGTTGTGACATCATTCAGAGAGACTTTGGTAGGCTGGACCAAGAGAAATCTCACATAGTTCAACAAGGACAAATGCAAAGTCCTGCATCTGGGGAGGAATAATCCCAGGAACCAGTACATGCCACTGGTCAACTGTCTGGTAAGCAGCTCTACATAGCATCCTGATGGACAAAAAGCAAGTCATGATCCAGCAATATGTTCTTGTAGCAAAGAATTCCAACAATATCCTGGGCTACATTAGGAAAATTGTTGCCTGTAGGTCAAAGGAGGTGACCCCTTCTTATCACTGATAGGTCATCTCTGGAATACTGCATCCAGTTCTGGACTTATCAGTCCAAGAAACATATGGACATCTGGAACTCAGTCTAGTGTTGGTCACAAAGGATTAAGAGCATTTTATGAGAAGAGCTAAGGTTTTTCAATTAGGAGAAGATAATGCTCAGGGGGAATCTTACTAGTATATCAATGTTTGATGTGAGGGAATGAAGAAGAGTCAGACTCCTCTCAGTAGTACCCAGTGAAAGGACCAGAGGCAATGGGTAAAAATTCAAAAATAGAAATTCATAAGAAACACAAGAAAACCCTTGGGCTACATGGCCTCTAGAGGGCCTCTCCAATGAACTTATACTGCAATTCAGTGATTATGGCAGTGCAGAGTGCAGAGCATGGCAAAAGGATGAGATATACTTGTGAGCTGGTGTATCAGTGCCATTCAGGTAACTGGAAACCCTACCACACATATCAACAATATAGTTGTGGGCTTACAGAGTCATAGAATCACAGAATGATTTGGGTTGGATGAGACCTTAAAGCTCATCTTGTTCCGATCCCCTACCATGGGCAGGGACACCTTCCACTTAGACCAGGTTGCTCAGAGCCCCATCCAACCTGTCCTTGAACATCTCCAGGGTTGGGGCATCCACAGCTTCTCTGAGCAGCCTGTTCCAGTGCCTCACCACCCTCTGAGTAAAGAATTTCTTCATCTAATACAAATTTCCCCTCTTTTAGCTTAAAAGTGTTCCCACTTGTTGTATGCTCATGTAAAGTCACCCTCCATCTTTTTTATAATCTCCAGTTAAGTACTGAAAATCTGAAAAGAGGTCTCCCCAGAGCCTTCTCTGGCTCTTCTCCAGATTTGTTTGGTACGACCCTGTAGTAATCATAATTTGATTTCATAATAGAATGATTGTCAGGGACAAGATTGAATTACAAGGTCTCTTAAAGTTCTCTAACAGTGATGCTATGACTGCAGGTGGTCTCAGGGGATTTTAAACAGAAATGGTAGTAGCTACATAAGGTTTTAACTTTTGCTCAAGCCTTCTCCATATCCAAGCTAATATCACATTAAATAATTTTGAGGCCAGTTTATTTAAATCACAGCAGTCAAAACAGACAAAGCTAAATGAACATACAACCCCTTCTCCATCTACTTATGTCTGTCTACATAAAAGATTAGAATGTCTACACAAAAGATTACTTATGTGCCTAAGACATGTCCACTTTTTAGGACTATCAGCTAGCCTAATAAGAGATTTTATTCCTCTCTAAAAACCTTGCAGGTTACTTAGCAGCAGCTTATATATAAGTTGTTTTGTGACCAGTGTAATTAATGAAGTAGGTGTTCAGTGCAGTTTGGATTTCAGAATGATCTCATATGTGGATTCTCTGATAACCAATAAAAGATGAATTCAAGCCCTGTTTCTTGTACACAACAGCCCACCTGTCCCACCACTTCTGGAATTTACTACATGTAAGACTTCTACCTCCTTCTCTAAATTTAGCTTCAATCTACAACCAAGCACAAAAGCTGCTGGTATAAACACACAGATAAGTGTGACAAAAATGCTACTGAAATGATGTATGTATGGAAGGTGTTTGGTTTTAATCTGAGTACTTTGGCAAGACAATCAGAACATGGAATCCACTGACAAACTTTTGGTGATTTTAGTCAGTGCTTTCTCTGTGTGTATTTCTTTGGTGGGTAGACCCTGGCTGATTGCCAGCTACCCACCAAAGCCTGTCTGTCACTCCCCTCCTCAGCTGGGTAGGGGAGAGGAAAAGTTTTTGGGTTGACATAAGGGCAGGGAGCAATCACTCACCAGCTACCATCGTGGCCAAAACAGACTCAGTTGGGGAAATTAATTTAATTTATAGCTAATCAAATCAGAGTGGGCTAATGAGAAATTAAACCAAATCTTAAAACACCTTCCCTCCATCCCTCCCTTCTTCCCCAGCTGAACTTCACTCCCTATTTTCTCTGCCTCCCTTCTGCCATCAGCAGCAGAGGAAGACAGGGATGGGAGCTTTTGGTCAGTTTATCACAAAATGTCTCTGCCACTTTTCCTCCTAAGGAGGGAGACTCCTCACATTCTTCCCCTGCTTCATTGTGGGTCCCTCACATGGGATGCAGTCTTTCAGGAACAGACTGCTCTAACAAGATTCCCTCGCGGGGCCACAAGTCCTGCCAGCAAAGCTGCCACAGGGACACTGGTCCTACCAGAAGCCTGCTCCAGCATGGGCTTCCCTCACGGTCACAGCTTCCTTTGAGCATCTACCTGCTCTCTCCATGCGGTCTTCCATGGCCTGTAGGTGGATCTCTGCTCCACCATGGACCTCCATGGGCTGCAGGGGCACAGTTGCCTCACTGTGGTCTGCACCATGAGATGCAGGGGAATCTCTGTTTCAGCACCTGAAGTACCTGCTCCCCTTCTTTTGCACTGATCTTGATGTCTGCAGTACTGTTTCTCTCACACATTCTCACTTCTCTGTTGTTTTTGTTGCAGGGGTTTTTTCCTCATTCTTAACTATGTTATCCCAGAGGTGCTACCACCATTGCTGATGGGCTCAGCCTTGGCCAGCAGTGGGTTCATCTTGGAGCCAGCTGGCACTGGTTTTGTTGGACATGGGGGAAACTTCTGGCAGCTTCTGACAGAAGCTGTCCTGGTAGCCACCCTACTATCAAAACCTTCCCATGGAAACCCAATGCAATTGACCAAAGAGGGAGAAGGTTTTATTCGTGAACAAGTGAAAATAGAATAAAACACAGAGAAAGAAGGATGGAATATCTGGGATGGGAAGGATTTATTCATACTTGCATCCTTTAGCATGTTTGGTGTCATGGTTTAACCCCAGCTGGCAACAAGCTTCACATAGCCCTCATGGGGAAAAGAACTGAATGGTAAAAGTGAAAGAACTCATGGATTGAGATAAAAACAGTATAATAATTGAAGTAATAATAATAAATTTCATAATAATAGCAGTGTTGATAAATTTTAATGAAAAGGAAAATAACAAAGAAAAATTAAAACCAAGAAAGACAAGTCATGCAAATGAAAACAGTTGTGCATATCAACCAACCAATGCCCAGTCAGTCCCTGAGCTGGGAGTCCCCTCCTCAACCTCCTCCCCAGATTTATATGCTAAGCATGGTCCCAAGTGGTGTGGGATATCCCTTCGGTCAGTTGGGGTCAGCTGTGCTGACTGTATCCCCTTCCACCTTTTTGTGAACCCACAGCCTCCTTGCTGGTGGGGTGGGGAGAGAATCAGAAAAGCTCTTGACTCTGTGTAAGCACTGCTCAGCAGTAGGGAAAACATCTTCGTATTATCAACATAGTTTCTATAATGAATGGAAAACACAGCCCCACACTAGTGCATCTGAAGAAAATACACTGCAGTGTATCTCAAACGACACTGGAAATACTCACTCTATATGGTCAAAATATTCATCATCATCATGGCTAGGCTTCGCGAACGAAGATTTGGGAAGGGCTCTACCCACGTTTGTTGCAAGCGCGTTGGTAGCTAAAAAGGCCAATACGAGAAAGGCAAGTCCGGTTGCAAAAGGCACAGCAGAAAGGCTCCTTGGATGGTATATTCTGCAAGGCTCAATTCTTTCTGCATTGTCTTTTCTCCTCAAGGGTGATCCTGTGAGCTTTCTCAAAAGCATCAGCAGCGTTATAGATGATCTGTCTCAAGGCCTCCCGATTGGAGGCCAGAGTAGACGAGTTATGGTGATCAATATACCTGAGGCTGAGTTGTTGCTTCAGGGAGTCCTTGTATCTTTTCTTCGGGGCTCCTCTCTTGTGGCAGCCAGTGGCAAGTTCACCATAAAGCAGGATCTTGGGGAGGCGGTGGTCCTTCATCCTAGAGACGTGCCCTGCCCATCGCAGCTGCGTTCTCAGTAGCATGGCCTCAATACTTGTGATTGCTACCTGTTCCAGAACAGATGTATTGGTCACATAATCTGACCAGTGGATGTTTAGGATTGTACGGAGGCAGCGTTGATGGAAGCGTTCTAGGAGACGCAGGTGGTGGCGGTAAATGACCCGTGATTCGGAACCACATAAAAGTGTAGACAGCACTATGGCTCTGTAAACACTGATCTTGGTACTTTTCTTCAGGTGTTTATTACACCATACTCTTTTATGGAGTTTACCAAAAGCACTATAGGCCTTTGCTAACCTGTTGTCTATCTCCCCGTCAATCTTACCATCCGAGGAGATGAGGCTGCCCAGGTAATTAAACTGCTGAACTGATTTGAGCTCTGATTGGCCGATGATGATGTGGGGATGATGGAGGACTTCCTGAGGTGCAGGTTGATGGAGAACTTCTGTCTTCTTTAAGCTGACTTCCAGCCCAAAGAGCTCAGCAGCGTCTGCAAAGCAGGATGTTAAACGCTGCAGGGCTGCTTCTGTGTGGGCAACAAGGGAGGCGTCATCAGCGTAAAGCAGCTTCCGGACAAGATGGTTTAAGGTCTTGGTGTGAGCCTTCAGACGCCTTAGGTTGAATAGGCTTCCATCAGTACGATATCGAATGTAGATATCGTCCTGATCACCGAGGTCTGCCGTGGCCCTTTGGAGCATCATACTGAAAAAGACTGTGAAAAGGGTAGGAGCGAGAACGCAGCCTCGTTTCACACCATTAGTTATTAGAAAGGGCTCAGAAAGTGTGTTGCCATATCTGACTTGGCCGTGCTGATCCTCATGAAGTGAGATGATCATTTTAAGGAACTTGGGGCGACAACCTAAATCTTCCAAAATCTGCCAGAGACCTTTTCTGCTCACAGTATCGAAAGCCTTGGTGAGGTCGACAAAGGTTACATAGAGACCTTTGTTCTGTTCCCTACATTTCTCTTGCAGTTGTCTGAGGACAAATACCATGTCTGTGGTGCTCCTGTTGGCTCTGAAACCACACTGACTTTCAGGTAGAATTCCTTCTGCTATAGCGGGTATTAGTCTGTTCAACAGTATTCTTGCCAGGATTTTGCCAGCAATGGAGAGCAGAGTGATACCACAGTAATTAGAGCAGTCTGATTTAGTACCTTTCTTCTTATACAAGGTGATGATGACTGCATCACGAAGATCTGAAGGTAGTTGGCCTAGTTCCCAACAGCGCACCACAAGCTCATGAAATTTAGCATGGAGTGCAAGGCCCCCATGTTTCCAGACTTCAGGTGGAATTCCATCAACCCCAGCTGCCTTGCCGATTTTCACCTGCTGTATGGCCTTGAGGGTTTCTCCTAAAGTGGGGGCAGTATCCAATTCGTATTTCACCAGTTGCTGTGTGATGGACTGAATTGCTGAGTCTTGGACTACACGGTTGGTGCTGAAAAGAGTCTGAAAATGTTCAGACCATCTATTCAGAATGGAGGTTTTATCTGTTAGAAGTGTTTGACCATCTGCACTGAGTAGTGGGCTTTGGACTTGGTATGTAGGCCCATATGCTGTTTTCAGGGCCTCATAGAATCCTTTGTGATCCCCTGTATCTGCACATAGTTGAGTTTTTGCAGCTAGATCGGTCCACCACTTGTTCTGGATGTCACGGAGTTTCTGTTGGGGTCAAAATATTAGACTGAGAGCAACTTGCACAGAAGATACAATGCATTAATTAATGCTCCCAATGGACATTAAAAGTGTTTTAGGATGAACGAAAGTTTTCAAGGATAATATCACTGAATGATTTATCTGAGATCTTTCCAACTATAGGCAATTATGAGTTCCATATCAAAGTAATACAGAGGGAAATGGTGAAAAAAAATAGGATCAGCAGACAGCCCAATAACAATTAAAAAAATCAAGATGACTGTATACTGTCTACTGTACATTAGCTTCTGGAAAATTCTATTCTCTGTATGTAAAAAGTATCATTAAATTCATATGTATTTAGGTAGTCACAATAAATTCAGTAAAAGGAAAATTTGCTTTTCTCAGACTAAGGCTTATATCGAGAAAGCTTGTTTACAAATTATGGAGAGAACAGTGCCAGCCACACTTAGTGTATGTGATAGCCATATGATGAGGACAGAAATAGAATTCATTACAGTGAATCTAGCATTTCAGGTAAAACTTTGCATGGAACTAGATAGAAAATTTTATTTTAAATAATCAAATTTAATTAAATTAAAATATTAAAATATTTCATTAAATTAAAAATAAATAAATATCATCAGAAATGTAAACCATAGTTACTCTAATAACAAGAAAGTTGCAATAATTAGAAATACTGTATCATATATAACATTGATATATTTCACTAAAAACGTAGTATTCTGTCATCATGAGTGAAGGGAAGTCCAGGGGGTGAGACCAAGTGATACAGAGGGTTCTTGAATCCAGGAGAACCCAAATAGCAGCTTCCTAATCCAGAACTGGTAAGGTAGAGCAAAGAGATCCTTTCAGCCCCAGTCTTATTAGCATATTAGTTTAAGTTTCCTCAGTTAAGGTGGTGACTTGCCATAGAGCTCGATCCCTTAGAGCTGTGGGAGTCACTGAACCAGCCATGGCAGAGGCCTCCAGCCAGACAGACCCACTGATGGCAGACACAGCTCTCCGGGTCACAGGTTGCAGGAGTGCCTGATGTCTCTTCACAAGGTTGGGGGCAACAAACAGTTATTTTGTCAATTATTAGTTATTAGTCAAAGGACTATTAGTCAAGGGTCTGTTAAAGATAAAGGCTGGAAGCAGGTCACTGCATGTAGCAGAAGGAAGATTCCTCCTCCTTCTCAGAATCTGACATGTAGGACAGGCACCTTCTACAACAGGTATGAGGCTCTGGAACTAGAAGGCCAGACAATTGATAAGGTGGGAGAAGGTCCTTCTGGGGTAGTGGGACCTCCTAAAACGCATCACTTGTGCCCTGCATAAGACCTCCTCTATCAAGAGGTAAAGAAGGGTAGTTGTAATAGGAGACTGTAGCAGTGAATCTGCCTTGTATGAGAAGCTGTGGTTTAAATATGTTTCAAGATGGCTTTTTGTGTTTCTGCAAAGCCACTGCTGCTTCTTCCCAGGACCCCCCAGGACAACTGTTATCTGTGTTTCAGGAATGTCCTGAGAAGATATCAAGAAGTCTTCTCATTGGACCTTGTTAACCCTTTCCTATTGGCTGTTAACCCCTTCCTGCAATTGGTAATTGGTCACTCTGTGAATCCTCCAAACCCTATATATGTAACCACCCCATCAATAAACTCTCTCTCTCTCACCTCCTCTCCAAGTCCCGTGTGCTGTCTGTGGCTGCCATGGGACCTCGTGGTGGGGGAAAGGGGAGCACCTAACCCCTCCATGCGTCCAGGACCTGAAGAAACCCCTGGAGCTGGAGTAACCCCTTCCCTATCCACCTCAGCCGTTGGAAATGGTTCCTCAGATGGAAATGGAACTAGGACTGGTGCGCCCCACACCATGTGAGGGGAAAGAGATCTAGAGGAGACTCCCTTCTAAGGGGAATGAGGGGCTCAATATGCAGACTGGGCCCAACTCACAGGGAAGTCTTCTGTCTGCTAGGGGCTTGGATAAAAGTTCTCCAGTGTAGTAAGGCCCTCAGATTACTATGCATCATTGGTTGTTCAAACCAGCAGCGACAAAATAACAAAGAGAAGTCCGAGAGAGACTTCAAAAGAGACTTCATGGCCCTGGGACAATTGGTAGAGGGATCAGGAGCACAGGTAATGATTTCCTTGATTCTTCCAGTAACGAGAAATAATATTGATAGGAATAGGTAGATCCAATGAGTGGCTCCAACGTCAATGTAATTGGAAAAATTTGGGGTTTTTTGACCATGGAATGATCTACTAAATGATCTACTGACACCTGACAGGATGTACCTATCTCAGAGGGGAAAAAGAGTTCTAGAGCAGGAGCTAGCAGGGCTTATTGATAGAACTACCTTGGAAGGGGGGAGGACAAAACCAGACTCACCAGTGATGAGTGATGGGATGGTGTGCCAAAACTTGAGGAAACAAACACTCATGGGATCCCTCAATCTGCCTCAAGAGGTGTTGGCTACAATGTACCACACCTGAAATGTTCCTATACCAATGTATGCAGCATGAGGAACAAACAAGAAGAACTTAAAGCTTTTGCCCAGTCCCAGAGATTTGGCATCACTGGCATGAGTGAAACCTGGTGGGATGATACCTGTCACTGGAGTGCCCTGTTGGATGGCTACAGGCTCTTCAGGAGGGATAGGCAGGGCAGAAGAGGCAGAGTCGTGGCACTGTATGTAATAGAAGGGTTAGAATGTATGGAGCTCACAGTTGGCAAAGGCACAGTTGAGAGCTCTGGGTGAGAATCAAGGGGCAAATAAATAAAGCAGACGTCATTATGGGAGTCTACTATAGACCTCCCAGTCAGGATGATGATGCCCACAAACTGTTCTTTGAGGAACTAAGGGACACTTCCAAGTCAACGGACCTTGTCCTTATGGGGCAACTTGACAGAAATTACCTGGGAACATCACATAGCTGATACAATCCAGGAAAGGAGATTCCTAAAAAACCTGGATGACTACTTTATGGAACAGGTCCCAAGGGAACCAACTCAGAAAGATGCCCTCCTTGATCTGCTGCTTGTCAACAGAGGGGATCTCGTGAATGAAGTGGAGATTGGTGCCTGTCTTGACCACAGCGACCACAAAGTTCTTGAGTTTAAAATCTCTGCTGACAGGAGGAAAAGTGCCAGCAAAACCTCAACTCTGGACATGAGGAGAGCAGACTTCAGGTTGCTCAGGGAATTAGTAAGTAAGGTCCCCTGAAAAAATGTTTTTGCAGGTGCTGGAGTCCCTCAGTGCTGGTCACTTTTTAAACATCACCTCCAAAGGGCACAGGAGCAGGCAATTCCCAAGTGTCAGAAGTCAAGCAGGTGAGGCAGAAGACTGGTTTGGCTGAGTAGGGGTTTTCTCTTGGAAATAAGGCAAAAAAGGAAGGTGCACACCCAGTGGAACCAAGGGCAAGTGACATGGGAAGAATTCAGAGATGCTGCTTGCCACTGTAGGGAGAAAATTTGTGCAACCATAGCTCAGCTGGAGTTGAAGTTGGCCAGCAATATGGGGCACAACAAAAAGAGGTTTTTCAAATATATAACAAAAGCAATAGGCAGTATAGAAATACTATTGCCCTGTTATAGGATGAAGATGGTCACCTCACCAACAGAGACAAGGCAGAGGTGTTTAACGCTTTCTTTGTCTCTGTCTTCAACATAGATTATGGACTAAGGGGGTCTCAGTGCCCTGAGCTGGAGGACTATGACTGTGAGAATGATCAACCCCCAGTCGACCCTGAAATTGTTCAGGATCTGCTGTTCCAGCTGGATCCCTACAAATCTATGGGGCCTGATGCAATTCATCCCACAATCCTCAAAGAGCTAGCTGATGTCATAGCAAAGGCTCTCTGAATGATTTTTCAGCGGTCTTGGGAATCCAGAGAGGTCCCAGCTGACTGGAAGCTGACAAACATTGTCCTGATTTTCGAGAAGGGCAAGAAGGAGAACCATGGAAACTACATGTCTGTAAGTTTCACTTCAGTGCCCAGTAAAGTTTAGGAGAAGAGTATTGTAGGAGGTATTGAAAAACACCTGAAAGATAACACAGTCACTGGTCACAGCTAGCATGGCTTCATTAGAGGAACGTCCTGCTTATGAAACCTGATTTCCTTTTATGACAAGGTAACCCACCTAGTTGATCAAGGGAAGCCAGCTAATGTAATCTTTTTGGATTTTAGTAAAGCTTTCAATATTATATCTGACAGGATCCTTCTGGACAAAATGCCCTGCAGAGAGACCTCAACAAATTGGAGGACTGGGCAATCACCAACCACAGGAAGTTCAACAAGGGAAAGTGCTGGATTCTGCACCTGGAATGGGGCAACCCTTGATGCTCGTACAGGCTAGGGAATGAGAGGCTGGAAAGTAATGCCATGGAAAGACACCTGGGGGTCCTGGTCAATGGCAAGTTGAATATGAGTCAGCAGTGCCCTGGCAGCCAGGAGGGCCAACCGTGTCCTGGGAGGCAACAGGCAAAGCATCACCAGCTGGTCGAGGGAGGGGATTGTCCTGCTCTGCTCTGCACTGGGGCAGCCTCACCTTGGATTTTGTGTGCAGTGTTGGGCACCACAATATAAGAAAGATATTAAGTTCTTAGAGAGTGTCCAAAGGAGGGCAATGAAGATGGTGAAGGGCCTTGAGGAGAAGCTGTATGCAGAGTGGTTGAGGTCACTTGGTGTGTTCAGCCTGGAGAAGAAGAGTTTCTGCTAATAATGGCCAGTCTTCGCGAATGAAGATTTTGGGAAAGGTCTTATACCTTTCAAGCCTGCGCAATGGATTTTTTAGGTGAGACACAGCTTGCGCTGAACTGAGCCCACCCTTTAATCCTAAGGTTCATCTGCTGGGGCCAAGCAAGCTTGGACAATGGCAGTGAGGTCCTCAGGACGTAGGTTTGTTTAGAGTGTCCTTCTCATAGATGGATGGCCTCACAGGGCTAACGAGCTCCATCTGCCCGGGGGACCTGGAATCGAACCTGGGTTGCAGCGGTGAGAGTGCTGCATCCTAACCACTAGGCCACCAGGGGTCCTGGAGAAGAAGAGACTGAGGGGAGAACTCATTGTAGTCTACAACTTCCTCATGGGGAGAAGACAAGGGCTAGGCACTGATCTCTTCTCTGTGGTGATCAGTGACAGAACCTGAGGGTATGGCCTGAAGTTATCTCAAGCGAGGTTTAGGTTGGATATTTGAAAGATGTTCTTCACCCAGAGGGTGGTTGAGTGCTGGAAGAGGCTCCCCAGGGTAATGGTCACAGCACCAAATTTAACAAGAGTTCAAGAAGTGCTTGGGCGGTACTCTCAGGCACATGGTGTGACTTGTGGATGATCCTGTGCAGGGCCAGGAGTTGGAGTCGATGATCCTTGTGGGTCCCTTCCATCTCAGCATATTCTGTGCTTCAGTAATATTTCAAAGATCCAATGGAAAGAAAGACCGGGAAAAAAATGAGTCTTTGTTTTCCAGTGATGATTTACTGCAATAATACTGTAGTTTTTTACTTCACCAAAATAGGGCAGCTTCAGTAATATTTACTAACCTGGACCTGGGTAATTATTAGTGAGTTTTTATTATGTGTATTTTACTAGTACTTCAGTCTGTCACTGCTCCATTAAGCAAATTGCTACTTCTGAGTACAACAGCAAAATTAAATAGGATTTCTGTCAAAAGTCATTTATCTGTCACGCATGCTTCATAACTAGTTTTGCAATTGCTACAGCCATGAGGACAAGGTTTCTTTTTTAGCATGGTACATATCCTTGATGCTGCTGTAATTAGAGTATCGATTTTACACCATCAAGGAACGTAGTATGGCTCTTATTGATTTCAATGAGTAAATCAAAAAGACATTTCTTTTTGCAGTGGGTCTCTGAAATGTCTAAAAATACAGCAAAATGCTTGATATAAAAAAACATATGGCAGCTGTAAAAAGTTATAAAGTCAGTCTTACATACTAACTATTAATTTAAAGAGGTTGAAGGATTACCTAGAAGTGCCCAGGAATTATTTTTTTTCTCCTTCCATTTTCCTTTCCTTTTAAAGCAGAATTTTTCTTTTAAATACAGACAAGCAGATGTAGAAAGGGTATAATCTCAAGGAAAACAAAAAAGGTAAAATCAAGAAAAATCGCCTGTTTTCTCCCTTTATAATTCACATTTTGACCAAAAAAAGTGTGATACAATACTCTGGTAGAGAAGCAAACAGACATTAACAGTAAAACGGGAGAGCATTAAAGGTTTCTGAACTTCATTTATCCCCTAGGAAGCCTCACAATGCCCACAAAATACACACAAGCCTTTAAGGCAGTGCAGGAGCTCAAAGTTTTTCCTCTGTAAGAAATCACACTGGCAATTGATGGAAATAAGGATCTATTGACATCTGGATCCAAACCAGAAAAAAAGTACAATGAAACTAAACCAACACTAAATACCAGACTCTATGAAGACTCTCAGATAGTCAAAACCAAGTTTAAACCAATTTCTAACTACTAAACTTGAGAAAAATACTTTTTACCATAACGGCCTTTCTTGAAAACTCTCTACAGTAAAGGTTTCATATGCTATAAAAATTCTTGTAAATAATACCACTAGGTCTGATTTTTAAATATATTTCATCATGGTTGAGTTGAAGAAGACACAACCAAGCTGAACTTTTTCATGTATAACAGTTGATACTACTAGTTGAGAACAAAAATTTTGTGCTTTATTGGTTGAACAGTGTACAGTGAATGCTGGAGAGAAACTTTCTCGGTCATGAACCAAGCCTGGGATCAGACACTTCACAAACAAGAACTCTATATTCAGGAATCCTAATAAACTCAGCAGTTATTCTCTATTCAGGATTCCTGCTCAGGAACCCTAACGAAATGAATGAAACTCTCTGTGTCTGTGTGCAGGAGTAAAAGGAGCTGCTTATGTGGACAACTTTCATTCTTTCATTCATGCCATCTGTGTACACACCAAACAGTTCCAAATTAATTTAGATTATTTCCTATAATAGTCCAAGGATTATTCCAGGTAAAATTGATTTCACAGTCAGTTCCTCATTAAAGTGGGCTACCCGTTCCTCATAAACAAACCTCACAAGAAGAAATTTCTTCCAAATTTTAATATATTCCCTTCAAAAATGTCAGGATATTCTGGTTCTGAAAATAAATATAATGTGGACTCTTTAGGAAGAAAGCTACTGTAGACTTTTTACCATCTTAGGGTAAAGAACTCAAGAAAAAGTTTTGCTACTGAAGGCAATATCATGAGTTCTTATAGGAATAAGAACAAATTTAGGGGTTGAATTCAGTCGTGACACATAAGTTCTCTGATAATATGGAAAAATTCAGCTTCAGAATGTGTTGAGGGTATGGTTGAAGGAAAAGCACATCATATAGACATATAAGCATAAGCATATATGTATGTTTACATGTGTATATATATATATAATTGAGTTATGGCATCAGAATTTGCCTTGCCTTTGAACATTTTTTGCAAAAGAAGAGTATTTAACCATTGAATGTGTTGTGTGCTACTGGTAAGTGAAACATTTAAAAACTATCTCATGCATCTTTTGCTATTACTTGTACATTTACAGAAATACTGACCTGCTTTCCTCCTCCCTATATATATCTTCCAACTCTTCTCAGTACTCCACCTTCTTGACACATTAGTAGTAAAAATTCTTTGATTTATTTGCCATGCAATCTGGTTGTGAGTGTGATGACTGACAGATTGCCTTGGTAGACTACAATGAATATCAGTCTTTCTCTTCAGATTTTTTCCCATTTCTAATTTTACATTACTGGACTCGTTACTATTAAAAGGTTTTTATCTCATGTTAATGTGGTAGAAACAAAAAAGCTTGTGATTTCCTGCCTCCAGAACAACTTGATATAATTACAGGCTTATAATTCAGAGTTCCTGATATATTATCTTTCCATTTTCGTGTTGACTTCATGCATGCAGATTGGTATTTGGGAGGCATATATTCACAGTTTTGATAGGCGGGGGGATGTAGGTGGGTGTGGGTGTTGAATATTCTTTATATTATGTACTAAAACAAATTTCCAACTGTTAGCATTATGTGAGATCTTGGACTCTCATATGATTGTATCATGCTCAATTTCTTTTTGGAAGCATTTCTACTTTAGTCCCTTCTTGGTGTACAAAAATCTAAATGGTAATGCTAGCAGAAATTCTGCTGTGGTGAAATATTTCCCTAAGTTTCAGGTAAAGAGTATCATGTAATTTGTTATGATAACCACAGTAATGAATGCATATATAGTCAGCTATTGCCAGCTGTAATTGGTGCACCTTTCATCTCCTGTCAAGCAGAGTGGTGCGGATTAGGACCAAAAGGCAGCTATCAGGTCTTTCATTTCCGGACTCAAACAAAAGGAAAAGAGGTGCGTGTCTGAGCTGATAGCTTTTGGCCCTTTGATGAGGTCCTATAAGAAGTCAGTCAGATGCAGTAACCTGATTTCTTGTCAATAGGCTACTGTCTTTGATGTAGGTAAGGTCCTACTGCAAATTGCATTTATGAAAACACCAGGACACAATCAAAGTTACTGATTCACATGGAAATGTTGCCTTGGCATGCTACTTTCTTTGAGGGAGGTAGTAAATAAGTTCTACTAATATTATTGAAAAGATATTTTTATAAACAAGTAGCAACACAGTCCTTCAGAAGGTTGTGTTTGCTCTCCCCGGTGTAACAGGAACTTAGGCATAGTTCAGTGTTAATGAAAGGTCCAAGCAAAATAACAGAAAATCAAATTTACCATTGAAGGAGGGGGAAAAAATTCCCTGCTTGGAAAGAAAGTGTATTTGGAAAATTCTACTTCAAAGTAGTTAGGCAAACAACGTACATTTCAGAGCAAGATTTTTCAAGTTTTAAATTCTTCCACCATAAAACTACAATATCAAGTACAGACATGTAAAAGGTGTGTCAATTCTTTCTCATTTTATTAAAAGTTTTGTCAGGAATTATTCCGTAATGTTGATACTACTGTTACAGTGGGCTACAGAAACAACTTTATCACACATTCAGGAAGATGCTAAACAAGGTTAAACATGATGTAACTAATAGTTGGAGTAAGTACTATGAAACCACACATATACCATTATTACAAGAATAATTTTGGTATAAAAATTCCAAAGTCTTCCTCTCAATTTCCCATACAAACACTATAGATTTAATGTTATAGCTTTTAATCTCTTCCTGATAAATAGATGCTCTGTATTTTCTGGAAAAAAAAAATCTGTTTCATAGTGGAAGAGTACTGCATTGTAGTTCACTCAGTGCCAGTGCTTTTTTCCCTAACCCAACCTCAAAAGACCTTGGTCTGTGACATCATAAAATAACCAATTTTTTAAAGTGTCTAACTAGTTAGAGAGATAAATAATATTCTACTCAGTCTAAACTATTGAATTAAACCTCTATCACTGTTGAGGAAATGTGATAGAGGTACTTTTGTAGTCTAGCATCCTAAATTTAGTCATTATTTGTTTGCATCCTCAGTTAAATTAGAGTCTTATGTATGACAAGTTGCATAGAGCAGAACAGCTTTTGTAGCATTAAGAAAACATTTCTCTGCTAAGAAAAAAGTTACCCAGCACAAAATTCCTAAATTTTAAATAATATATAATAATTTAAATGCAAGCAATCTAAATCAAAAAAGCAGAACTTGAGCTCTATCAAGGGAGAATGGAATTTTAAATTGATTTTGAAAGGGCTAAGATTTCAGTCATGTTCATAAAAATGAAATTCACTTGTGGATTATTTTTTAAATATATTAAAAATTAATCTAAATGTATTTACCAAAATCTTCATGTGTTCACTGAATACTCATGCACTGTTCAATTTTACCACTTCAGGTATTAATAAGATAAAAATAAAAGACAAAAAATAACTTACATTTATTTTTTGCATTGGACACATTTTCTTAGTCTTCACTTTTTTTTTCAAATCAGTGAGAATTTACATTTGTGCTATTATGTTCAGGAGCAAATCATCTCTTTGAATACGGTCTTAATTTATTTGTAGAATTGGAAAGAATCGACCACTCAACATCCTGTGAACCTGTTTTTGATACTCTTGCTCCTTGTGGTACCCTCATGGTGACTTAGCAGGAGATACACAGCTGAAAGGGTGGAGCAGAGTTTCCCCAAATGGGTCACATGCATGGAGGAGACATCAGCAGAGGGCACATATAGAGAGCTCAATGTTTTACATAGAGGGCTCCTAACATCCATGAACAGAATGACCTCTCAAAATAACTTATTGTCTGTGTTAAGGCTCAGAAAGAGGATGGCCTACAGCTGAGTACTGCCCTGATTGTTTTTCTCTAATTTGTTCTCACTAAAAAAAAACAAGGATGTGGATATAAACAATGGATGCTGAGGATCCAACTAACAGTGGTAAAAGCCGATGATATTTAAAGTAAAGTAGAGGATAATTTTGTCAATGTTTGAAATTGATTTTAAAGGCATTCATGTATCTATTTGGGCATTTATAAAGGTATTCAAAGATAGATTGGCATCCTCTTCTAAAAACCCAGTCCTCTTCTCTGGCTACAAGTCAAATATTTAAATTAATCTACCACGGAATGACAGCGACAATTTACTTATACTTTTGGAAGATCCCAAACCACCTACATCCCCATATAACAAGTGACACATAGAATATTTTGTCATACAGAGTCTCAAGTCTGGTTTTGTTGTTTTTGGGTTTTTTAAACAGAATTATTTTTTATATGGAACAGACTGGAGATGCCCATCTGCTCTTATCTGACTTGCCCAGATCCCATTAGAAAATACAGCGCTGGAGAATTAGAATAGCATGTTTGCTTACAGTCCTGCCATTCTGGTTATTTAAAGGGTTAGTTTACATGCTCTAACTGCTGTTTTGAGGATAGTAGACTACCACTGAACACCTTGCATTTATTTCCAATAGAGATTTTAAAATGTTAACTATTTGTTTAAATTCAGATTAATAAGAATGCTAATTCATATGAGGTATCAACAACCTGGTTAATATAATTAATTTTATTGGGTAATGTGCATTTACTTTTTGGATTAGATATACATTTAATTGAAAATCTCAGTTTATGCTACAGCATATGAAAGGGTTGCTGGTTTTTTGTTGATATAGAATGCTTGGTGACTTTTCTTAAATATTTAAACAAAAACCTTAGACATAGTTCCAGCTTCTTATTTCTTTGGTTTTCCTGCAAGTTCATCTTCCCTAAAACCTAACCAAGGACAAGGGGAAAGACAGGTAAAAAATGTAAGGATGGGATGAGCTCTCACTTTCTGACTTGTTCTACACAGATTTTCAAAAAAGAACATTCTGCTTCTTGTGATTTTGACAGGAGACAGACCTAACAGAACCCTTGTGGCTTTAACCCTAAATCTGTTTGTTAAAACCATAATGAGACTATGAAAGGCCAGAGGAAGAGGCTGTTTTTTCTCTCACTTAACAACTCTTGTGTTAACTTCAGTGGAATTGTTACCAACTTGCAATTATGCAAACAGAATAAAATCAGACTCTTAGTGGCTGGGTTTTGAAGAAGCACACAATGTATATTTTCTCTCCTCTATAACTCTCCTGTGTTAGTTTGGTACCATATTTCCAGGGCCATGTCAGTCTCATTGATGACACCGGTGCATAAAAAACGTAGGTGTTTGGGCAGAAAACCTTGAAAACTGGCAACAGAAAACTTTGACTCCTATCCAGCTAAAAACATTCATGGTCTTGGAGGTTATGCAAGGCTCTGGCTACAGATGCTGACTGTTCAACAGGACAAAATATTTAGAAACAGGTTGGCCTCCAGTGTAAGGTCAAATAAAAATGCCTCTGCATGTGGTAGAGAAAGTTTAGTAAATGTGAAGGAAAGAAATATCAGAAAACTTGTATTTTTTGCCTAGTGATCCAGATAAAATTAGATACTCTTTGTACTAGTTACTGTAAGGCAGAGTAGCAGCATATCTTGGGTCATTTTACAGTTAACATATATAATGACATAGCCAAAAACTTTTAAAAGTATTTATTCTCACAGCATTCTCATTAGGCATAGGAACCGAAGTCTCCAAAGCCCAAACTCATCACACCTACCTTGAGGCATTTTCTGAGGTCATTAAGGCCCAATAAATAGTGATCACACCCAATAAATAGTCAGTAGTTCAGTCCATCTAAATTTCCCTGGCCCTGTGGAATTATTTTTTTTCTCCACTAGCAATCTAATCTTCCTTTAGTGCCTAAATTTAATGGGAGGAATCCACACATTGTGATCTTATCCCGACTTTACCAGCTATAGAAGAGACTGTAGCTGAGCAGGAGTACCAGTCAGATCTCTTAGGTGTCAGGCCTTAATTACTGAAATGTTCTGCCATTCATCTTCCTTTTAGACACAATAGGGAGAGTCAAATGAGAATAGAATTGCTGAGTAATTATCCTGAGATGACCCACATCCTATGTGTCACCTATATGTATTCTGCTGGTTTTCTTGTTTCCCAGCTGTTGCCCAGATATAAATTGGTATTTCTCATATTTTGCCCAATGATAGAAGCTTCTTTGTTTTTTTTACTTCCTATTGCCCAACCAAGGCCATGTAGTTCAAGGCAAACCACAGCATCTCTGTTAGGGAGTTGCTGGAATCTTCTTTCACTTTCTGTCCAGAGTTTTCTTCAGGTTCTGAGTCTTTCTGGTTTCTTGAAACAGTAACACAAGTCTGAAATATTCCCATGACTCTCTCTATGGGTTGAGAGCTTGTTTTGATGTAATAAAACAGCTTTGTAAGTATTTATAATATAAGAGTGTAAGTGCCATGAATAACAAAAAAATGCATTTTACGTGGAAGAAATACAGAGAAGAGTTTTGTGTCAACACTTATTCTCTATGTTCCAAGCTCCCATACTGGGAGCCACCTAGTCATAGCAGAATACAATTTGCAAAGAGAGCATTTATTCTTTCATTCCAAACTGCTATAAGCTCGGTTATAGAAATAGCTTATGTTCCTTACATTTTTTCAAGGTAAATGGTATTTATTACTTCTAACTTAGCTTCTAAAAGTTGAATCTTTATTTCTAAATAAGTCATTCTATGTGATGTGCTCACCAGCCAGGAATGGACATTTGTGGGTGGCAGTGCATCATTGTCTTGTTTTTGAATCTGTGTTGGGATATTTCTGCAAATGACTGTATCCTTTTTGGTCTATAAGGGACCTTTTAGGTCCCAGGGCAGAGTGCATCAGAACCTGGACCTTTAACGCCTGTACAAAGCAGAGGAGGCATATGAAAACATGGGCAGAGCACCACAGATCACTGTTATCTCAAGTGTCACACTAAACAAAACTGGACAGGAACAATGGCAGCAAAGGACTGGTCAGAGTACTGGTCCAATACATCAGGTATTTTGATATTTCAAATGTACTGAGACTGAGACATTTCTACTTGGAAGAAATATAATTAAAACATTGCATCTCACAATCAAAGATGAAGGAGTCAGAAAATAAAGGAAGGATGCCAGTCCTTTTACCAGATTCTTGTCCACTGAGTTGAACAAAATGAAGATCTGTGTTGACTCCTACTACATTTTTAATACGCACATATCTTTGGAAAGAAAATATGCTGGACAACTGCTTGTTTTGTGAGATACACACACAGCTCAACTGAAGATTTGTTTTTCCTTAAAGCAGGATCTGGATCAGTTGAGAACTGAAAGGTGTTAAGACAGTCAATAGTTTTCTAATTAACATATTTATGGGATTACTGAAGCCCAGAAAAACTACAGGGAATTTGAATAGTACAAATTTGATCAGGGAAATAAAGATTCTTTTTATGTATGACTACAGCTATTTACAAAAACTTTTACAATACATTTCTTTATTTCTTCTCAAGCTGCCTAGCTTCATAATATTTATAACTAGTTTCATGTCTATGTGTTCATTTGATGTTGTACTTCTGATTAATCAGGACAGAATTCTTAACTATGCTAAAACAGCATACAGTCAATGAGGGCTCAGCAACTTCTAGCAATACTTTTTCTTTGAATTTACTTTTACTACAGATAGAAATGTTAGAAATATATTTATGATGATAGTAATTTATTTGTTACTACAAATTACTGCATTTTACATATGACTGTCATCAACTTCAAACAAAGTATCTTAAATCAGAAAACTTGTAACAGCCTACCTACTACTCTCAATTTATGGCACTGTCAATTTGTATTCAGCCATACAGTCAAAACAGTAGAGTTCTTAGTTTATTATTCAGCTGAAGAAATACAGACAGGCTGAACAGCTGGGTCATAAGATGGGAACACACTTCTCTAGAAATCTAACCAGTGCAAAAGTATAGGTGCTTCGTGCAAAACTCAGAAAAAAGAAAGTCTTTTGTGTCTACATGTGAGTATTTAAAGAGCCCAAATTTTCTCCTAAAGCAACATTATAATGCAGATTGAGTTTCAAAAGGAATTCAGGTTCTGTACTTCAATTTTAATGAAAAAAAGAAAATCAAACTGCTTTCATGTAAAAACAGAAAGGAATTGAAGGTCAGACTACTGAATTAACATAATTTTTAACATCATGACTAACATAATGATTATTAATATGAAGGGGAATATAATATTATTCTTTTTGAAGTCAACAGCTCCTGTAGTGTTTTTATTGAAATGATAGCTGTACTACCCTGATACTATGAAAGTCTATGGTGATATCTTCTGCTAGAACATAACTTTGAAGGTCATTGAAGGAAATTGTTTTCTTTTTTTCCAAGACAGAGAAAGAGAGATACTGGATTGTGATCTCTTCTCTCAGAGACTTCTTGTACATTTTCTGTTGAACAGCCACTGGTAAGTCACAGCAACTGCTTTAGGAACTGGGATAGAGATCAGAATTCCTCCACTACTTCATTACAGAGAGAGATTTAAATACAGGTGTGGGAGAGGTGCCACCTCAATTTTATAATCTCTTCTATGTGGTGGCCAGATTTGGTAAGAATGACGGCAACATTCCAGAGCATGCTTTAATCTTTTGTTTAGAGAAGTCTTTGGAAGACTGGACATCATCACTATGTGAGAACTTGGGCACTGCTGGAGTGTGTCCAGAGAAGGGCAATGAAGATGGTGAAGAGTCTAGAGAGTAAGCCTTATGAGGAATGGCTGAGGCAGCTGGGGTTGTTTAGCCTGGAGAAAAGAAGGCTCAGGGGAGACCTTATTGCTCTCCACAACTACATGAAAGGAGGTTGTAACCAGGTGTGACTGGCCTTTTATCACAGGCAACTCGTGATAGGACAAGAGGAAATGACCTCAGGCTGCGCTAGGGGAGGTTCTGGTTGAACATCGGGAAGAATTTCTTCACTGAAAGGGTGGTTAAGCATTGGAACAAGCTGCCCAGGAAAGTGGTGGAGTCATCATCCCTGGAAATGTTCAGAATGTATGTGGATGTGATGTTCAACGATATGGTAGTGGTCAATAAGGTTGGACTCGATGATCTTGGAGTTTTATTCTTCAATTATTCCATGTTCAAACCACTTTGGGTGAAAATATGAGGAAAGACTAAAACCAAATTTTCTCTTTCTTGAGCATTGTTCTAACTTATTAGATTTTTCCTTTTGCTTTTATTGTTTCTAGGAAAATGAATGTGTGTTCCGGAAACTAAGAGAATAAATGTTTATTACATCTCAGTTCTACACATAAGAGTTCTCACTAGCTGCATATTGTATGTCTGCTCCCTGGGAGCTCTGCAAAAGATACATTACACTGAGAAAGCTCTCATTTGATGTGGGCCCTCTGACTTCTGAGTTACCTGCCATTGACCATAAAGATTGATCACTTATCTCAGGCTGAATGGCCAGAACTGGTTGACTATTGTTAGACAGAGAAATAAGCTACCTTCTAAACACAAATTACCTGGATCAAGCCCAATAGCAAGTAATGAAGAGATACTTTTAGAGTTTCTCCTGGTCAGGAGACTATTTCTCATACTAGTATGCTTTGACTGAGCCACTTTGCCCCCACAAATCCTTCACTTAAAGACTCAGCTACAGGAACTCCTCTATAAGAATGGAGCCACACATATAAAGAGGTTCCAGGTAATACAAGAACAGCAACCCATAGATTTAGCAGTGCACCATGGGCAGTACACACATAGCTTATTTTAACCTTGGAAAGCAAGCTTTCTATGGCTCATCTTGGACTCAACAGAGAGAAAGATATTGCCTGAAATTCCTCCCACTTTACAGTCTCTATTGTAAATCCTTGAAACTTCCATGGTGTCTGTGCCAATATTAATCTAACCCCATAAATTTCTCCAAAAGCTAATCAGCTCTTATAGCAACAAGTGGATTGCCCGTATGAAACTTCAGAGACCTAAAAACTTGTTGAAAGCAAGATTTGAAGGATACTTCACAAACTTGATCGTGAACACAACAATGTGACCCTTTCTGGCCTGTGTTCTGTAAGTCATAAATGCTTTCCCATCAAGTATGAAACTAAGGAGACATGTAGAGAGGGAAATATAGTGAAATACATCATATGCAACACACTGAAGAATCATGCCCTGCAAATTGAAAAAGTACCATAAAGTCAATGAAGGTTCCGATTTATGCATCTCATTCAAAAGGTAGAGTGCAAAACTGAGAAGAAATCCCAACAAGGTTAAAAGTTCCTGTTTGATAACTAGAGTTGTTTAGATTTCAGATTACTTTTTGTTAATATGCTGTTCTGTGAGGAAAGTTAGTGTAAGGGTCCCTGTATCATCCTATCAGTAGATTCTACAAATAAAACATAGCAAAAAAGAACACAAATACTTCAAACATGAATTAACAATATATGAGAATACCCCATATTCGACTTCAATACTTATCAGATTAAAAAAAAAATCAGTTGTTTCCCCCACAAAGCAATTTTTTCTCCGAAAGTGTAATTTTCTGGAAGAATTTATAGTAAGCATGAAGAACATTTAAAATTTTGCACTGTTATTTCACTTTGTCCTTGGTATTTTTGCAATTCTGTCTAGAAAGCTAAACTGTCCCTACAAGTATTTCTGAAAACAGATTCAATAAAAATACTTTCCAGCTTTCATTTCAGAATTTTGCAAAAATACTTTTTTTAACAAAAAGCCCTTTATACTGTACAAATAGGAAAAGTTTTGTGATGCTACTTTCCTTTTTAAAATACTACTTCAAACTTGTTTATAATTTCTCTGCAGACTTAACTGTGTGTTGGCCTATTTTATATTAGCAAAATTATCCAAAACCCAGCAAGCAATATACATGAAAACTGTCCCCTCAAATCATCCTCATAGAACACTGGTACTCAATACTATCTCAGATTCCCTTCTTTCCCACTGGTGATGTGATTTATTCCCAAGGCACCAACAAAACCTTTAAAGTAAACAGCGTATGGCCTTTGACCTCTGCTGATTTGAGAAACAAGATGGATAAGCTGCACTGTGAGGTTTCACAGACCTCATCCCAATTCTCCTTCCACAGTGGAGCAAAGAAGTTTGCACTGCAGATGCAGCTGTAAAGTCAAGACCTTCATTACCACAGACTTGTCCTTAACTTTCTTTTATTATCTAGTGGTTCAAGAA
Source organism: Neopelma chrysocephalum (assembly GCF_003984885.1). Taxonomy (NCBI): domain Eukaryota; kingdom Metazoa; phylum Chordata; class Aves; order Passeriformes; family Pipridae; genus Neopelma; species Neopelma chrysocephalum. The sequence continues at coordinate 8,983,806 of NW_020897742.1, forward strand.
ATAAAACACACAATAGTTACGTCTCATGTGATACTGTAAAAAGATGACATTATTTCAGTACCTATTATGCTGAAGTATCCATCTATGTGTTTAATATTCCTAGCACATAAATGTTATTTTAATGTTATGCCTGCAGGGAACTTGATCCAGCATGTTCCAAGTTGGCCAATAATTTTACATAACTCTCACTGCTATGCTGGAAATAAACTCTAAAACTGGGGACATGATAAAGGTGTGTAAAATAATGAGCAGAGGGCAGAAGGGAAGATTATGTTCTCCTTGTCTCAGAATACATTAAATAGGGCACATTCAGTGCAGATGGAAGAAAAGAAAATATTAACATAAATGAAAAACACTTTTTCTTATAGTAGCAACTATGATGTGAATTCTTTACCACAGAAAGACTTTAAGGAATCTAATTTAATGATGTTCAGTGCATAATAGGACACATATATAGATATTGGAAATCCAAGGAATTGTTATTTTAATTACAAGGAACATTTTAGAATGGGTACTAAAATATGTTTTTTGAGGTTTAAGTCAACTTCTAAACTATTGTAGTTCAGAATGTGCCTGTGCAGAGCAGATAGTTCTTCTACTGTCTAATGAAATGTCCTTACATTACCTTATAACTCTTGCTCAAGACAACAACAAGATCCAAATGGGATGAATCATTCCTACTTTGTAATATAACAAGGCCTATCAGAACATCATAGAATCATTTATGTTGGAAAAGACCTCTAGGATCTCCTTCTTCTCCAAGAATTGAAAACTTGATCATTTTGAGATCACTGTGCCCAGGATGACCTCTGACCATCGTAACACCGACCAGTTTTTCTCTGTTTGTGAAAAACAGCTCCAGCTGTTGCTTCAGTTTTCAGAAAAGATAAATATAAGAACTTTATGTCTGTGTGCACAGGTGTACTCAGATACACAGGAAAATTGAAAACCAGTTTAAAGGCAATATTGGAAACAATTTCAGCAGGTTTAAGATGCTGTCATGACTAAATTAATTAATAAAAAGATTTGGGAGTCTGTCTTTCATTTCTCAATCCAGTCTATATGACCAAAGTCCATCAGTACATGTTGAAGTGGAAAGTGGAATTTAAAGACATTTTTTGTGTCATTTCCACCATAACACATGTAGAACTTTTTTTTTCAACAAGGTCATCTTAACAAAGCACAATGGTTTAAAAAAAAAAAAAAAAGAAAAGAAAAATAAGGAAAAAAATCTTCATTATAAATATAGCATTTAGAAAGCATAAGCATGATCTGCATGGACTGTAACTACATCAACTTTAATGGAGTTACGCAGCAACAGTGCATTTTTTCCTTGTGTCCTGGTTCTTCATAGAGTAGATCTGATTTTCAGTAAGAACAGAAGGGAAATATTATGTAATCTGTTATATTTTTATAAAAGTACCTTTTTACTTTTGTATGTACATTTTGCACTAGTTTGAGGAGAGTCATCTTGCATCAGAAAACTAACAAAATACCTATAAATGCATAGAACCATAAAGAACTATGTATTTAACTGGAATCTACTAAATACATTTCATGGCAGATGAAGAGCCATAATCCAAAACATATGATACTGTTTCATTAGTGCTAACTTTATGAAAATGAAAACCCTTTGGAGTGGGTTTTTTTCTGTATTCTTATTGGGATAGTATAATATATGCATCAGTACAGAGGTCAGCTTTTCTGAATACAAACTTCCCCATTCTAATTTTAATCATACTTTTGCACTGCAAAAAAGGTACAAAACAAACAAACAAAAACCCCCATACCTGTTTTCATGAAGGCAAAGATCTGCTACAACTGGTTGTTTTTAGGTAAAGAGTGAATTATCTTTTCAGATAGCAGCAGGAAAAAGTGGCTACTCGAAGGTATAAAATAAAATTGGATTAGAGCATTCAGTCCAACAAGAGCAGACAACTAAGAAGTGTAAATAATAGAAATAATTGATTTATACTTACATATAATTTTATTCTGAGGAATTCTTCATCTATCTTGCTGTTAGTTTTTATTGAAAATCTTAGTTTTGGTGGTGAACATTCTGTAATACTACTAAGAGCTTTTTGAAAATGAGGACAGTTAAAATTGCTCATAAAAATGTAAAACATTATTCTCTTTTTATGTGTTTCCTTCACTGAACTCTATAAGTGAGCTGCCTTAGCCAAACAGGATTCTTTATGCATTAATAAAAAATAATTCATCTGAGTCTAGGCAGACTTTGAGCTTTTTCTCCTCATTGAGATATAAAAATTGAAATCCTTGGACTTAGGATAAATTGAAACCGAAGAATCACCTCAAAGCCAAAACTTGTTGAAGCAGGACAGACTATGCCTCAGTTCTACCACTGCAACTTTCATTGTTTTTCATCAATGCCTTTCTTCTCAGAGTTCTGGAAGTGAGTTAAACTAGTATCCATCCAGGAGGTAGAGGGCCTTTGCAGGAAGTCAACACATCCTCCAAAGCTAACCACTTTGAGGGAAAAAATAGCTTTATTCTTCAGGGACTGGGTATTAGATTATTCAGCAAGATCTGTTTAATTTAACTTGTCTTTTTTAATGTATTATTCATCATACAAAATTCCCACGACAGAGCAATAAGAAGGTCAGTATGATAGCCTGCACCAAAATAAAGGTAATTTTTTGATGGGTTATACAGCAAAAAGATGAATAATTAGTGTGATACAAAAGAAATAGGTGCATAAAGATGAAGGAGAGTGAACCAATTATTGTTAATTGGTGATGACAGAAGTTAGAATCATCGCATAAGGATGATTCTGGTATTCCAGTATACAGTCTTATGATACAGTCTTATGATTTAATGAGTATTAAAAAGCAAAACATCTGCTACACAATATGATTGTACATAATGTGCATAATGAACATATCTCTTAGTCTTTTTTAAATTGATGCTTGCACGAGGGCAAATGATTATGCAGATTTTTATAGAACAACAATATCACAGAATGGGTCATATTGGGAGGGACCACAGTGGGTCCTCTGGTCCAACCTCCCTGCTCAGGCAGGGTCATGCTGGAGCACATTACACAGGATTGTATCCAGACAGTTCTTGAATATCTTTAGTGAGGGAGAGACCACAACCTCTCTGGCCAATCTGTTCCAGTGCTCGGTCACCCGCGCAGTAAAGAAGTTATTTCTCATATTCAGGTCAAACTTTCTGTGCACCAGTTTCTACTTGTTACCTCTTGTCCTATTCCTTGGTGCCACTGAGAAGAGCCTGGCTCCATCCTCTTGACACCCTCCTTTCAGATACTTACAGACACTGATGAGGTCCCCTCGCAGATGTCTCTTCTCACGGCAGAACAGAGAGATGCTCCAGTACCTTAACCACCTTCATAGTCCTCTGCTGGACCCACTCCAGGAATTCATGTCTCTCTTGTACTGAAGAGCCCAGAATTGGACACAGCACTCCAGATGTGACCTCATTAGGGCTAAGTAGAGTGGCAGCTCATTTCAGAGACAACTTTGCTTTCCTAATACTCATTTTATTATTAATAATTTGCAAGCTTTCAACTTTGCAAGTTTTGACATTTCAGAGGGAAAAAAGGGTGTTACCAATTTTAGCAGTCTATGCGTGGTTAATATGATTAATTGCTAGTCAATATTGTACTGCATTTTTCTATTTGTATTTGCATTTGAGCAGAGTATTGGTCACTTCTTTCTGAATTTGCTTAAGGACTCTTCACTTCTCCTAAATAACTCAGGAGTTGTATTTCTCAAAAAGTAGAATCTAAGCAAAGATTAAGAGAGGAACAAGGAGACAACAGAGTCTCTGATTTGTATTTCTTCTCAATTTACTTGAGTAGGATCAAATATGCTACTGGCAGATCAAACTGGGCACTTTTAGTTCCTGCCTAAATCCTGTTTGCAAGACTTAAGTGAGGCATAGACCTTCACTGTCAAAGCAAAGATGAACTTCATCATTTATTAGTAAACCAGGAAGAAATGCAGCAAAAGACATAAATAATTTTTCTAAGGTCTAGTTTCAAGTGCAGGATTGTTTGTACTGAAGCAGAAACTCTCAAGAGAGACAAGAACTTCAAATGACCACACATTTCTTAAAAATTAAAGATAGCATATTTTTCCCTTCTGATTCTTCTGTGCAAATATTGGTCTCTTTCCATTGTTTCTGCAGAGTTTTGAAAACTGATTTGAGTGTCTTACAAATACAAAATATCTGCAATGTGGAAATGGAATAGTGTTTTCTTGGAATTAGCTCTTAGCCTACCTGGAATAAGGCCAAATAGTAATAGCAGTAGCAATACTAATTATGTTTGCATAGGATTCTAATCTTACAACATTTCACAGCCCTCCGCAGACCTATCTGTCATTTCATAGAATCAAGTGGCAATGCATTCAGTGCCCTAAGAAGTTTTTCAGAAGTAATAAGCAAACTGCAGAAATGTCTATTTTGCATCCAAATGCATGCTTTAAGATTTTAGTGTTAACAGCTTGGCACCTGTGTGTGTAACATGGGATCTTACACTGCCACTTGTATTTTGTTCCTATTTTGTAGCAATTTGTGTGCAAAGGAAGGGTGAGAGATGATATGCGTAGGATATCAAATACGAATTTGTCTGTGATCTTCTGTGTTTATGCAAACTCACAGGAAAAAGGGCAAGTGGATTTTTATAGAAGAGCCCATAACCACTACACGTGTAGTAAGGAAGAAAAATAAATCAAACAACCACTTAAAAAAAAATTCAGCTAGACTGTGGTTTTCTTCTCTTACCTTGACAGCCAAAGATAATCAAAGATCAGCACCACCCACACCCATGCATCCCCTCAGATTACAAAATGGGATTTGGTGACAGTCTTGTAGATGATGTCTAGGCATGCAAGAGAGATTTGGGGTGAACTAAATCCCAGTACTTGCCATCTCTTTCAGTAAAGGCTGCATTGCTCCACATTTTTATAGAAACTACATCACAAAACTTTTAGCTCATAACTTCATGAAGCTATTAGCTCAGTGGACTACACCTCTGCCAAGGGCCACTAAAGACAGAGCAGAGCAGATCTAAGAGCTTATGTTTCTCCCGAGGGTCAAATGTGCACACAGAGACTTCAAAGCTGTATTACCAAAGCTGAGCACATACCTTGGAGGGGATTGATCTCAGTGAACTTCCAAACATCAACACAGCAATTAGCTCATGCCCTTCTCACATAGGATGGGGTAAAAATAGGTATAAGGAAGAAAGACTTGTAGATCATGGTAATGACAATTTGATAGTAAAAGCAAAACTTCATGCATAAGCAAAGCAGTAAGAGGAATTTACTCACTATTTCCTATCAGCCCCTTTCTGGAAAGCAGGGCCTCAGTACACATAAAAACTGCTTGGAAACACAAATGCCATCGGCACAGACTCTCCCCCTTTCTTTTCCTTTCCCACAATTCCTTATGGTACTGACCCTTTGGGTTAGTATGGATCAGCTGTCCCCTCCCAACATTTTGCCCACCCCCTCCCTGAGAGGAAAAAGAAAGGAGGTGGCAGTAAAGGAATAAGAGAAAGCTTTGTCTTTGTTCAAGCACTATTTAGCAACAGCCAAAACACTGATGAGTTAACAGCACTGTTTTAGACACCAATTCAAAGCAGAGCACCATATGGGCTGCTATGAAGAAAGTTAACTCCATCCCAGCCAGATCCAGCACATATTCTATGAAACCAAAGGGTAGTAGGTCAACTTCTATGTCTTAACATGGAAAAAACCTGAGTGATTTGGTATAACTATGATGTCATATATGTAACAGCAGAAAAAAATGGAATAACTGAGTGTAAAGCACTCCCAGAGGTCTCTTGTTTCATTAGTTGGTTTGAAAAAATTATCTAGTATTGTGGCTGATACTACGTACAAATGTTGTGTTAATTCTCAATGTCTGCTAATGTAGAAAATTGTGTAGTCTTCTGTCCAAGAAACCTACTGGCAGCTGTTACAACTGCCCACATTTGTGACAGACCATGTAGGTGTTAAACATAACATTGTAGAGCATTTTTCCTCCACAAGTATGTCAGGTGTAAGATTCTGGTCTTAAATTAAAGTTGAGATGCAGGAAAAAGTGTTTCTTTGGTTTGGTTTGGTTTTTTTTAAAGCAGTCTTCCTTACCTAACAGCCAGTGGTGGGTGCATGCATTCCTGAGCATTGCTGTCACCTAGCTGGGCTACTATCACCATGAAAACCTCCTGCTCCCATTCCCTACGTCAACTTCACAGTTCTACTAACCATTCTGCTTGTACAAACAATTCTGCTTCAAACTGAAGAACAACCTCAATGAATTTGGGAAATTCAGAGTTATACACATCAGGGCTCTAGTGAGATATCAAGGAAAGATAATACAGATAATACGGGAAAAAAATGACGCTGGCGTAGAAGCAAGGAAGTAAAAGGAACTATTAGGGAAAATAAAAAGAAAAATATTTAATTGTTACTTATTAATGTTGGTCAAAGGAATATTCTTACTAGTACTTACACAAGCTGCCTGAGACAAGGACACAAATGCCAAGTACACATTCAAGTGCAGCGAAGAGTTCAGTAGTTTCAATTATAATTAGCTCTACAATGGATAACATCTTTAAATTAAGCACTTCATATTTTATACTTCCAATTTTATATATTTGTATGCTTATATTTAAATAAGAAAGTGCACTGATTAACCTCTCATCTTTCCTTCATCAAGGCTTTCTTAAAGCATCAAGATTTTCTTAAAGTGCAGCAGTTGCTGTGCATTGAACTTACCTTCTGAAAGTTTTTAAAAGTAGAAAGTACAAGGACATATTTAAACTAGACTGTCCTCCTGCTGCTCTGTACATTTTGATAAGAAACTCAGCCTGTGTGTGTCCTGTTTCGGAATTCAAGCTTTTTATATTGTAACATTCACATCTTTTGCTGATGTCAATGGCAAGTGTCATTGTGGGACCTAGGAACTATATATTTGTACAGATAGGATCTGCAGACGCTGCAGGTTCCTAAAGGCTATTTAGTTTTAATATAAATAATTATTTAGTTTTAATATAAATAATTGTTTCAGTTGTGCTTTGCTTATAGAATCACTGCTCTTTTCTGTGGAGTAGGAATTTTTACAAAATGAAAGATAAATGACATATTAATGTAAAGACAAGTAAAGATATTAAGATCAAAATTTCAATCACAAATTTTTTCTTTATCATAAAGAATAACAGATCACTCTGTAGTGATAGTCTGATCTGATAACTACAGGATTTTCCAAAATTTAGTCCTGTTTGACTAAAACCTACCTTTTAAAAAAACACCTAGTTATATCATAAGAATTTATGATATGAAAAAGATGAGGAATCCAAATGCAGCAGCCCTGGTAAATTGTTCCAGAACGCAATTGTTCTCTGACTATCAGAAAGTGACAACAATTCTTTTCTATTATGAATTTATTTAATTTCTTCCAATGGGTAGGTCTTACTATATATTTGCCTCCTAAACTAAAAGAGGGCCTATTAAGTTCTACATTAAACTAATTTCCTTTGAAATTCTTCCTTAGGTGTGACTGTATCATACTTCAGACATTGATTTCTAATGAAAACACTGAATTTTGAACTATTTTTAAAAAATTCTCACTCTGCTCCTCAAAATAAACAAATGCCAATTTGAGCGGTGGGAACAGAGATGAATGAATGCCTCTGACGGTGCCACACAGAAAGTAACAACTCATATTGATGGATGCAGATACTTTTGTTTGTTACAGCTCTGACTGATCCACATTGGCAGTTCTGCCTTAAAATCTGATTGAAAACATTGGAGTTTTGGATGAAATCCCTCACATAGGTCTTAGCTACTACTTATTTATATCTGGAAAGCTCAGAATCTGGACAAAAAGCACAGCACCCAATTAGATAAATATGCTAACCATTAATATGTTCCACAAGAACCCTATGGATTTAATTAAATGAACAATAAAAAGGAATATAGGAAAAGATTAATGCACCCAATCTCCCAATTTGAATGGTGATAGTGCCATAAAATACTAAAATGAATGATAAATACCACATATCATTTAAAAAGAGAAATAATTTGATTACTCTTCACACTCCATAAGTTCATAAGTATCATGACGAGAAACTGTACTTCTGTATATTTTAAATTCTCCTTTCTAAAATAAACTGCGAAGAAACAAGAAATTAATTAAGTCTTGATCTAACACTGAACTTTGTTCATGCCCAGCTGGGTCCTTAACAGTACAAATAAAAAGAGATTTCCTACAAGACACTTCCTTTAATAGTACTAATATTGCAATGAAATTCAAGAGTTTGTCTTAAAAAGACATAAAAAAAGCAGAAAAAAAAATGAAACAAACCCCACCTTTTCTGTTGAAAAAAATGAAACTAAATAAAAATGAGAGAGAAATAGAGAAGTTTGTTGGTTATAGACCATCTTGAGTACTGTAACCTATGTATTTTAACATATTAGTAAAATGTATGGCAAATAAAGGTCAAACATTGAGATATCAAAGTCTTCTGCCAAGAAAGCATTTCTCATAATTCCTTTAAGTTTTAGTGACCAGCATCTCAAACTTCACACCTTCTGTAGTTCCTGCTTAGCCTTTTACAAGAGTTTACAGTTCACTTTTCTCTATCCCCTTAGGAGGCCATGCCACCACACACATCTGTCTCAGAAAGCATAACCTGCTGAGGTTTGAGTGGAATCTGTCATCTCCCATGAAGCCTCAATATGTGAAAACAGCAACAAAGCAGAAAGATTAATTCATCATCGATAAATGCAAATAGGAAATGACCTGCCAATTAACAACCTTACAACAATAGGCTCTAAATTACTTTTTGCTAGTCTGGAGTAGGATTTTGAAGTCACTGTGAAAAGCTTTCTGAAAACATAGAAACAATACTTAATGACAATCAACAGGAAAGAATTAGGCAAAAGGGAATTCAAACCAAAAATCATAATAATGCTACTGCTAAAATAGAATAGGACACAGGACTTGAATGGATACTAAGAAAGTTTGCAGACAACACAAAACTCGGAGGAGCTGTTGACTCCCTCGAAGGCAGTGAGGCCCAACAAATTTGAGGACTGGGCAATCGCCAACTATAGGAAGTTCAACAAGGGAAAGTGCTGGATTCTGCACCTGGAATAGGGCAACCCTTGATGATCGTACAGACTGGGAAATGAGAGGCTGGAAACCAGCATCTCGGAAAGGGACCTGGGGGTCCTGGTTGATGGCAAGTTGAATATGAATCAGCAGTGCCCTGGCAGCCAGGAGGGCCAACTGTGTCCTGGGAGGCATCAGGCACAGCATCACCAGCTGATTGAGGGAGGGGATTGCCCTGCTCTGCTCTGCTCTGCTCTGGGGCGGCCTCACCTTGAATATTGTGTGCGGTTTTGGCACCACAATATAAGAAAGATATTAGGATATTGGAGAGTGTCCAAAGGAGGACAACGAAAATGGTGAAGGGCCTTGAGGGGAAGCTGTATGAGGAGTGGCTGAGGTGACTTGGTCTGTTCAGCCTGGAGAAAAGGAGACTGAAAGGAGACCTCGTCTTGGTGACAACTTCCTTGTGAGAGGAAGAGGACGGGCAGGCACTGATCTCTTCTCTGTGGTGACCAGTGACAGAACCCAAGGAAATGGCCTGATGTTGTGTCAGGGGAGATTTAGATTACATATTTGAAAGTTATTCTTCATCCAGAGGGTGGTTGGGTGCTCGAAGAGGCTCCCCAGGGCAGTGGTCACAGCACCAAGCCTGACAGAGTTTGAGAAGTGTTTGGATAATACTCTTGGACACATGGTTCTGTGCAGGGCTAAGAATTGGACTCAATGATCCTTATTGGTCTCTTCCAACAGCATATTCTGTGATTCTGTGATTGAATGGTGTTTGTAGTTCTGATCACTTAAGATAAGTAAATGACACAGACAAGGCCTGAACTCTTGACCAGAGATACAAGATGTTTACACTTAAAAGACCAATGACTGAGGAGGAGCATATCGTACAGTTTTATAAAATCATGAATGGAAAAAGTGAGCACAGAGTGAATATTTACTTTTTTCAGGTAGGAAACATCAATAAAAGTGTGAAGCAAAAGATGTAAAGAAGAAAAAAGTTTTCAGGTTTTTTTTCATTATAACTTCCAAGGTGAGATACTGTGAAAACTAAAAGTGAAGAATTTAGTCCTTCAAAAACCATAATAGACTCAGTTGTGGAATAGAAATTGATTTGTGGCTATTTTCTACGTAATTGGTTGCTGGAAGGTTGGAGGTAAAATTGCTACTCAGCACATGCCACCTTTTTAAAGAATATTGCATCCATTTTGGGAAACCTGAACTAAAAGCATTATTGATAAAGTAGAGCAAATCCAAGTGAGCCACTAAAATGCTTGGGCATTGAAGCACTTTCTCTGTTAGGAGAAGTTAAGGGAGCCTGAAGAAGAGACAGCTTTGAGAGGATTTAACATCAGTACTTCAAAGAGGGTATGGAGAAGACAGAACCTGTCTCTTCCCAGTGGTAATAGCAGGATATGAGAGGAACTGGACAAAAACCGGAATAAAAGAGGTGCAGATTGGTTATAAGTGGAACTGTTTTCATAAGAGAACAGCCAAACAGTGTAGCAAGTTGTCCAAAGAAGCTGGACAGTCTCCCTTCTTGGAGCTTTTCCAGACCCAAGTGGATAAAGCCCTCAGCAACCTGGTCTGATACCACAGCTCACTTTGACTTCAGCAGAAGGTTAGAGACCTTAAATATTGAATTATCTTATGAATTTTTAATCTCATTACCTTTTAGAGTTTCCACAGTGTTAACACCATACTTCCTCTTGTTTGTCTTGGCAGGTAAATGAGAGAATGTCAATCTTGATTTTTATATATATATATATGTATATCTATATATACAGACATATATATATAATTGACAGTTATTAATTGTCAGTATCATGGCTAGGCTTAGCGAACGAAGATTTGGGAAGGGCTCTACCCACGTTTCTTGCAAGCGCGTTGGTGGCTAAAAAGGCCAATACGAGAAAGGCATGGCCGGTTGCAAAAGACACAGCAGAAAGACTCCTTAGATGGTATATTCTGCAAGGCACGATTCTTTCTGCGTTGTCTTTTCTCCTCAAGGATGATCCTGCGTGCTTTCTCAAAAGCATCAGCGGCGTTATAGATAGTGTGTCCCCAGGCTTCCCGATTGGAGGCCAGAGTAGACCAGTTATGGTGATCAATATGCCCGAGGCTGAGTTGTTGCTTCAGGGAGTCCTTGTATCTTTTCTTCGGGGCTCCTCTCTTGCGGCAGCCAGTGGCAAGTTCACCATAAATCAGGATCTTAGGGAGGCGGTGGTCCTTCATCCTAGAGACGTGCCCTGCCCAGCGCAGCTGTGTTCTCAGTAGCATGGCCTCAATACTTGTGATTGCTGCCTGTTCGAGAACAGATGTATTGGTCACATAATCTGACCAGTGGATGTTTAGGATTGTTCACATAGTCTGACCAGTGGATGTATTTGACAAATCATTTGAACTGACAGAGCAAAAGCAAAAGTTTGACTTTCCTGAAATAGTATCAAAATTTCCAAGACTTTGTGGCACTGATATAGTGCTCATTTCACTAATTGGCACCAATCTGCTTATTTCAGTGATAATTTGTTAAACAATACATTTTTACAAAATACAGCCCCAAATTAGTGAAGTTTATAACTGTTCTTTATTTGAAGGAAGCTTAAACATAAGCTTATGTTAAGCCCCAATTAGATTGTCCTGGGATTTAATAAATGGGATTTAAGTTGTGAACAGAGATCTAGGGACTTTTTGCACAGGAAGAATTTCATCCATATATAGTTTTTTTTTCACTGACTTTGCTCATACAGACAAGGTTTCTGGACTGAAAGTGAAGATAATAATGAAAAAAGAGTGAGTACTAGATAATTTAACCTCACAAATACACTGCAAAAAAAAGTCCATATATACTGTTCCTGTGACAAAAAAGCTGTAATTTTTTGGTCTTCTGTTTCGTTTAACATCAATACGAAGAAGAGTGCTAGTGGATAAAAAACCCTTTAGAGAATGAAAACCGAAACCAGAAAACTAGACATGATTATGGTATATAGTTAGTTATTGTACCAAAAAAGGATTTAAATCATAAATAAAACTGTAGTAGAATGATCTGTCTGGGTAAAACTATGTGACCTGTCTGGGCTTTCTAACAGACTATGACTCTCTATTCAAAATATGTTGCAAATAGAATTTACCCATCTTCATCTCTGTGCTCAAATACTCCCTATAAGGTTGATTAAGATGTAACAGATGATGAAAGCAAATTAATTGAGCTTCTAGGTATCAGCTGCTCCACCAGTAAGGAGAGAATCACAAATAAAAGAGATTAAATGAGCAATGTGATTAAAATATCATCCATGTTCTTGAAAAAATCCTAGTGATTTTAGGAATGTTAAAAGTTTCAAGATTGCCTCTATCTTCAGACTAAGGTGGTAAATCCACAATATTTGTAAAAGCAGAATGAGCATCCTCAGACTGTTTGATGTATAACACCACCACTAGCAATTTTATAGCACTTTTCAGTGAAAGTGCTCCAAGCATTTTAAACAAAACATCCTGTTTCATTAGCTTTATTTTACAGTTGTGATGGAACAAACATACTGAAAAAGTGGCAAAAAAAAATGATGGAAACCAGATCGCTACTGAGGTCTTACAATTCCAAATTCAGCTACTCTTTATTATACTGTTTTTAGGCTACCTTGTAGGTGTCCTGAAGATGTAGACTGTTCGGAAAGGAGACATACAACTTTATGTGCTTCTCATGACCTTAGGAGGGTATGTGTGTAGTAGTTTCAGTACAAGTATGTGCACGGATATGAGAATCCATAACAAAATTGCTGCAGTGATGTGAAGTGGATTCAATATTAGTTGATCTTTGCACCTACTTCCCACTCTGACCCAGTTCCACACCAGCCCTGCAGTCAGCACTCCATACATCACAGCCAGCATACTGCATCTGGCTTTGGGACCCAGAGTGAGAATGAAATCAATAAACAGGAGTTCAGTGGAGGACTATCAGGATGGCCAGGGATGAGAGCACTTGCCCTGTGAGGAGAGGCTGAGGTACCTTGTTCAGCTGTGATTTTGTAAAGGGAAATATTCTGCTTCTATTCGGGACAATATTACCATATATGCAGGCTTTGTGACATGTGAAGATCTTGTTAACGTTGTGATACCGTCAATAAATAAAAATATGCAATCCTTTATCTATTCCACTCATAATCTCCGAAATTACTATGTCAGCAATTTTAGCTACTAATGACTGTGGGTGTATAAAAAGGAATTTAATGGCACTTAGAAAATCAGAGCCTATCACACTGAAATAGGTTTTCTCTTAGCCTGTAAGCAGATGTTTTACTGTAGGGAAAAAAAAAAAAAGAAAAAACCAAGAGGTTTTTTCCATGTAAGTGTATTGCTTACAGTAGAAATAACAAAAGAACAATACAGTACAGGAATTAAAGTACAGAATGAATACATGAACAGGTGTTCCCTGTTCAAGACTGTAAATATTTCAGTGCAATTGAAACCACAATTTCTGAAGTAAAACAAAACAAAAAATATCTACTGCTAGATATTTTATTATTACAAATCCATCTAAGATAAAGATAACATGAAGTTAGTAATTGAGAGACAGCATTTAAAATTAAATGTTCTACAACAAAGGTATTTATGCAAATATTATCTAGACCTTAATCTGGAAATTAGTTAAGCACATGTACACTTGTACCTATGAAAAATTGCTCAAATGAGTCAAGCTATTAAGCTTACAAGAATGGATTAAAAACAATACAGAGAGCACTATTTATACTTAAAAAGAATCAAAGGATAAAACAATGGTGTCTTGAGACTAAACTGACTTAGGCATCACACTCCATTAGTTTCCATGAAAGTCTTCAGAAACAGAATACCTGCATATGGGTGCAGTGTCACGCCTGAAGCCTCGGTGCTTCATAAAAACAGTGTACAAAATTAGCAATTAATAAAAACTTGATAAATCATATCATCATCATCATGGCTAGGCTTCGCGAACGAAGATTTGGGAAGGGCTCTACCCATTTTTCATGCAAGCGCGTTGGTGGCTAAAAAGGCCAATACGAGAAAGGCAAGTCCGGTTGCAAAAGACACAGCAGAAAGACTCCTTAGATGGTATATTCTGCAAGGTTCGATTCTTTCTGCGTTGTCTTTTCTCCTCAAGAGTGATCCTGCGTGCCTTCTCAAAAGCATCAGCAGCGTTATAAATGGTCTGTCTCCAGGCCTCCCGATTAGAGGCCAGAGTGGACCAGTTATGGTGATCAATATGCCCGAGGCTGAGTTGTTGCTTCAGGGAGTCCTTGTATCTTTTCTTTGGAGCTCCTCTCTTGCGGCAGCCAGTGGCAAGTTCACCATAGAGCAGGATCTTAGGGAGGCGGTGGTCCTTCATCCTAGAGATGTGCCCTGCCCAACGCAGTTGCGTTCTCAGGAGCATGGCCTCAATACTTGTGATTGCTGCCTGTTCGAGAACAGATGTATTGGTCACATAGTCTGACCAATGGATGTTAAGGATTGTACGGAGGCAGCGTTGATGGAAGCGTTCTAGGAGACGCAGGTGGTGGCGGTAGATGACCCATGATTCGGAACCATATAAAAGAGTAGACAGCACTATGGCTCTGTAAACACTGATCTTGGTGCTTTTCTTCAAGTGTTTATTACGCCAAACTCGTTTATGGAGTTTTCCAAAAGCACTGTATGCCTTCGCTAACCTATTGTCTATCTCCCCATCAATCTTACCATCTGAGGAGATGAGGCTGCCTAGGTAATTAAACTGTTGGACTGAATTGAGTTCTGACTGGCCGATGGTGATGTGGGGACGGTGGGGGACTTCCTGAGGTGCAGGCTGATGGAGAACTTCTGTCTTCTTTAAGCTGACTTCCAGCCCAAAGAGCTCAGCAGCCACTGCAAAGCAGGATGTTAAACGCTGCAGAGCTGCTTCTGTGTGGGCAACAAGGGCGGCGTCATCAGCATAGAGCAGCTCCCGGACAAGATGGTTTAGGGTCTTAGTATGGGCCTTCAGTCGCCTTAGGTTGAATAGGCTTCCATCAGTACGATATCGAATGTAGATACCGTCCTGATCATTGAGGTCTGCCGAGGCCCTTTGAAGCATCATACTGAAAAAGACTGTGAATAGGGTAGGAGCGAGAACGCAGCCTTGTTTCACACCATTCTTTATTAGAAAGGGCTCAGAAAGTGTGTTGCCATATCTGACTTGGCCGTGCTGATCCTCATGAAGTGAGATGATCATTTTAAGGAACTTGGGGGGACAACCTAAACGTTCCAAAATCTGCCAAAGACCTTTTCTGCTCACAGTATCGAAAGCCTTGGTGAGGTCGACAAAGGTTACATAGAGACCTTTGTTCTGTTCCCTACACTTCTCTTGCAGTTGTCTGAGAACAAATATCATGTCTGTGGTGCTCCTGTTGGCTCTGAAGCCACACTGACTTTCAGGTAGAATTTCTTCTGCTATAGCGGGTATTAGTCTGTTCAGGAGTATTCTTGCCAAGATTTTGCCAGCAATGGAGAGCAGAGTAATACCACGGTAATTTGAACAGTCTGATTTAGTACCTTTCTTCTTATACAAGGTGATGATGACTGCATCACGAAGGTCTGAAGGTAGTTCGCCTAGTTCCCAACAGCGCACCACAAGCTCATGAAATTTAGCATGGAGTGCAAGGCCCCCATGTTTCCAGACTTCAGGTGGAATTCCATCAACCCCAGCTGCCTTGCCGATTTTCACCTGCTGTATGGCCTTGAGGGTTTCTCCTAGAGTGGGGGCAGTATCCAATTCGTATTTCACTGGTTGTTGTGTGATGGACTGAATTGCTGAGTCTTGTACTACACGGTTGGTACTGAAAAGAGTCTGAAAGTGTTCAGACCATCTATTCAGAATGGAGGTTTGATCTGTCAGAAGCGTTTGACCATCTGCACTGAGTAGTGGGCTTTGGACTTGGTATGTAGGCCCGTATGCTGTTTTCAGGGCCTCATAGAATCCTTTGTGATCCCCTGTATCTGCACATAGTTGAGTTTTTGCAGCTAGATCGGACCACCATTTGTTCTGGATGTCACGGAGTTTCTGTTGGAGCTTGCTGCAAGCAAGACGAAAGGCTGTTTTTCTAGCGTGACAGGAAGGCAGTGCAAGGTGAGCTTGGTGGGCGGTTCTCTTCTTCCTCAACAATTCCTGGATTTCTTGATTATTTTCATCAAACCAGTCCTTGTTCTTCTTGAGGGAGAACCCTAAGGATTCTTCAGAGGATTGCAGGATGCTACTTTTAATATGCTGCCAAATTGTTTCGGGAGAGGAAACTGCAGAATCTGTGGAATGGTTATCAAGCTTAGTTTGAAGGTTTGCCTGGAATCTTTCTCTTACTGTGGCTGATTGGAGATCGTTAACTTGGAGTCTTCTCCTTGGGATACTGCCCCTCTTGGGTTTGAATTTGAGATAAAGGTTGAGTTTACAGCGCACAAGCCGATGGTCTGTTTGACATTCTGCGCTGGGCATCACGCGGGTATGGAGGACATCGCGGACATCTCTCTGTCGCACCAAGACATAATCAATGAGGTGCCAATGCTTAGACCTGGGGTGCATCCAGGTTGTCTTCAGACTATTTTTCTGCTGAAAGATAGTATTGGTGATGGTGAACTGTTGCTCCGCACAGAATTCTAGCAGAAGTCGACCATTATCGTTGCAGTTTCCAACACCATGCTTGCCTAATACTCCTTTCCAGGCTTCAAAATTCTTACCTACTCTGGCGTTGAAATCACCAAGGATAATGATCTTATCATCTGCGGGCACCTTTTGGGTAAGACAGTGCAGGTCAGTGTAAAATTTATCTTTTTCAGCAGGGTCAGCTTGGAGAGTTGGGGCATATATACTGAAGATGACAACGTGTTGCTTGTTGTTTAGTGGAAGGCGTAGGGAGATAATGCGGTCAGAGTGACCTGTCGGCAGATTTTCGAGTTTAGGGACAATGGAGTTTTTGATCATGAAGCCGACACCTGAGAGATGTTTTTCGGTTCTGGGCTTACCTGACCAGAAGAGTGTGTAACCGGCACCATGTTCTCTGAGGCTGCCTTCCTCGTGAAGGCGAACTTCACTGAGAGCAGCAATGTCGATGTTGAGACGACCCAGTTCATGGGCAATTAGGGCAGAACGTCGCTCAGGACGACCACTATTGGCAGAATCGAGCATGGTTCTGATGTTCCAACATGCTAGAGTTAATTTGAGTACACCTTTGGAGGCAGGTGCATGCCTTTGACTTTTGCTCTTTGTGCGACCGCATTGGAAGAAGATGCCCGTCGGTCTGCGGTTAACCAACCGGGTGAAGGTGGAGATGAGCTTTGTTTAGGCCACCTTTTCTAGGCCCCTCTCCGAGTGGAGCAAGCAGTGCTGTCCTTGAAAAGGCTGCTTGGTCGTTCAGGGTGCTGCCCCAAGAGACTCTCATCTCCGTCAGTCTCAAATGACCAATATCCTGAACCGCCTGTATGCAGGGTTGAGTCTGCGGCTCCCAGTGCATCTTTCACCTACCGTTTCGACCCTCGCCCGTCGCTACAGGACTTTTTGCATGTGGGTAAAGCCTTCAAGCCTGCGCAATGGATTTTTTAGGTGAGATGCAGTATGCGCGGAACTGAACCCACCCTTTAATCCTGAGGTTCATCTGCCAGGGCCGAGCAAGCTTGGACGGTGGCAGCGAGGTCCTCAGGACGTAGGTTTGATTAGAGTGACCTTCTCTGAGATGGATGGCCTTCCAGGGCTAAGCGAGCTCCATCTGCCCGGGTTTGGGATGAGAGTTGTCCTTCTCCTAGGATGACTGCCAGAAGGCTAATGAGCTCATCCTGCCCAGGGATGTAGTTTATCTGGTCCTATGGTTTTGACCTGTCTGGCATGGGCGACCCTACCGAAGGCATGAACCCTCGCCAGCATAGCTCGCAACCACACAGGGGTACATAGGCTACGTTCCTGTTAGAACGATTTGGGCAAGTCTTTTATTTCCAGTAACAACCCTTTGTCCTGCCCACTCTTTCAGGTTGTAACAGAGCAAAGCAAATATATCCAGAACATGCCAAACCTGGGCAGTAGCCGCAGGAGAGCCAAAACGAAAGAAATAAATAGACAAACAAACAAACAAACAAACAAACAAACAAACTGACCAACCGTTCTGGCCCCCGTACCTGTCCAAGGCTGAGGTACCTTACAAGGCCCCAGCCTGGCCGGGACCCCCATCAATCAAAAGAACCCTCTGTCCACCCAGACCTTATCCTTCCCCCACTGTGTTACCACAAATTCCAGGTGCACTGCTCACATGTGATGTGATGTTTCATACGGGACAGCCCTGCTCTCCCACCCGCCAGTCGAAGGACCCCCATGGCCAGCTCAACACCCATCCCTCTGCTCCGTCCCCCTCCCCCTCTCCCTCCCTCCCCAAACCTGGAACGGCAAACCTCTGTGTGCTCCGAAGCTGTGCTCTCATCTTCCACGGGGGTGCAGTGCTCGCTAGCAAGGCTCCCCCTTTCTCTCCTTTCTCCTGCCGCGGCCTTGCCTGGGGTCCAAAACCGCGCGCGCGGAGCGTGCGCGGCGCGAAGCCCCCGGGCCGGCGCGGCGTCCTGCACAGCGCCTGCAGC